>NC_139892.1:1651941-2154441 GCF_905171665.1 Trachurus trachurus
GAGACCCCAGATAAGTAGAGAGAGTCCAGGTAGATCTAGGCACTTATCACGCTTTGCCGACAGCCTGCGTTTCACAGCCGTTTCACAAACAAAACAAACAACCAATCAGCCAATCAGAGTCGAAAATGGAGCCCATCTAGCCAATCGGAGGCGGGAAAGGCGGGACTTTCCTGGACTCATCCTACGAAAAAAAAAATCGCCTACAGCAGAGAGGTAGAATACCCTGTTAA
Source organism: Trachurus trachurus (assembly GCF_905171665.1). Lineage (NCBI taxonomy): Eukaryota > Metazoa > Chordata > Actinopteri > Carangiformes > Carangidae > Trachurus > Trachurus trachurus. The sequence goes on from NC_139892.1 coordinate 1,652,172, forward strand.
CTCTAACAGTGCTAGAGCCAAGAAGAAACATAAAGAAACAACACTGTTGTCAAACGCTGAACAACTGTTTGCTGACTTCATCTTCTGCAATGGACAAAAGATAAAGAACAATGTCCTCTTCCAAACGGAGAACATCAACCTGTGGAAGGAGATCATCTGCCACCACTACAAACACATTGCCAAAGAAGGCGTTGGTCGTGGTGGCCGCCTCACCGTGTGTCAGGATGAAACCCTGGACACAGACAACCCTCTGCTCACCTTTACCTACTACACCAGGAAAGGTACCATGCTGGTGCAGGGAAACGAGGCCAGCCTCAACGCCTTCGAGGAACTCTTCCCCATGATGAAGGCAGAAGCTGAGAGAGACCGACCCACCAGCAGCAGCACTGTAGGAGACAGGACAGCAGAGCAGGAAGAGGAGGACGAGGTCACACAGCCACACCTGAAGCTACCAACCATCCCACCTGGCCCCACACCTCCAACACCCCCCAAGCTCCTTCAACAACTCAGAGACAGCCTGGCCCTCCTGGAGCTGGACTTCACAGAGTTCAGGGAGCTCACTTTGGCCAAGCTGGCTGAGTCCAACACCACCCAGCTGAGACACGAGCTCCAACAGCTGAAGCAAAACAGCCAGGAGGCCATAGCCGAGCTGAGAGAGGAGAACCAGGGAACCAGGTCAGAACTGATGGAGACCCAGAGGAGAGTCCGACAGCTGACACAGGCCATGCGTGAGCTGGAGGAGGAGAACACCAGGTTACGAGCCCAGGCCCTGAACAGAAAGCAGGAGGCAGCCACCAGAGAGCTCAGCTTCAGCAGACAGCTCTAGAGATGAAGGAGCAGCTCCAGGAGAAGAGACGCCATGTTGCTGTCCCACCTTTCCTCCCCCCTGCTGCCAAACCACCAGCTCCCTCCGACACCAGCAGCCCCCCCCCCCCCCCCCCCCCCGCCCCCCTCACAGCCTCCCTCCACCTCTGTGACCCCAACACCCAGCGACTCTCCTCCTGACACAGACCCCCTCCCTGCCGCCCAGCCCCTGTTACACACAGAGCCCAGACCCGACCGACCAGCCAGGCCAGAAGCCCAGGTCGTTCTGCTCATGGACTCAAATGGTAAATACCTGGACACCAAACGCCTCTTTCCCGGCCTCAGCACCTCGGCCAGACGCTGCAGAAACACAGGCCATGCCATGGAGCTGCTGAGGCAGGACACACTGGGGAGCCCTCAGTACATCGTGGTGCACACAGGCACCAACGACCTCCACACCCTCCACCGGGGCACTGCCGAGGCCATGACCAGGGTGGCCCACAGGGCCTCCAAGGAGTTCCCAGACAGCAGGGTGGTTATCTCCACCCTTCTCCCCAGGACGGACGCCCCTCCACATGTCATCCATGACATCAACATGGAAATCTCCAGGAGCTGTGCAGCCCTCCCAAACATCAACCTCGCCCACCACACCAACATCGGGACATGGGACCTCTACGACGGTCTACACCTGAACAAGGCCGGGGTAAGAACTTTTGCCAAGACACTGAAAGACGTCACACTTGGTCGCAACCCCGACAGCCTGGTCCACACAGCAGCTGCCCCCAGGACCTACAGACCATCCAGGTCCCAACAAGGAAACCCAAGGAACTTTACCCCCCACCTCCCTACGGCACCACGCCCCCCAGCAGCCCTCCACCCCCATCCTACACCCCACCCTCTTACTCCAACCAGCCACAGAAGACCCCCCCAACATCACCAAGACGCAACATATGCATCCATAGCTAGACATCCTACCCCCCCACCCACCACACCGATGTCTGAACTAGGAGCAATCAAAGACATGCTCCACACTCTGTGTAACAGGCTGCTGCAAACATGAGGTCCACAGAGATACCTTACCAGAGGTGGCAAGTAACGAAGTACAAATACTTCGTTACTGTACTTAAGTAGATTTTTCAGGTATCTGTACTTTACTTGAGTATTTATTTTTCTGACTTTTTACTTTTACTCCCTACATTTATACGCAAAAATATGTACTTTCTACTCCTTACATTGTAAAAACAGGCTTGTTACTTTTTTTTTTTGACACGACGTGTCACGACCCGGCTCATGGTCGGACAAATAAAAGGAACTACGCAGGTAAAAGTAACAAAATGATAATTTATTTCCCTAACAAAAGGGACCAAAATGGTGGCAAAGCAAACAAAGGGAACACAAAAGAAAACGAGGGGCTGCGGCGGAGCGGCACACAGCTCTCCCTCCGGAGCCAGGCGATGTCAGGAAGAGACTGAGGCAGGAGGAAGGACCAGCTTAACACAGGTTGGGAATTGGCCACGCCCACCAGCTCATCACCTGCAGCTTGACAAAGCAGAGACAACCATACACGCATACACAGGCAGGAGGCCGTCACACCCCCCTCCCTGAAAAACGGGGCCCAACCCCGAACCCGACAATGGCTCCCTCATCATTAAACCAAAACTCAAACCAATTTTTTTTTTTTTTTTAACTTTGCAAATATATACACATTCTACTTACTGTAAAGTTTATTTGTTTTCTTCACAAATATATACATTCTACTTACTTTAAAGATTTTTTTTTTTTCACAAATATACACATTTTACTTACTTTGAAGTTTTACTTTTTTTTTTTTTTTTTTTTTTACACGTATAGAGTTTACCATGTTTAAGGCACACACCCAAGGGCACACACATCCGAGGACAGGAACACCAGCTGCTGTTGAGAACCACACAGCTCACCACGCGCATCTTCCACACCCCCACCTCAGCAACCTGGTACCAGTGGGAAGCAATTTAAGAGGGAAGGACGACAGAAGAATGAACAGGAGAGCAAAAGAACAACATCATAACAGCAATAAAGTCTTAGCTCAAACCTCAATCCTGAGGAACGCGAGACAGTGCGTCGGCTACGACGTTTTCCGCACCCTTTATGTGTCTAATATCAAGCCAATGTGACTGTAGAAATAACGACCAACGTATCAGACGCTGGTTAGGACATTGCAGCGAGTTCAAAAACAAAAGTGGGTTGTGGTCAGTGTACACCACTACGGGTACCGCTCCAGAGCCCAAGTACACTTAGAAGTTTCTCAGAGCCCAAACTAAGGCCAGTGCCTCTTTTTCAATCGTTGAATAGTTCAATTGATATGAGTTAAATTTCTTGGAAAAGAAACACACTGGTTTTTCCAAACCCAACTCATCGGCTTGCAACAAAACCCCACCTACTCCGATGTGACTAGCGTCGACTTGAAGCGCAAAAGGTCGGTCAAACCTCGGAGCGGCCAGGACCGGTGCTTCACACAGCAGAGACTTTATCCTCTCAAACGCCTGCTGACAGAGAGGAGACCACACAAATGGGACACGCATTTTAAGTAGATCAGTTAATGGCGCAACGACTTCTGAGAAGTTACGGCAAAACCCCCTGTAATACCCCACCAAACCCAGGAACCTCATCAGTTCCTTCTTAGTAGTGGGCGGAGGATAGAACTGGACAGCTCTTATTTTCTCTGCAACGGGACGGACTTTACGCTGACCCACAGCCGGAATCGGAAACAGAGGAGCTGGTTTAATCACCTGATTGGGCTTCCCCGCAAGTTGACAGGTATGACAGGTTTTCACATACTCAGACACATCCCTCTTTAATTTAGGCCAAAAAAAATGTTTCAGCACTCGGTTGTATGTTTTTCTCACCCCCCAGTGACCCGAGTCATCATGGGCCCGGCGAAGCACCGTCTCACGGAGCTTAGAAGGCAGGACAATCTGGAGGACGGGATCCCCTACAAAATCGTCCCCGTGAGGCACCCATTTTCTCATGAGCAATCCCTTCAACAGAAAGTAACAGTGAGAGTCGTTCTTTACCTCCGACGCAGGCAACACCATGTCAAACAGTCCCTTCAGGGACGCGTCGGCTCGCTGCTCACTCTCCAACTCTTCCTGCGTAACTGAAAGGGAAACATCAGACAGGGAGAAACACAACCCATCTACCGCCTCACCATCACCCACGCCACACTCAGGCGGCTCTGGTGGAGAACGTTGGGACATAGACCGCGTCACCGCACACGCTGTGAACACTTCGGGGAAACTTATTTCATCCTCATCAGGCTGCTTCCTCACCAGGGGAACTGAGGAAACCACTGGAGACGGGGCCACATCACCCCACACACGCTCACCTGCAGCACCGTTACCTAGGATCAGAGTGACCCCCTCAACAGGCAGCGCCGGCCTCACACCCACAGCTATCTCGCCCTGGAAGAGATCAGAGTGTAATGTGATTTTGTGCAGAGGGACTTGCAAAACATTCATTTCCATACCTACAACAGGCACCCAACAACCTGTGTGAGTCTCGGCAGAAAAAGGCAGCACAGAAGCCTGAATGAAGGAATCAAAGGCCGCTGTGTCGCGCAGTATTTTAACTGGCACCTTCAACCTGCCCCCCACCAGAGAAACATGGCCCCCAGAAATGAACGGCAGAAAAGACGCCAATCCCACAGACACGGATTCACCCCGAGCTGGCACACCCACCTCACTCACCACTGGTGCGCGAGGCAACAAGACAGCGCAGCAAGCACCCATTGGCTGCGCCATGGGACCCCCCTGGGGAACCCTGGGTTTAAGTGCGTAACAATCAGCTCTGAAATGACCTCTTTTATGACAATAACTGCAGGTTTTTTCAAAACCCCTCGAGTTACGTTCCCTGGCGTCGGATTTACCTGAACAACCAACATAACTCCCCAGAGCTGCCTCAGCACGCTCTGCAAACGGTCCACCACGGCTGCCACTATGCGCGCGCCACTCACCAAAAGAGCGTTTATGCGTCAACACATAGTCATCCGCCACAGAAGCAGCTTCAGACACACGTCTTACCTTGAGATCGTTAATGTGTTGTGCAATGTTTTCAGGTATGGAATTTTTGAACTGCTCCAACACAATTAACTCGGACAAATCCTCAAACGTCTCCACTTTTAACGCGGCACACCAACGCGCAAAATGACCCGTCAGGTCACGAGCAAACTCAAGGTGCGTCTGCTTCTCCATTCTCCCCCACGAACGAAAGCGCTGGCGATAAGCCTCCGGCACGAGCTCGTACACTTTCAATACGGCAGACTTTACACACTCATAATCCTGGCCATCAGCCACCGACAGAGCAGAATAAGCCTCCTGCGCACGGCCAGTCAGTGCGCACTGGAGCATCACCGTGCGGGCTGACTCAGGCCACTTCCGTGACTCAGCCACACGTTCAAACAAAGAAAAAAACGAATCTGGATCCCGCTCATTAAACTTCGGAAGTAACCGCAGACTGCCAAGCACATCAAAACACTCACCTCCGCCCCCGGGACGAACGGAGGAACTCTCCTGCGCTCCCGAGGCGGCTCCACCCAAAAATCCAGCCCTCAGCAAATCCAGCCGAGACTGCTCTACCGACAGCTTCGTTTGCTCCGTCTGGTAGCGGAGTTTTTCCACTGCAATCTGCTTCTCTATTTCAACTGACTTCAACGTCTTAGCATGCTCCAACTGCAACAACAGTAACTCTTTCTGCTGCTCAAACGTGAGGTCACTCGCGCCCGCAGCCAGTGGAGCCAAACTCTCCACCCTGGCCTGGGGAGGACGCGCAGCACCCGACAATATACCCAACTCGCATAATGCAGCAAACAAAACATTCTGAATCGTCGCGTCTTTCACTCTTCTATCTGGGATATCGATACGATAATGCTCCGCTATTTTAAACAATTGTTCCCGCGTGCACTTATCCAGCAACTCCTCCGACGGAGCCTGAACAAAAAACGCCACATCCGCCATACTCTACACACAGTAATACAAAACTCCAGGACACTTACTTTTGCTGCTACTTACCAGGTAACTCCCAAACGAGGAGCTACGAAAAAAAACAAGCCGAGACACCCCAACCCCTAACTACCTACCACAATACTTACAAAACCTCACGGCTTGCCGAGCTCGAAGTGACACCAACCGCAGGAGATTACATCTGACCGAGACTGGCCAGCTGCAACAACCCAAAGCCAGCGCACCCCCTCCTCAGGGTTACCGACCAAAACAAAAAAGGCAAAATAATAAAGTGGCGAGATCTGCTCACCCGGCGGCTAACTGATCAGGATGCCCGGACAAAACAATTATCTTTAAGCAGCAACAAAAGCCAAGTGACCCAGAGAAACAACACAACCATGGCCCAAAATTTACCGACGCAGTTCACAGCTAAACCGTGGCGTACAAACCACACACACAAGCGCTCGCGACTTCCGGGTTCCCACGCTACTCAATAGTAACGCCGCCAAAGCGGTTCCATTCACAAACTCCCGTGAGTTCATTCACAACTCTGGCTTACTAGCGCACACGGACAACGAGACGAGCCCCCACATTTGTCACAACCCGGCTCATGGTCGGACAAATAAAAGGAACTACGCAGGTAAAAGTAACAAAATGATAATTTATTTCCCTAACAAAAGGGACCAAAATGGTGGCAAAGCAAACAAAGGGAACACAAAAGAAAACGAGGGGCTGCGGCGGAGCGGCACACAGCTCTCCCTCCGGAGCCAGGCGATGTCAGGAAGAGACTGAGGCAGGAGGAAGGACCAGCTTAACACAGGTTGGGAATTGGCCACGCCCACCAGCTCATCACCTGCAGCTTGACAAAGCAGAGACAACCATACACGCATACACAGGCAGGAGGCCGTCACACGACGTAAAAGCACCGGTAAAATACGTGAACTAGAGAGGGAAAGAGGGAGAAGAAGAGGGAGAAGGGGAGGGAGGGGGGGCGGTAGAGAGAGAACCGAGTTACCAACTTGTATACTGCAACATGGAGGAAGGAAGCGATGGTGGTCGGACTATCTGACGGGGGGGGGTTTGAACACTGTACAATCAGCGCATTTACCGTTTACGAGCGGCAAAGCGCAGCCTGTCCATGTGCCCGTGTCTGTGTGTACGTGCGCGCGCGTGTGTGTGGGCGTACTTGTACGTGGGTGCGACCGCACGCGAGAGAGACGGCAGGTGGACTGACTGGCAGATGAGAGGTGGTGAAACGCTGTTTGAAAATTTTTATTATTATTATTTAGTGAGAGTCTGTGGCGGCCCAAACGTTGGGAAACGCTGCCTCTGGTCAGTTCAATCTTGATTATTCTGTCTGAACTTTTTTTGTTCAACAAAATTATCAAATTATGTAGGTTTCATTAACGGCAAAAATTAATTTTTACTTTTTACTTTTACTTTGAAAGTACATTTCAGAGCCTGTACTTTCTTACTTTTACTTGAGTAAAGGAGTTGAATCAGTACTTCTACTTTTACCAGAGTATTTTTTTACACATGTATCTGTACTTCTACTTAAGTACAGAATATGAGTACTTTTGCCACCTCTGTACCTTACACACACACACACACACACAAAGATTAGTAAATGTATTAATACTGTAAATTAGTTGCTCCAGGTTTAGTTTTCCATCTGTTTTGTTTTGTTCATGTTTTAGTTGAATTTATCTCTTTTCTTGTTTTCTCTAATGAAATCTTTCACAATAAGTTTTTGGAATATTCAGTGTCTGTACTCTAGTACGTTTGGTCTTAAGACCACCGACCTGGATATCTTAAATAACATAAATGGGGGACAGCTCTCCATTCCGACACACCTCCACTTCGACACCCCGCTGTTCCGAAATACCCCCACTTCGAAACACCGCTACTCCGACACCCCCCTCCCCCCCCGCAGCTGTCCAAGGTGCTGAACCGTGTGACGTTGTTTACATTCTGCTTTGTGGCTTGTCTGTGAAACGTGCGCTGCTCAGGGACTGGGCAGATCTGTCCCACTTGCTTTCTCCCCGACTCCGTTGTTGGAGATCTCCCACACAGTAATAGAAATACACTTTTTTTCTCCCCCCCTGCTCCGCTCGAGCGAGGCTGCTGCAGCCGCCGCTCGTGCTGACAGCTGACTGAGGGAGATGCTTCGGTTGGGTTTAGGCAATGAAGAAAGGAGTTGGTTAAGTTTAGTAAAAAGACCAGGTAGAGGCTAGACAGGCTAGAAGCATAATGAACATTATATGTCATTAATATGAAGTATTTGCTTGTTTTGCAGTTAATTATGCACATGATCCGTTTGACCCCAAAAAGGAAAAAAGGATCAATGCGCACTGCGCACTGGGGGTTTCCCCCAATAGCCTTTTCGGAGTAGCGGGGTCTTTAGAAAAAATAGAAAACCCCGCTATTACGGGGTCATTCCATGAAAACTGTTAAGTTTGGGCTTTGGAAATTTGAGTTTTTTGATCTCAACGTTTTTTTTTTTTTTGTTTCATTGCATGCAGAACATGTAACACTTGCAAAAAAACATATTTTTCAAGCTCAGACACCCTTTTCTGACGGTCTTTTAGCACATTAAAATCCCGAAATCAGAGTTTCTTTTTCCACCCCGTCACAGGATAAAAATTAACAAATTGAACAGTAATTTTAGATTAGAATAAGACAAACAAAAAGTTATTCACTTCAGAAGTTGTCTTTTTGTTCAAAAACACCAATAGTTTGTTTAAATTATTTTTTTAAAATCTTTTTATTTAATGTACAGCATTCTGTGACGGGGTGGAATATAAGTGTGACGGGGTGGAATATTGTGACGGGGTGGAATGGACAAAATTTAAGAACATACTGATAACACAGAACAAAGTGTTTAATTTGTTGTGGGGGGAGGGAAGTGTGAAAGTGATAGAGATTTAAATATTTTATACTAATTCAATATGAAGAACAGTGCCACTGATTCCACCCCGTCACTTTAGTGTGTGACGGGGTGGAATGTGATGGAGTGGAAAATCTAAAGCAATATGGCCGAAATCCTGGATGTGCTAAAAGCTAACACTGCAGTTAGCATGGAATTACATCGTAAAATTAAGGATTTATACAAATGTAATTTGAAATTTTGATTTAAAACTTGTTTTCCCCACTTTTTGTGTGTGACGGGGTGGATATGCTATGCTTAACGGAGAAGGTTTTGAAAGAAAAATTTACCAAAAATGTTCTAAAAGAAAAATCAGAACTCATCATTGTTTGCACTTCCCTCCTTCAAACTCTTGAATGATGTCACTCCCTGTTTCCCGTTTCCTTACAGGAAGTTTATTGCATTTTGGCGCAAAATTACATTGGTGTGACGGGGTGGAATATGAAATTGATGGACATGGAGAAATTATGCTATTTTAATAAAAAAATATGACATTTTAATATAATTAACATATTTCCTATTAAGAAGAAAGTATTTCTAACTATAAGAACAATAAATGTTTGAGATTTATTTGATGTTTTTTAAGTTTTACATTACATGAATGAGAAAAATGGTCAGAGCGGACATGAGAAAATGACTGTAGTTTAACACAAAAAGTTATATATGTGCAAATTGTATATTTATTATTTACTTTTATTTTACCTCATGCTAGAAAGTAAACTTTAATTAATGGCTTCAGACACTGAAAGTATTACTGACAGTTTTATTATGCCTCCTATACCTCTTTGAATGTTGGGGACCCAAACTTAACAGTTTTCATGGAATGACCTATTGTCGGAAAGGCGGGGCTTCGGAAAGGCGGGGTGTAACCACATAAATGATATTGATATTTTGATTTTTTTTTTTTTAACTTTATTTTTATTGAATCATTCAATTTACAATATAATGAAAATAAGAAAAAGGAACAAGAAAGAAGAACAAGGAAGAAAGTGCACAGATGGAAAAATGTACGCAAATATATCGTTACACAGGGAAAGATATAACAATATGTATACGTAAGCGGTAGGTCCAGGGTTTAGAGTTACTTCAATCATTTTTGTTCTGTTTATCCACAGTCTACTCTTCTTGTCAAAACAGGACTAAACCATTCACACACTAGTGCACAACAAGACTGAGAGAGCACATCAAATAGGACAGTAGAGGGCACTGTACTCAAGCAAAAAATAAAAAAGTAAATAAATAGAAAAATAAAAAGATAAAACAGAGCACAAGTTGTGATAGTGTCGCTTATTCAGGATGAGCTGTCCATTTCCTCCATAATACAGTGAATTTGTCCATGTTCAAGTTCAAGGAAAAAGTCAGTTTTTCCATGTTATACATTTGTTTTACAATTGCAGTCCACTCTTCATTAGATGGAGACTCTTTCGATAGCCATCTTCTCGTAATAGCTTTTTTAGCGGAGACCAACATTATTTTAATCAAATAATTATCAGTAACACTGATTGTGGGGGAAATATTACCAAGATAAATTGTACAAAAATCATATTTAATCTCAAAGCCCAATATTGAATTAATTTTCACCACTACATCCCGCCAGAAAGAATGTATAATCGGACAGTCCCAGAAGACATGGAAATGGTCCGCCTGTGCGTTTCCACACTCTCTCCAACACTTTCCATAACTTGTCTGACCTTTCTGAAGCGGTTTGATTTTGGGGGTGATAAAAAATCGGATTATATTCTTCCACGAAAATTCCCTCCAATAGCCAGAGCCAGAAGTGCTCATTTGAGTTTTGCAAATGTTCAACCAGTCATCTTCTGAAATGGTTATTTTGGCTTCTTTTTCCCATTTGGATTTAACATAAAGAGTAGAAGTACCATTAAATGACTGTAAACAGGTATAGATTTTAGAAATCAATTTCCGGTTTAATTTAGATTTATATGCCTCAATCAAAATGTTTATTAAATCAGAACTGCCTTCCTCTGTTGTGCTTACATCACAGTTAAAATGCGCTCTAACTTGAAGGAATCTGAAAAAGTCTTGATTTTCTAAGTCGTATTTATCCTTAAGTTTTTGAAAACAGTCTAGTGTCCCTTTGTCAGAAATGAGACAGTATGTTGTGATACCTTTGGAGAGCCACTGTTTGAAGCGTCCATCCATCTGGGCAGGTTTAAAATCCTTATCATGTGTTACCCATCGTAATATTTTCATGTGGTTTTCCAGTTTGTTTTTTCGGCATTCACCAAACCAAATATTTAGGGGAGTTCTTGTCCAACCGCTTAAGTTTTGTTTATACAATAAATATAGATTTCTGTCACCAAGCAAGCTCTGGAGGGGAATATCCAGTTGGCTTAATTCCAGATTTTTCCACTTGGCGTTGTAATATGGGTCGCACAAATAGATCAAGTATCTGAGCTGTGCAGATTTGTAGTAGTTCTCTATGTTCGGCAAGGCCAAACCTCCTTTTTCTTTAGACAGTTGCAATGTTTTATACCTGATCCTTGGTTTAAGGCCTCTCCAAATGAACCCGGATAGCATTCTCTTCCATTCTATTAATTGTTTTTGCGGTATTTCTATTGGTATTGACAGAAAAAGGAAAAGCAATCGTGGTAAGATGTTAATTTTAACTATATCTATTCTGTTATGCAAGTCCAGTGGTAATAAACTCCATTTGTTCAAATCCGCCTTTATCTCTGTTGTAATTGGGGGATAATTTGTTGCGTAAATGGTAGATAAATCCTTTGGGATTTTTATTCCTAAGTATTTAATAATGTTATTTTCCCATTTAAAATTGCACAGGTTATTTATTTGAGGTGGGGGAATATAGTTAAATGAGATAACTTGTGTTTTATGAATGTTTAACTTATAACCCGAATAATGACCAAATGTTTTCAGGGAAGACATTAATGTTGGTAAACTCAAATCTGGTTGGGAAAGAGTGATTAATACATCATCTGCATAAAGGCAGGTCTTATACTCAGTGCCTTTAAACCAGATTCCCTTAATGTTCTGGTCTTCTCTAATAGCCTGAGCCAAAGGCTCGATAAATAGAGCAAACAAAGTCGGACTTAAGGGACATCCCTGCCGACAGCCTCTTTCAAGTGGCACAGGGTCAGTCAAACTACCATTTATTTTGATTCTGGCAAAGGGAGAATGATATACATTTTTTAAATATGAGATTAATAATATCAATATCAAAGCCAAATCTTTGTAATGTTAAATATAGGTATTCCCAACTAACTGAATCGAATGCCTTTTCAGCGTCAAGGCTAAGAACAATGGACTTATCTTTTTTTTTACTCATGTGCTCCATCAAATGTAACGCCCGTCTTACATTATCTTGTGTCTGTCTGGTTTTAAGAAAACCTGTCTGGTCTTCATCTATTATGTCCGGAATAATGTTTTCTAATCTTTTTGCAATTATTGAGGCGTATAATTTATAATCTAGGTTTAAGATCGATATCGGTCTATAAGAACCACACTCAGACTTATCTTTACCCACCTTAGGAATTACAGAAATGATAGCACGTCTCCAGGAGACTGGTATTTCTCCCCCATTAAGTGTAAAATTAAAACATTTCAATGAGATAGTAACTCTCTAAATGCTTTATACACTGAAAAAAGTGATTCTGACCCTATGTTACATGTAAAAATCAAGCATATTTTAATAGAAATATGTGTGTTATTTGACTCCACTTATAAAATATAAATAATTCCAACATAAAATGTCAAAATTATGGCAATCGTATTTCATTCAATTAAATCTAACTCGAAAAAATTACGTTCATCCAAATTTGCGCATAACATCCTGTTTGGGGTTGAATTTCACACATGCGCAGTGCATTGCGCACACGCCGCCATTTTAGGATTTTGGGGCACACGGTCTTGTGTAGGTGTTTTCCTACTTTGGGTAAGTCTTTAATATTCATCAATGTGTCTTGGTTGTACTTTGAACACAGTGTTTTTTGTTGTTGTTGTTGTTTTGTTTTTTTTAATTTTATAACAAATGTTTTTATCGAAACCAAGTTGGTCCAGCAGTGCAGCTAGCCACATGTCCTAGCTAAGTTATGTTAACACGCTCCTGATACTCACTGTTGGTGGGTTAAACACAAATAAACTTATTTTAATTAGCCTTTAATTTGGCTTGAAGCCTGGTTCTTGGCGGGCTATCAGAGGTGAGGTGAGTTTGCTATCACTCGGTCAGACTTTTTCAGGCAACTTGACGCCTGCTTCAACAAATAACCGACATTTTTCATTACCTGTCTGGGCATTAATTGCCTAGCTTGCTGAAATCGGAGGGTATTTGCTTTTCTGGGCGGGCAGGAGCGGCGGCGCTGCTGCACGTGCAGTGTGTGTGTGTTTACTGGCCGAGGCAGCACGTGTGTGTGAAGCTGTTATCGCCTCCACGTCGGTCTCTCAGCTTAGTCCGGTTCGGTTCACTTATTTGCTGTGTGTATGTTTCTGCATTATCGTTGGTTAAAACACTGAAGCAGTCGATTCCTTTCAACAGTGGTTGAATAGCTCAATTTTACGGAGGGTTGGTGACGCAGAAGTGCATGCTTTGGACGCTGTGAAAAGTCAGTCTTATGCTATGACTATCTTATTCTTAGTATGCGCAGGTTTTACTCACTAGATGTGGCGAAACAGACATAAGACATGCAGCAAGGGGCATGACATTTGTTAAACCACAAACAAATAAACAAAAAACCGTAAGACTTGACTTGAAATAAAGGTGGTGACTGGTGAGCATCTCTTTTAATCATCTGCAAGGAAGATTAAAACAACTGCAGTTCTGTGTTATTGTTTTGAACATGCACATTATATGAAAATGTCTACAGTATTTACTATCAATGCATTTCTTTCAATTCATGATTAAATGTTAATAAACAAGTTAAAAACGTTAAAAAAAATGTTTAATGAAATAATTAATATGTGATAAATGAATGCTGTGAAGTGAACTGGTCATTTAGCAGTAGCATAGCACAGAAAGTAATCTAGTAGTGAATAAATATCTAAAATTACATAGCATCTTTTTCCTTACTTAGGCTAACTGTTATCTGTCATCTGTTATTCCTATAGTACTGAGGCACAGTGATGTGGACTTTTTTTTACTCATGATTTTGTATATTTGTGTTCTTACTTGGCAGGTTTAACTCATCAGATTTTCAACCCAAGCTCGGGACCTTTATATTGTTTGGGTAAGTGCATCTAACAAACAGAACTCTCACATTAAACTTGGAAATGATACAACAATAAATCAGTTTAAATTTAACATTAATTTCATAATAAATCTGCCAATTGTGCCGAGGATGGATAATAAAGTATAGGTGTGTGTAAGTGTGTAGTATCTTTCTTAAGGTTGTTCTGTGGTCATCAGAAAAGGTTGAGACAGGCTAAGATGTATGTTGTGAATTTAATGTTAATTAGATCATCATCAGGTTGCCATAAGGTGTAGTCGTGAATGCCTATACACATGGACTAGCTTGAACTACATGTGCTGTATTATTCTGTCTGTATAATCAAAGTTGGTTTCTCTGAGGTGAAGTAATGTGTGATTTTGTCTTCTCTTTTTGTCTATTTTTTTTGTAATCGTTGTTTGTCTAGTTTATGTGGCAGTGTAAAGACTGTGGTGCTGAAGTGTCTAAACGCTCAGAACTTCTTAAACATTACAGGCAAAGACATAGTCATTTTGGCCGTGGCCATCATATTGCATACATCCAGATTGCCCATGCATTTTTAAGACTTGGAATTCACTTTTAACACACTTGTCAAGGAGTCATAGCAATGCCATAGAGCACAAATTTACATTTTCCTGCCAGGTGTGTGGTTTTAGTGAACTTGGAACTGAGCGTGATTATTTTGCACACATAACACGTCATCTAAGAAACAATGAGACAGTCAATTGTATGTTTAAAGGCTGTGAATACAAATCCAATGTGTATAGTACGTTTAAGTCTCACCAAAGTCGGAAGCACAGCTTGCAGTCATGTGTAGATTTTAAGGATGGTGTAGTCCATGGACTTTTGGAGACTGAAACTGCAGAGCCAGATGGTTCAGACAATGAGGAATGCTGTGACAACAGTCAGTCTGATAATGTTGATTTGAGTACATCAGATCAGACAGATATAACTGAACAAAAACTTGCAGCATTACTATTAAAACTTGAAAATATTTTTCATGTGCCAAGTGCTGCAATTGATGAATTGCTGGAAGAACTTCAATATTTGTTGAGTACAGCATCTCTGTGTAGTACAACAAATGTGATACAAGACACACTCAGTAGTCACAGCCTGCAAGTTGATCAGTCTGTCATTAAAGAACTTGCATCCACTCTCTGTGTATCTAATCCTGTATACAAGTCAATTGGTAAAGGCTGTCCTTTGGCAACGTCGTTTAAGCGCAAAAAATACTATAGGGACAATTTCAAAGTTGTAGAGCCCATAGAATATATATTGGATGAAAAAAGCAAAAGAACACTGCAATATGTTCCAGTATTAAAAGTTCTGCACCACCTTTTCACAGACTGCCACATTCTTAATAAAGTATTAGACAGTAGTCTCACATCAGAGGAAAAAGGAACAGAAGTTATATACAGGTCTTATCGAGACGGTTTGTTCTTTAAAGAAAACAGTTTTTTATCAGGAGGCCAATTGAGAGTGTTGCTAAATTTGTATGTGGACGATTATGAGATCTGTAATCCGCTCGGCACATCTCGTAAAAAACATAAAATCTGTGCTGTTTATTGGACTCTCAGCAACTTACCACCTGGTTCCCATTCCTCATTGTCTTCCATTAATTTGGCTTTACTGTGCAGGTCTGAAGATGTGAGGAGTTATGGTTATGGAAAGATCTTGGAACCCTTGTTGAGAGATCTTGTGACTCTTGAAAGTCAAGGTATTTTTATTGCACAGCTTGGAGATTTTGTAAAAGGCACTGTACAGTCTGTCATAGCAGATAACTTGGGAGCACATGGAATTGCTGGATTTACAGAAAGTTTTGTAGGTGAATATGTTTGCCGTTTCTGTCTGGCCTCGAAGTCTGAAATTCAGCAGAAAGAAGTGAGTTCAGGTGTGTTTACACTCAGAAGCAAAGAGACACATGAAACGCATGTTAGTTCAGCACAGGGCAATGAGAAACCATGTTATGGTGTTAAAAGGCAGTGTGTTCTCTCAGCACATCTTTCTCATTTCAACGTTTGCACTGGCTACCCCCCAGATGTTGCACATGACATCTTTGAAGGCATAGTACCGGTTGAGTTGGCACATTGTCTGAATCATTTAATGTCCAAAAAATATTTCACACTGGACAGTCTCAATGAGTCCATTTTAAAATTTCCTTACAAATGGACAGACAAGAGCAATCGTCCACATGCTATTCCAAAGGCCTTCATGCAGAGGAAAACCATCGGAGGGAACGCACACGAAAATTGGGGTCTCTTGCGTTTCCTCCCATTTTTAGTTGGACAGTTAGTGCCCTCAGATGAGCCAGCCTGGCAGGTCATTTTGGACCTGAAGGATATTGTGGATTTAGTTGTTGCGCCAGTACACACTGTGCAGTCCCTTGCTTTCCTTGAGGAAAGAATCTGTGATCACAGATGCAGGCTACAAGAGGTGTTTCAAGGAATGAAACTATTACCAAAACATCACTTTGTCGAACATTATCCACAAATGATTCGATTTTTTGGTCCGCTTTTGAGTCTGTGGACGATGAGGTTTGAAGCGAAGCACAGTTTTTTTAAACAGGTCGTTCGTCACACACGCTGCTTCAAAAACATACTCTTATCCCTGGCGGTGAAACATCAGTTCATGATGGCATATTACTTGGAGTCAAACACGACTAAAAAGTGTAGCTTGAACGTCTCAGCTGTCTCAACTGTGTCTGTTGATATTTTGCATCAGGATGTACAGAAAGTTTTGAAACAAAAATACCCTGATATTGCACACATTCAGCTCACTAAGACTGCATCTGTCAATGGAGTGACATACAGAGAGGGCATGATCGTTGTCAATGGCTCTACTGGAGGCTTGCCAAACTTTGCGGAAGTTGTCCAGATGGTTGTTTTGGAGGGAAACTTGAGTTTCATTGTCAAAGAGTTTGGTGCTTGGTATAGGGAGCATTTTAGGGCTTTTGAGTTGTGTCCAACCTGTCAAGTCTCCCTCATTCAACTTGGTGCCCTTGTGGACCAGTACCTCTTGGCAGATTACAGGATAGGAAGCCGCCGAATGGTGACACTTAAAAGATTCATACATATACAAGGTTAGATCACACTAAATAATGTTGTGCTTATGTGTTCTTCTGTTGATTTATTTTTTAATATTTGTTTGTTTTTCTCTTTCACATTTAGATTAAAGAATGGCAGAGCCCATGAAGCTGAGAGTCATCATAGAAGAGGATGACTTCAGAAGACTTGATCTCCACTCAGGAAAGCCCAAGTCTTTAATGGACTTGCACAAAACAATCCACGAAGCGTTTGGAATTGAAAGAGACTTTCGCCTTCAATTCATGGATCCTGACTTCAATAATGAGTTCATGAACATTACATCAATGCAAGACATTCAAGACAGAGGAACAATTAAGCTTGTGTACATGCAGAATGATCTGGATATGAGTCCCACTTCGAGGCTGAACTCTCCAAGCACTCCTGGACCATCTGGAAGTCCATCAAGCATCAACACATCTCACAATGTGTCCTCATTGTCTGCATCTGACTCTGATAGCACCATCATTCTGTCTCATTCAGACAGTGAGCTGAGAGCGCGTGCATGGCCCCGTGACTTCACCATTCCTCGCTTTCCATACGATGTGGAGATGCAGCTTCAGCGGAGAAATTAGATATTCAGAGAAGCTGGCACAAGCCTGAAGATTACACCAGGGCTGAAGTCCGACATCCTCAACAAGCTGGCTGAAGAAATTTTCCAGTATACAGCATATCCACAAAATCACCAGATAGATGATGTAGCAGGGGCACTCGTCAAAAAACGTCCCTGTTTGCGAGAGCAGTCTGCCACTGGATACTACGGCTGGATGATTAGCCTGAAATACAAAATGGCTAATTATCGGACAAAGATGCGGAACATTGGATGTCCTGAAGTGACTGTTAATGCGTTGAAAAATAAATCAAGAGATGAATGTTTTCCAGCCAAAAATGTAAAGAAGGCTAAAAAGGCAGAGGTCAACTATTGTCCTGCTTATCCCACTGGTGAAACAGATGAAAGTCTGGAAAATCTGAGAGTCGAACTTTTGAATGATGTCAGACAAAGAAACGGGGCATCAAATGTAAGAGAGAAGATGTCTAAAACTTTCTCCTACCGAAGAAAAGAAGTGGTGCATGGAAGTCCAGGTGCTGGAGAGATTAAACTGAGGTGGCCTGCTCTTTTCCATATTAATGAGGTAAATACATTGCTTACATAAATACATGCAGTTGACTAAAATATGATACACAAATTCTTATGCCATGAAAACAACCTCAGTTGATAGTGAGATCTATTACATACCATTACATTACATAAATCACTAAACACGGTGCTTTTTGTCTTCTGCCACTTGCTTTTATGTGTTACAGATAAATGCTGAGTTCCAGCGAATTACAACACATCCACTTGAGACGACCTTCATGGCACAGTTGGACAGTCTTCAGCCTCAGCTGTCATCAGTTTTCCAGAAGAAGGGAGGTGTCACAGGCCAGAAACTAGCCAAACATCTGCAGATCTTACAAGAGGTAACTATGTTTATTTAATGTTTAAAATTAGTCGTATGTGTGCTTTGATATACTCTTTAAGTGTTTGTAAAACCTACCTTGGTTTCAGTAACAGCCTGGATTATTACTGTAAGACACACTTGCAAAGAAATTATGAAGTGTTATAGTAGAAAAATCAGCCCTGTTTTCTCAGGTGGGGGAGTGAACATAAACTACCATACATGTCACGTATTATATAACCACACATGACTATTATTTTATAGTCAAAGGAATAGGGTTATTTACAGTATAACCAAAGGTTGAAAATTCCAAATATTTTTTATAATTAATCAAGTGTCTGGAAATGTTTTTTAATCAGTGGAATCTCTTCACACAGGCTACGAGTGATGTTCATTTGAGAAGGGCAGCAGTCCTCAGGGCACTTTGCCTCTACCTTGGTGAGGATGATGGACATCTTATCCATGAGTATATGGTAAGTTAGTGTATTTGCTTTTTTGTCATTTCTGAATGTAACTTGTATTCTTAACCTGCAAAAAGATTCTAAAGTTGTTCATGTAGCTCTGGCTTGTCACTGGGTCTTTCATATCTGACAGAGGTGTCTAGTGTGTGTGTGTGTGTGTGTGTGTGTGTGTGTGTGTGTGTGTGTGTGTGTGTAAAAGAATCATTTACTGTTACAGTAATTGAAAATAGATTACTTGACATGTAGTGAAGCTTCTAGTGCTGCTTTACCTGTTAAAGTCAATATGGTAAAATGTTTTGTTCCTGTCGCTTAGAGTATATGATAAATCCCAGCATGGAGTTGAAGCACACCTTTAGTTTTAGTTTTAGTTTAAGTTTATTTGTCCCCATGGGGAAATTTGTTTTCACAGACTGCACAATGAGAGACAATACATCACAAGACAGACAATGGTATACACAACAACATCCACAGCACCAGTGACAACATACAGTACATGACGACACAGTGAAACAGCAGACAGACCTTGGATCACATAATACCCATAAAACAACTTGATGCACAAATGTAGCTTATGTGGGCAAAGTATTCAAATGTTTCCCCTTTCTCCTATTTTACTTAAAAAATACAGGACATCGAAGGACCTCAAATCCTGACAGACATGCAGAGGTGCACCATGGGCATCTATGTCATCAGCAATGAGGGAGGAGATCCTGGACATTATGCTGACATTGGACTTTTTGTTGAAGGAGTGATCATCCTGGACAACATTGGATCTGAAGCCCAGGCCTGTGCAATGATGCTTGGGGTCATCTATGCGCTGAACCTGGCGTACCCCAAAGAACTGAGATACTACTACGAATTCATTCAAAAAGTGCTCATGCAGATGGACGGGGAAAAGCTCTCCCCCAGGGTCCTTGGCCTAAAGAACAAAATCAGTGGACTGTAGGAATTCTTGCCACAGTTGTAATGACATGATGTGTTCCTTTGTTTATACTGTTCATTGTGAAGGCATGTCTAAATTGATCTCAAATGCAACTGCTAGGGATGCACGATAGTTATCGGTCCGATAATTATTGGCCCGATATCAGGAAATTATGACGTAATTTCGATAAGTCCGATATCATAAACTTATCGGCCCGATAAGATTTAGTATATATTTTTTGGCAGCGCTGCGGTGTGGGTCGTTGTTCTTTACCAAGCGCTCTCGCTCAGAGCGCTCTGCTCTACTCCTACAGGAGACCTGCGGCCTGCAGTGAATGCTGCGTTCAAGTGACGTCCCTATAATCGGAAAAACAACTTTCTGACTGAAAAAGAAAGTCAGAACACTCCCTCATTTCGGAAAACAACTCGTCATCTCGGTCATAATTTTGGTAGTTGCCGACTTGACTTGATCAACGTCTTAGCCACAGTATTTTACCAATTACCCATGTTACACATAAAACATAGAAATATGAACATAAAAAGGTCTGAAGAACGGCTCGCAAACCGGGAACTGGGAACTTCCGTCAACACGTGAACGCAGCACAATGTGCGTACTAGGTTTGTTAACACAGAACATGACGGCGCTAATGTGGGACGGTAATAAAGAAGACAGTTCGCTGGATATCTGTAATAAATGTTCCAAGGAAGTTCCACGAGGAGGGAAAATAGCGCGAGCAAACCTGGTCAGTCACCTGAAACATGAGCGTCGGTCCGACGGAGTTTTTAAAGCTACGAGGACGATGCTAACGACGCTAGCAACATAAAGCTAACTGTAAGAAGCCACCGGGACACAAACACACACCGTCTCCCTCTCTCCCTCTCAAACACACACACACCCCTGCACCCCCCCTCTCTTACACAGACACACACACAAACTCTGTCTGTCTGTCTGTCTCTCTCTCTCTCTCTCTCTCTCTCTCTGAACCTCATTTACTTTAGTGAAAAGTTATTCATTTGTATGGAACCAGTCAGGCTTTTTTAACTTGTGGGATGCACTTTTCCCACTTTGTATTTATTTTAAATGAGTAAAGTAAATAAATAAAATAATAATAATAATATTTGCATCAGTTCTAGAGTCTTTTATTTTTACATCAATAAGTAATGCACCTCATTTAAATAGATGTTCATTTGAGATATCAAATATTTTTGTTTGATATATTTTAGCAAATGTTTGAAAGGCTTGCTAATAGAATATCTTAATTTAAAGAGTCAAAACTGTTTTTGGGTTTGTTTATAGTATTGATGTCATGATATTTTAGGTCCTCACTAGTCTTTCTTATCTCCAGGTATGTTATCGGTTATCGGTTATTGGTATCGGTATCGGCATTCGGAAGCAGAAAGTTATCGGTATCGGTTTCAAAAAAATGTTATCGTGCATCCCTAGCAACTGCAGTAAGTGTTCCACACTGTGTACAGTGACAGGATATTCATTTGAATTAATCTTCATACACTCAACAAAGCCATGTGTTGTATTATATCTGTTCTTCAATTAACCAGTTTCAATAATGTTGTGATCTCAGAGTCAGGCAACCTGTGCTTCTGTCTAGCCCAGGAGTCTGAAATTCAGCAGAAAGAAGTGAGTTCAGGTGTGTTTACTCTCAGAAGCAAAGAGACACATGAAACGCATGTTAGTTCAGCACAGGGCAATGAGAAACCATGTTATGGTGTTAAAAGGCAGTGTGTTCTCTCAGCACATCTTTCTCATTTCAACGTTTGCACTGGCTACCCCCCAGATGTTGCACATGACATCTTTGAAGGCATAGTACCGGTTGAGTTGGCACATTGTCTGAGTCATTTAATGTCCAAAAATTATTTCACACTGGACAGTCTCAATGAGTCCTCTCTTGTCTGCTCCAGGCCGATATTCAACAGGGTGACAGGATATTCACTTGAATTAATCTTCTTACACTCATCAAAGCCATATGCTTTATTATATACTGTATGTTCTTAAATTAACATTTGCAGTTTCCATAATGTTGTGATCTCAGAGTCAGGCAACATTTGTTCGTTTCCCAGATGTGGGCCACTGGTATGGTTTCGGTTTGAATGTTGCTGAAACTTTTTTTCTCTTGATAATGTTCTCAATTGAAGGTATAGGTATATTTTGTGAAAACGCTGTAAAGTAGCTCTAGAAAGGGTAACCACACCTTTGCATGTAACAGGGATAGAACTGTCTGCTGCCTAGTCTCTGATTAGGACATGACACAAACATTTTAGAGTTTATATTGTTCATTCCATCATAATGGTTATGGTTACGATTATGGTTGACATAATCTGAACAGCGGGTTTTATCTCTTTAATAGAGGCTTTTAAAAGATAAGGGTTAAAGTTAAAACAAGTATTATGTACTTTGGATTTTACAGGTTCTTGTCTTATAAGACACATTGTACATGTTGAGAGCAAAAGTTGTCTCCTCTCTTGTCTCTATTAGGAGACAATGTATCAGAGTTTGTCATTCTTAATGGTCGTTAACAGAATCGGAGCATCTTTTTTCTTTTTTTTACAAACAAGATATTAATGTATCTGTTAAAAAACTGTGTTTGCTATCTCTGCACTTAGTATTTACAAGTGTTCATCTTATTAGGTAATTTGACTGCTCTGACGTGAGATGTTAAGAATTGGGATCATATTAAAGTTTGACACAACACATTTTGTGGTTCTGTGTGGTATATGATGCTTAGTTGAACTAATTATAGCTAAAACATTTAATTAGAATCAACTAAATTAAAAAGTGAAATTTTAAACAATTTAATTGGTTTGAAAGGGCACAACATTTTTTTAAAAAGCACACATAATTTATTTAAGTACACTCAAAATGGGTTTAATTGGATTTACTCGCATCGTACTCGCATCGTCCGCGTTGTCGTATGTGGCGGGTCCTTCATCATAGAAGACTCGGAGCCTTGCAGGTGCAGGTGTTTGGAATCTGAGTCCTCGTTCTTTTAACACCTTCCTCAGTGGGGCGTATTTCTTCCTCTTTTTTATCACGTCTGCTGGGTAGTCGTGATCGAAGTACACTCTTTTCCCCTTGAAGTGTATCTCTTTCTTTTTCCATGCGGTGCTCAGCACCAGATCCTTGGTTTTGTAGACGAGGAAGTAAGCGACCATGGATCTCGGGGCGGCTGGCGGTGATGGTTTTGGTCCGAGTGACCGGTGGCAGCGTTGTATATTGAGGTCGATGTCTGGGAGTTGCAACTCGGATTTAATTAATCTCTCCAGAAACTCACATGCGTTGTTCCCCTCCTCCCCCTCAGGGATCCCGAAGATGCGGAGGTTGTTTCTGCGGGAGCGTGTTTCTAAATCAGTTAACTTTGACACGATGCTCCTTTGCTCCTTCAGAGCCTGGAGAAGCTCGTCCTTCGCGGTAACACTCCACTCCTCCATCTCGGCCACTCGGGTCTCCACCTCCTCAACCCTAGCCTCTGTGTTCTTGAGTTCTGCCCCAATCTCACTCAGTTGTTGGTTAACTTCTTCTTTAAAGTTCCCGAACTCTTCCCTCATGTCTTTTTTGATTGTCTCGCAGAATCCGCTCAGTTCTTTTTTCGTGTCCGAGTGCCCTGCTTTTATGTCAGCGCGGATAGCGTCCATGCTAGCTTGCAGGGCGGCCATTGTAGCATGCACATTAGCTTCATCTGTGTCGAAGTCTCCTGTCGCCATTTCCTCGTTTTCCTCACAGTTTGGGCTCGTTATGGTCTTAGCGTTCCTTAGATTGTATCTCCCCATAAAAAAAACACAGATATGCTCGTGTAAATTACTCTGAGGTTGGGGAAATGTCGGACCGTTCTGGGAGCTCTCAATAGAAACATGGTGTCAATCTGATGCAGTTACTCAGTGTCCCTCAGGCTACAGTGAGATCATCGTGCCTTCAGTTAAACTGAGCACAGTGCATCGTGGTAGAGACTCAGGAGGAATAATAGTCTGGCTCAAAGCTGATCTCAGCAAACACATCACAGCTGTAAAACAAAGCAAAAACCACATTTGGCTCAAAATTAATGAACACGTGGGCATTTGCGAACAAGATTTATATTTGTGTGCAATATACACCCCTCCATCAGAGTCACCATACCACGAAGAAGAGTTCTACAACTCTCTCTACACACAGATATGTCATTTTCAAGCCCAAGGCAAAATACTCCTGTGTGGGGACTTTAATGCACGGACAGGTTCGGAACCTGACTGTATAGACCACACAGGAGATAAACATATATTCACACAGTCAGCTCTGACCCCCTTGCCCATGGTCATGAGAAACAACCCTGACAAGACAATAAATAAACAAGGGAGAGAGTTAGTGCATCTCTGCAGAGCCTCAGGCCTGGAACGATCAGAGGGGACAGTTTGGAGCGCTTCACCTACTGCTCAGCTCTTGGGAGAAGTGTTGTCGATTATGCCATCTCAGACATGGACCCGTCCTCATTTAGCGCTTTCACTGTCAGAACGCAAACCCCCCTTTCAGATCACAGCCAGATTAATATTTTCCTGAGAAAACACACTAGAGATACAGTTAAGAAACAGCCCAATAAGCTGTACGACTTAAATCAACCATACAGATGGGCTCCAAACAGTGCTGAAAAATTCATACAAATTTTGAACTCAAATGAGATAAAAGATGTAATCAACTCATTCAACAATTCCCTCTACCAAAATAACTCTGAGGGTGTTAATCAAGCAACAAAAGATATAAACCATATCTTCCAGAAAGCTGCATTAAATGCAAAGCTTGGAAAAACAAAGAAACCCCACCATCGAAACGGTAAACAAAAAAAACCCTGAAAAAAAGTGGTTTGACAGTGAATGTAAAGAAATAAGAAAACACTTGAGACAATTATCAAACCAGAAACATAGAAACCAACATGACCCAACACTACAGCATGCCTACTTTGAAACTCTGAAACTGTATAAACAGACCATTAGACAAAAGAAACTTCACTACACCAACACAACACTTGAGGAGATTGAAAATGCAGTAGACCAGGGTCAGTTCTGGGACATGTTGAACAGTCTGGAAACTGTAAAGCCACAACAATTAGCAATACAGGATGGAGACATCTGGGGAAACTATTTTAACGACCTTTACAAAAACATCTCACCTGAAGATCTGAATCTAAATCAAATGGAAATTAAAACAAAGCTAGACAACCTTGAATCAGCTATCAAGAATAGCCAAAATCCCTTAGACTACCCAATTACACACAAAGAGTTGACAGACAAACTGAAAACTCTTAAATCAAAAAAGGCTTGTGGCACAGACTGCATCAAAAATGAAATGCTGAAGAGTACCCCTGAATTACAAACTGCAGTTGTTAAACTGTTCAACATGGTTCTGACCACTGGCTGCTTTCCTGATGTCTGGAACCAGGGGCTGATCACCCCTATCCTTAAAAATGGAAATAAATTAGACCCTAATAACTACAGAGGGATCTGTGTGAGCAGCAACCTTGGGAAAATATTCTGTAGTATCCTGAATTCCAGGATACTAACCTTTATTCAAGAAAAAGATATACTTAGTAAATGTCAAATTGGCTTTCTTCCAAATTACAGAACATCTTATCATATATACACCTTACATACCTTAATTAATAAACATGTCCACCAAAAAAAGGGAGGGAAAATATTGCCTGTTTCATTGATTTTAAAAAGGCTTTTGATTCCATTTGGCATGAAGGACTTTTCTTCAAAATCTTTCAAAGTGGACTAGGTGGTAAAACATATGATCTCATTAAATGTATGTACAAGCACAACAAATGTGCTGTGAGAATTAATAATCAAAGAACAGAATATTTTACTCAAGGACGCGGTGTAAAACAAGGATGCTGTTTGAGTCCCACATTATTCAACCTGTACATTGGACCGCTCAGCAGCTCCAGGCCTCACACTCTTTGACACAGACAGATACCTGCTCTATATTTTTTTTTATTTTAATGTTTATTTTGCAGGGACGATACATACAACATTGTCACAAAGAATGAAAAATGTGATGCATACAAGACGTCTAGCTTCAGCTAATTTGCAAGTCCAGTCATTTTATGAGAAAAGGTTAAACAAATTGCAACAGTAGCAAACTCAACTGATTTTGTATCCTCAGCATGTCCTGAGTGAGAGAAAAAAAGCCCCGAAGAATCCCATTAGGGGAAAGTTTCGAAAAACACCCGCATACGCATATAAAACATTTTTTTCACATGAATAGGGTAACATTTTTAACCTTTAGATATCTCCATGAAAATTACTGAGTTGATTACTTACATTAAGACAAACAAAAAATGTATTACAAGTTTTTTGAAATTCTTTGTTAACATGAGCAAATGTGCATACATTTGCATAAATCTGCATAAATTGCACCGTTTTGATGGCACATGTACTGTATATATGAAGTTGCTGTGGTGGTACCGGCATGGAAATTGGAGTGAGTTGACTCCATCGGTCAACCGACAAGTTGACCACTTTAAATTTCAAGATGACTGTAAAATCCCCTGATCGCACAAACTGAAATACGCTGCTATGGCCGGGTTTTGGTTGATTTTTCAAGACAGCCACATCCTTAGTAGAGCAGGTATGACATGAGCCAATAGTGCATAATCCAATTATGTATGGCTAATTTGCATACATACAGCACTTGATCTAAACATTGGGTAGAGCAGGTGAAAATGTCTTGTTCAATCTTGTTAACATATTACAGTTAAAAAACTTAAGGAATGGAACCAATTTAGGCCCATGAGCATTAATAGAGACGGAGCATGTCATACCTGCTCTACTAAGGATGTGGCTGTCTTGAAAAATTGCAGTCATCTTGAAATTTAAAGTGGTCAACTTGTCGGTTGACCGATGGAGTCAACTCATTCCAATTTTCATGTTGGTACCACCACAGCAACTTCATACATGTGCCATCAAAACGGTGCATTTTATGCAGATTTATGCAAATTTGCTCATGTTAACAAATAATTTCAAAAAACTTGTAATACATTTTTTGTTTGTCTTAAAGCAGAAGTAAGTGATATATTTGTGTTAATATAAGTCTTAAATAGTTATATCTTCCGACAGCAATCACTTACATAGAGTGTTTGGACCGAAACACGGGTCTGTCAGTCACTCTGCTCTGCGCTGAGCCGAGGAGAAAACATTTATCGTATCCTACAGTTTTTATCCAATGAGGAGAGAGAACGGCATGCAGGGCTGTGTGTGCAGCCAAGGGACGCCGTGAATGTGGTGACGTAGCGACGAGGACTGTTATGGTGCGTTCAAGGAAACTCGTAGACTCGTGTTTTTCCGTCCTGTGAAGTTGTATCAGTTTGATCTGGTACGAGTTCACGGGTCGGAAGTTACGAGTGGCCGTTATAGTGACTTTCACCGGTAAAACAGGTCGGAAAAACACGAGTGGGTTGCCTGAAACGCTACAAAGTCGTAAGTTGTGACTTGAAGCTGTAATTTACGATTTCAAAAGCCTGCCTGGAACGCAGCATTAGCGAAAACGACCGGACCACTTACTTCTGCTTTAATGTAAGTAATCAACTCAGTAATTTTCATGGAGATATCTAAAGGTTAAAAATTTTACCCTATTCATGTGAAAAAAATTTTTTATATGCGTATAAATGGGATATGTTTGGGTGTTTTTCGAAACTTTCCCCTAATGGGATTCTTCGGGGCTTTTTTTTCCCTCACTCAGGACATGTTGAGGATACAAAACCAGTTGAGTTTGCTTCTGTTGCAATTTGTTTAACGTTGACCCCTTTTTTGGCCTAAAATTACTGGACTACTATGCAGATGACCTCATTCTGTTGTCCCCAACCAGTGACGGTCTCCAACATAACCTGACCATCCTGGAACAATACTGCCACAACTGGGCCTTGGATGTTAACCCTCTAGGCGCCAGAGTTTATTTAGGAAAATATTAAGTTTGGATTTCAGGATTTCACAAGGCTGTAGCTTTTAAATGGTCAGAGATAAATCTATGGTGTAAATGATAAAAATATTCACGGTTGACGAGTGTGTGTGTGTGTGTGGTGTGTGTGTGTGTGTGTGTGTGGGGCAGAGTCCTGCATCGGGTCGGATCCCCGCGGGTATCCGACGGGTACCCCGCAAAAACGGTGTTCAACGGGTGGATAAGCTGTCATGTGAAAATTCACGGGTCGGGCACGGGCGGAACTCAAATGAACGCGGGTGGGTACGCGGGTGTATGTGTAGGCCTACAGAGGAAAACTCACGCGCAGCTGCATGAACCAGCGCAGCAAATAATTTTTTTTTATCACTCACGGCAACAACAGAGCAGCATCTTGATGTAAATAAACGATCTTTGGCCGCTCGTGTGACCGCTCACAGCTTTCCCTGGAGTTTAGCCTGTCATGGCTTGTCTGCTCAGCTTCTGGGTAAGCTACAAACACACTGATGGGATCAATGTAAAGGCTGAAGTGTCCTGCTTTCATTAAAAAAAGAATTACGTCGCTATCATTCTCCGTTCCGGAAATAGCCGCGAAAGAGTACGCCCCCCCCCCCCTCCTCTCTCTTTTCTTTTTTCTAAAGAGTACGGCTGTACCTCCGTTATCGCCGGTGAAGACGGCGATCTAACGGGCAGCGGGTCGGGCAGCGGGTCTTAATATTGACGGGTGGGTCGGATCCGGGTTGTAATCAGAAATAATCACGGGTGACGGGTCGGGACACGGGCTTAAAAACCAACGGGTCGGGCGGGCGCGGGTTTCCAAAATTGGACCCGTGCAGGACTCTGGTGTGGGGGGGGGCGCACGGTGTTTCTCAAGACCTGAAGATCACTTCCTGGTCGCTCTGAGCTGCGTGAGCTCAGCGAGAAAAAGCGGAGCGCCTGTGCGCCAATCAAACTTTTTTTCCTCAGATATTTTGTAGAAAAACACACCCACAAATGACGTCAGGATTGAAGTTGAACGTGTTCACCATCTAGTGGTACCAAGCAGTAACAATATAGGGCAGTAGATTTAAAGATATGGGCTGTTTTATCCAAGCATGCTGCCTGTCGCAATAATGCGACTTTGGCGCCTAGAGGGTTAACTTCAAGAAAACCCAAATCATGATCTTTCAAAAAAAAAACAGATGTCTTGAAAACAAATATCATTTTACACTAAACAATAGGCTAATTGAACATACAAAACATTACACTTACCTTGGTCTGACTATATCTGCATCAGGAAGTTTCAATTTGGCAATAAATGCACTCAAAGATAAAGCACGTAGGGCAATGTACGCATTCAAAATAAACTAATCAACATCAACATTCCAATTCGAATTTGGACAAAAATATTTGATCATGTAATTTCACCAATTGATAGCTTTCATGTGACGTCACGGCCCGTATGGAACGCCCCCCTGGCGGTCAAAACAATCCACTTCCCCGCTGTCCGCGGATTAGGACAAGGCAGAAAAACACACACTGCTCCCTGCTGCTTCAAAAATACCGGTGTTATGGCCCAACTAGTGTCTGATTTAACTGGTTACCAAACCGAACAACAGCTGTGCTGCACTTCCGTCCGCAGATTTGTCACAAATTCACAAATAAAGCCGCAGTTCACATGTTACTGCAGCCAATATACGTCTGTGAGTGAACCTGTTCCACCAATCTACAGTCAGTCAGCGCCACACTACTCTCACTAGTCTGCACACCACTGCACAGTATGACAAAGCCTGTCATGTTAAAGTTACGAACTAATGGAAAACACTCTGAAAATACGCTAAACAACACCGGTCATCGTCCTCGCCGCGCCGCGGTCGGTCCCGACCCTCGTTACCGTGTCGCTGCCGCCGCGGGCGGTACTGTTGCCGGTGTCCGGTGGCGGCGGTCCCGCTGGGTTACCATCGCCGCCGCCGCCGGTCCCGCTGCTGTCGGACCGCCGTCAACGTTGCCGTCGGTAGCGGTGCGTAGCAAAGCTCCGGGGGGTAAAGAGGGGGCAGCTGGTCACCGTGCAGCCCAGCTAAGGGCTCTGGTTTGTGGGTGAGAGGAGCAGGGAGCCTGGGCTCAGTGGGCTGGAGCTCAGACTGTGGAGCTCAGCGGAGCTGCGGTACCAGGACGGTGTTCCCACACAGGAAAGTTACAGGTACATTTCTACCACTTCAATGAGTTCAGAAACATTATTTTAAGATAAAAAAAAAACTACTAAATGGGGCTTTTAATCAGAAACCAGTTGAGCCATAACACCGGAGGTATTGGTTGCAAGCGTGGAGGATGATGGATTCTCCACCAGGTAATAAACATCGCCCAACTGGAGCTTCGGCAGGGAACTGGTCATTTTAAACAGCTGGTATACAGCAGCTGGTGTTGAATATGGGTCACAAGTGCCCAAAACTTCAAAGTTGTTTTTATATCTTTCTTTCTCGGCCGCTGACAGATGATTTAAGTCATTACTCGGTTGTTTAGCTATAGCTTTCACTGACGTCACTTCCCAGGGACCTGGCGGTCAAAAAGCAACATTCCAAAGTGGCCCCGCAATGGACTTTCTATGGACAAACAACCGAGTAATGACTTAAATCATCTGTCAGCGGCCGAGAAAGAAAGATATAAAAACAACTTTGAAGTTTTGGGCACTTGTGACCCATATTCAACACCAGCTGCTGTATACCAGCTGTTTAAAATGACCAGTTCCCTGCCGAAGCTCCAGTTGAGCGATGTTTATTACCTGGTGGAGAATCCATCATCCTCCACCGCTTGCAACCAATACCTCCGGTGTTATGGCTCAACTGGTTTCTGATTAAAAGCCCCATTTTGTAGTTTTTTTTAAATCTTAAAATAATGTTTCTGAACTCATTGAAGTGGTAGAAATGTACCTGTAACTTTCCTGTGCGGGAACACCGTCCTGGTACCGCAGCTCCGCTGAGCTCCACAGCTGAGCTCCAGCCCACTGAGCCCAGGCTCCCTGCTCCTCTCACCCACAAACCAGAGCCCTTAGCTGGGCTGCACGGTGACCAGCTGCCCCCCCTTTACCCCCCGGAGCTTTGCTACGCACCGCTACCGACGGCAACGATGACGGCGGTCCGATAGCAGCAGGACCGGCGGCGGCGGCGATGGTAACCCGGCGGGACCGCCCGCCACCGGACACTGGCAACAGCACCGCCCGCGGCGGCAGCGACACGGTAACGGGGGTCGGGACCGACCGCGGCGCGGCGAGGACGATGACCGGTGTTGCTTAGCGTATTTTCAGAGTGTTTTCCATTAGTTCGTAACTTTAACATGACAGGCTTTGTCATACTGTGCAGTATTGTGCAGACTAGTGAGAGTAGTGTGGCGCTGACTGACTGTAGATTGGCGGAACAGGTTCACTCACAGAAGCATATGGCTGCAGTAACATGTGAACTGCGGCTTTATTTGTGAATTTGTGACAAATTTGCGGACGGAAGTGCAGCACAGCTGTTGTTCGGTTCGGTAACCAGTTAAATCAGACACCAGTTGGGCCATAACACCGGTATTTTTGAAGCAGCAGGGAGCAGTGTGTGTTTTTCTGCCTTGTCCTAATCCGCGGACAGCGGGGAAGTGAATTGTTTTGACCGCCAGGGGGGCGTTCCATACGGGCCGTGACGTCACATGAAAGCTATCAATAGCTCTGTATGGAAGTGAGGTCTGGGGTCCACTCAGTTGTTTACAGTGTGAGTCATGGGATAAACACCCAACAGAGGCCCTTCACACGGAATTCTGTAGAAGAATTCTGAAAGTTCAGAGAAAGACCCCAAATAACGCCTGCAGAGCAGAGCTGGGTCGTTTCCCATTATTACTAAATATCCAAAAACGGGCAATGACATTTTGGAACCATCTAAATAGTAGCCCAAAAGACACACTTCCCTTTAAAACATTAAAAACCCAAGAGCTGAACCCGGAAAACAGCCCCCTCACTCAGCTGATGGAGAAACTCAGTAACCTGGCTCCCATCAGCTCAGCCTCAAAACACCAGAGAATTAAAATTATCATTAATCAATCAAAAGATTTATATTTAGAATATTGGGAAAAGAAAACAAAAACTCAAAGCAGACTAAATTGAGAATATAAATTGGCAGAATACCTCCACTCTGTTAGAGACATAAAACAAAGAGGGATCCTGACCAAGTACAGGCTGAGTGACCACCAGCTGGCTGTAGAGAAAGGACGACACCGACAGACATGGCTGCCCAGAGAGCAGCGGCTATGTGCTCACTGCTCCACAGGAGAGATAGAGACAGAGATGCACTTCCTGCTCCACTGTGAGAAATACTCTTTAATAAGAGACTCTCACTTTAAAGAAATAAGTAAGAAAATCAAAAGATTCCACCTACTAACACCAGAGGAGAAAATGTCAGTCCTGCTAGGAGAAGGGACAGCAGCTCCTCTGGCAGCCAGGTATGTGTCTGCTTGCCACAACCTGAGGGACTCTTTAACATCCTGACTTGCACCATTGTTTGTACCTGATTGTACTGGATTCTATTGTGGTGTAGTTTTATGGAATATTGTTTATTTGTTATTGAATATTAAGATGTGTATATTTAAGCAATATCACACGAGAGGGAGTGCTGTTGTACTGTATATAAGCACGGCTGTGATTCGGTCGTAGGCACGAGGCCGCAGGCCGAGTGCCGCAGATAATCACACCGTGCTGATATACAGTACAACAGCACGACCTCGAGTGTGATATTGCTTTTATACAACAGTGCTACGAGCGCATTTTAGAACAGTAATAAACTACAAGAGATTATGATTTGTTTGTTTATTTAATCATTTATTTGGCTCCGCCAACAGAAATAGTTCCGCAACTGGGAAGGGAAACAAGGCTGTTGCCAGGCAACACATTAACATTTCATACTAGCTTGCTACTAGCTACAAGCTTTTCCACCGAGCTGCTTCCAGTGCTGGTTCTGGTTCTGAGCCCGTGTCTGATCAGCACCGCAGCAACAGGACCAGCGTGAAGACACAGAGACGTTATCGACACCGTATTGCATTTGTTTATCATCTATGTAATCAATATAAACACAGTTGAAGCTAAGTAGCTGAGCTACGTGGCTAACAACAGCTAATGCTAATATCAAAACACATCACCGTCAAAACGTAGTTGCCCCCGCGGCGATTTTTTTCCCAGCCGGGTTTAGTAGAGATGTATCGCCAATTAGACGGACCAGGTCAGGTCCAGGTTTTAATGTTCACGTCCGTTTATAACTGTAACAGCAGCAGCAGTAGCAGCAGCAGAGAGATGGGGCAGCTCCTGTATGGGGAGCCTGGCTCTGACTTAGCTTCTGTCCAGCTGAACAGCGGAGTGATACTGTCTGTAAAAAGTCCCAGTGCTGTTATACTGTATATCAGCACTATGGAACGTCTCGTTGTCCAATCAAATTGCTCGGTTGGGACCGGTCGGAACTAACTGTTGTATAAGTACTGTATATGGGTCATTCCAGAATTGGAGGACATTTCATGTCCCACCCATTCATTTTCAATAAATCATGCATGAAATTCCAAAACTTGCATTTGTGGTGAAAATTATAATTACTCTGAGACAAAATATAAATATAGTTATACAAAAACTGGTTCCAAAATATTATTTAAAATACAAAATAACTCTAAGCACCCCCTAAAATGGCCTTTTTCTCTTGTCCCACCCTCTTAATGGCCAACATGCATGTCAAATAAAGCGGTTAAAATAAGTTTAAAATTTTAATTTTTTTGTATGATTTTGTTGATTTATGTCTTTTGTAAGTGTAAAAACACTTAGTTTAATCATAAACATATTTTAAATAAAAGTAATTTTGCACTAAAGTTGTGTCCCTCAACATCCACGCAACCCTGTTACCAAAACCTTTTTAGCAGAGAAGAAGAAGAAAAAGAAGTATGAGACACATGACACAAAATAATTTGTATTATCAAACTGTTAGATAATAGCATGGGTAGACACAAGGTAAGTCCTCTCTTCTATTTTTCATATTTTTCATATTTCGTCTGCCCTGATTGAGTGCGTCACTCTAACCAATGCAACCCTGTTACTCATATTACCAGAATAAGGCAAAATATTTTCAAAGTTTTCTTTGTTCCTTTAAATAACTAAGTTTGTTCTCAACCTTACAGTAACATTACATTCCATAGCTAGCATCTTTCTTCTGCTAAACAGCTGACATAAGCATTGATTTGCAACCCTGTTACTTGCAACCCTGTTACTTCAGAGTAACAGGGTTGAGATTTATGTCACAATCTACAATCAAAAGTAATTAATCTATTCAACCCTGTTACTTTGTTCAACCCTGTTACTCTAATTTCAACCCTGTTACTGTGTAATTTATCTTAAAATTATCTTAAATGACTGTATCAGCTCATGAGGGTTTATCCTATTGTCATTTTGGTAGTGTGTATGATTATATTCATTATGTATTTTGGCAAATATTTATAGATAAATACTTATATAATACCTTTACAGGTTCCTGAGTATTGGTAACAGGGTTGCACCAAGCAGCACACACAATATATAGAATATCTAATAAAAAGTGTCACTTTGAGTCCTGAGCTGGCCAAACATAATTATTTGATGATTAATTACCTGTATTTCTTAAATATATAGCAGAAAATGATCAAATAAATAGTAAAATTTTGAGGTGTTTCAGTCCTTAAATGTCCTCCAATTCTGGAATGACCCATATATGTTATATTGAAATGTATTTGTGAGTGGTTTGTGCAGTGCTTTGGCAACAACGGGTTTCTGTTCATGCCAATAAAGCTAATTGAATTGAAATTGTGTGTGTGTGAGTGAGAGAGAAAGAGAGTGTGTGTGTGTGTGTGTGTGTGTGTGTGTGTGAGTGAGAGAGAGAGAGAGAGTGTGTGTGTGTGTGTGTGTGTGTGAGAGAGAGAGACAGACAGACAGAATAATCAACATTCTATTACAGTTTTTCTCGATTGCTAAGACACATTTCTTGAAAGCTTCTCACCTTTTCTCTAAACTGTGAACACAAATCCCAATTTTCAAGCTACATTCACAAAACCTCTAGCCTGATGCATCAGCCGCTTATTTCATTACATTTCATATAGCGTCTGAACACGAGCCATAGGGATTCGTTTGCTTCCGGGAGGCGGTTGCTTACATTTGCTTCAACTAATCGCTGCTGCTTGGTGGTCACGTGTGCTATACACCGGTTAAGCTCATAGGTTAATCTTGAGCGCTTGAGTTCAACGTCATCGCCTTCACTTACCCGTCTGTTCGCTGATTGGTCAAACCGAAACGCATTGCTAGTTCCCTGACTACATGGTTGAGGCAAATTAAATTTGCCGGAACCAGTAGGCGGCGCTAGCCTGGCTACAAAACCTCAGACTCTTCTTGCAAAACCAAACTTTCACCTCAAAACAGTTCAATCTGTGCCCAAAACTGAACTATGTTGTCAAATCATGCCCCAAGTCAATCAAAATTAAAAACACTACTGAGCAGTCACTAAACACTACATAGAAAAATAGAAAACACAATGCTCAGGACATGAAGCTGTAGAAATATATGTTTATCTTTCACTGTAGCTAAATGCAAGTTGCAAAACAAAAAACCTGTGCCTTTACACTGTAACACTTCTCTCCTTCCCGTTCTTTCACCCTCCTCCTTCCCTCCCCACGTCCATCTCATCCCCTTTTCCTTCCTTCTTCTTTTTTCTTCCCAGTTCATCCCTCCCTCCCTCCCTCCCTCCCTCATCCTTTCTTCCTTCACCCTGTCGTCTTTCATCTTCTCCTCTTGCAAAACAAAAAACCTGTGCATTTAGCACTTGTACAGTACAAAAACAAACAGAAATCTTGTGCATTTAGCACTTGTATACAGTAAGCCTACGTAAAAATAAAGTACAAACATATAGAAATGAGAAGTGCACAACTTGTAACAGCCAGAGTATAACAGTGCACTACCAGTTAACGCCACATGGTGGCGCCTCCTTTTGTTTGGTCACTTGATATCACCTTTCTCCCCTAGTCGACTTCCTTGACTCACTCTAGTAATGTGGACGCTGGTGAAGGCTACAGGTCACGAACTACTTTGTCCTCCGTTTATTGTTTTGCTGAGGGTAATAGTTTATGCCGTGAGACCTGGCTTGTATGGTCTGTATCTGTGAATAAATGTACAGTGCGGAAATCCCTCCACTTCGTCTCCGGCCTCTCAACTTTATTTCGTGCTGGAGCTGAGCTATTAGCATCCGTGGCTAAGCTTCTCGCCA
Source organism: Trachurus trachurus (assembly GCF_905171665.1). Classification (NCBI taxonomy): domain Eukaryota; kingdom Metazoa; phylum Chordata; class Actinopteri; order Carangiformes; family Carangidae; genus Trachurus; species Trachurus trachurus. The sequence continues at coordinate 1,688,153 of NC_139892.1, forward strand.
ACCCCACGTTACAAACTCAGCCACAGCATCATTTCTCTGTACTGGATCAGGCCACAGGACTTCATTCTGAACTAGCTTACAGTATATGTGCCCTCACATCATTGGACACAAGTAGGGTTGGGCACCGAAAAACGGTTCCAAATAGGAACCGGTTCCGGAATCGCTAAGAAGCCGTTTGAATTTCGATTCTTTTTTTCGGTTCCTAAATGTCCGCACTAGTTTGTTTTTTTTACTCCGCTCGCACTAGTTTGATGTAATTTGACCCGCCCCGCACCACCGCATCTATTTTCACAACCATCCCCGCCGCTATTACAGTTTTTTTACGATTGAATAAACACAATTTTGATTGTTTTGTTTTGTTTAGCAAAACCCAACACACGAATAGCACAACCACATACCCAATTAGCAAAACACCTTAACTCCTTTGCAAAATGAACCACTCTTGTAAAAACTATACACTAACTTATCAAAACCATATTTTTTTACCATATGAAACACACACGTTGCATATGACTTAACTCTGTTTGCCCCAGTTACACTCTGCTGTTGAAAACCTTAAACACTTTCGGCTAATTCTGCTTCTAAGTGCATAGAGTAGTATGGGTGAAGCACACAGTGAATTTGCAAAACATCGCTCGGATAAGTACAAAAAAAGAACCCCCCCCAAAAAAGAAAACACAGCACATAAATTGCTACTGTTGGTCTCTTCTCCTAGCTGGATCTGGCCAGAGAATTTCATCCACATCACAGGCGATATCCTCATTTGCAAGACAGCGGGGAAAGAATCGCCGTGCATGCCGTATCCACCCCTGTATGGCTGTGGCCTCAATCTGGTCACAGGCCTCCTCCATGGCCTGAATGAGGGCTACCCGAGCCAGGGGGTGCAGATCGTAAACCTTCCACCGCCATGCCGAGAAAAATTCTTCAATTGGGTTAAGAAATGGAGAATATGGTGGCAGGAAAAGGACTGTGAAATGTGGGTGCTGCGTAAACCAGTTCTGAACCAGAGCAGAGCGGTGGAATGAAACATTGTCCCAGGTGACAATGTATTGGATCTGCATGTTATTTATGATTGTGAGGTTGTATACTCTGTCCAAAAATGTAAGGATGTGAGGTGTTTTATACGGACCCATGTTGGCATGGCGGTGGAGGACCCCATTCTGGGTGATTGCCGCGCAAAGGGTGATGTTACACTAATAATTGCCCTCTGGCCAATTACATTTCTTCCCCTCCTTCTGACCTTTGAGAGGTTGAACCCCGCCTCGTCTATGTAGATGAACTCATGCTGAATGGCCTCAGCATCCATTTGTAAAACTCTCTAAAATACAGTGAAAGACAAGATTGTGTAGTTCAGCATAGATTTAGTGTACAGTACATTTACATGTAAAAAAAGGTTATGTGTGCAGTATGCAACATCAGAGTGCTAAAGTGAACAATACATACCTCCACATACTCATGCCGCAGCTGTTTGACCCTCTCTGAGTTCCTCTCAAAAGGCACTCGGTACAACTGTTTCATTTGTACCTGATGTGCCTTCAGGATACGAGCTATGGTGGACAGAGAGACCTGATTCACATTATGAAAGATGATTTGGTCTTCAATAATTTTGGCCTGGATTTCACGAAGCCTGATGGCATTATTTGCCAAAACCATATTCACAATCTCCCTCTCCTGCAGTGGTGTGAAAATGGGAGCCCTTCCTCCTCGTTGTACTCGACCCTCAATCCTATGTAGAACAAAATACATGTAACCTACTGTAAAATGTCACAGCAAGGGGTATCAAAAGTGCTGATATGGGGTGCATACAGTAAGAAGCTGTAAACAGGTAATTTTTTTTACCTGTTTTCCAGTCTGAATGCCCTTATGACAGATGCCACGGTGAATCTGCTGAGATTTGGCTGGACTCTCAGTCCAGCCTCCCTCAGCGTCAATCCATGGTTCACAACATGGTCCACAAGAGTTGCGCGAATTTCATTGCTTAAAGTTGGACCTCTTCTCCTTTGAGCTTCACCTACTCCTGCTTGAGGTCTTCCTCTTCCTCTTCCTCGGCCACGGCCTCTGCCTCCTTCTTCTCCTCCTTCTCCGATTCCCCCTCTCATCCTCACTCTTCCTCTTCCTTCCATTTTGGTTAAGCTTGGTGAACTCACCTGCTGCATTTTTATAGTGCTTAAACCTGATTGGTGTGTCTACAATTAAGCAATCTTGTGTTTGCACACCTGATGGCAGTGTTCAATCAACTGGCTCATAGGTGTGGTAATTTGACAGTCAGTGCTTTAGAATTGCAAGGAAGTGACATCTTGATATACTTCTGTGTCTAATGCATAGACGTGTGTGTTAGTGTTTCAAATCACGGTGTGTATTGTTTTGCACAAAGTGTGAACGGACTCATTGTGCTTACAGTGGTGCAAATCTGGGGCCAAGTTTTGCTCCTTGAGTGTAAGGTTTTGATAATTGGGCAAAACTTTAGATTTTAGTGTTTATTCAATCGTAAAAAACTGTAAACGTAAGACAGCGGCGTTTTACTTTGAAAGGGCAGACAGAGGCGCTGTGTTGCCGGTAGCTTGTCAGTGTGGAGCTCGTGAAGAGTGAGAGAGTCACAGTGTAGCGAGTGCAGCAGGCGCGGCGGCTGCCGCCTCTCACTCTCCCCGGTCTGCTCTCTGCTCTCAGTGAAACCAACCCCGCTCTGCTGATGCTCCCAGCCGCCGTATCACCCGGTTCCCTCACACCTCCGCCGGCTTTCCCGTCAACATCAGCGCGCCCCTGATAACACACTCTGGACTTCATCATCAGTGTTTTTAATGACCCGCCCCCCCGCGCCCCGCACCGCAAATAAAGTAAACATTTCTTGACCCGCATCGCGCGTCACTACAGGCCTCCTCAGCCTGAGAAGGCAGACATGATTATCTTCTTAAACAAAAACTGTTTTTGATTTGTCATCATGACTGCTCCAGTGTTTGTTTTATTTTGTTGCATATACAGTCACCTGTTCTACAGCTCTTTGTATGTTAGACTTTCAGTTTTATAGTTACAGTTAGGGACCCTCCCTTTTAACTCATTGAGTGCCAACCACGTAATTTCTCGTTTTTCGTTCCCATGCGTTGAGTGCCAAAAACGAGATTTTTCATTTTTTGCTTTTTTTTTAAATTATGAAAATAGACACTTTAATACACATTATATGTAAATTTGGGGACTCTACGACGAGGAGAACTGAAATAGATGACGATCAAAGTCACATGACAGCTCATGATCTGGAAATTTTTATCATAACTCGGCTTCTGCAAACGGAGTTCTGCATGCAGATGCAGCGCAGCTGCTCTGCTCTCACCCGCGCTGCTGCTCCAGCTGCTCCAGCAGCTCGGAGCAGAAACAGGAAGCTCTCAGCCGACTGTCCGCCCGGTCTTCAGCTGGAGCAACACCGTGTCCTCCCCAAAGTCCTCCCGCGGTAAAATCTGATGGTCTCTGGGCCAAAGCAGACCGCCGTCACCGACCCGAACCACAGAAGGACCGCGACCACCGGCGGGACCGGTCTTCCCGAGCCGCTGTGGCCGACTGACCCTCACGCTCCGCGGCGAGAAGCTGAGACACGGCACGGTGCGTCTGTGTTATTGTTGTTTAGTGGCGCCCCCCCGCCCCCGATGGTGGTTTTGTGAATAGAACAACAACTGTTGTATATATTTATCTTATACGAGCCCTTTGATCCAGAAATGCGAGTGTCAGAAGAGCGACAGACACAAACAGCGCACCTTTCATAAAAGACGCTGTATCTCCTTTTCTAGAAAAAAGGAGGGATTTTGGTGAAACCCAGCCATGTTTAGCTTGACTTTTCTCAGGAACGGAGGCACGTAGAAACAAACGGTTTGTGGTCATTTGAAGCATAAAGTTAAACCTTTCAATTGAGCTACAGTATGTGTTGGTGGCAATAATATAGAATACACTGTGGCTCTACATAAAAAGTCAAAAATGGTCTAAATTGCCGGTACACCTGACTAAAACTTTGGAAAGGAGCGCGGCACTCAATGAGTTAATTTAATACTATAGTTGGCAAAATCTATTTTTGGAGGCCTTTTGGAGGTCTTACAAGCTGTGTAAGATGTATGTTTGAAGTCCAAGCATGCATGCAAAAATGGCCTGTGTGAAGAGTTTGTCAAATAAAAAAATATCCTGTGAAATAAGTTGTGACCTGTTGACCTACACCTCAAAGAATCGGAATTGAGAATCGTTTAGAACCGGAATCGAAATAGAGAATCGGAATCGGAATCAGAATCGCTAAAATCCAAACAATGCTCAACCCTAGACACAAGTGTTATCAATTTTGAGTTGTTGTGTTCAACCGGTGAAACTTGTGCTTTACTTGTGTTTGACTTTTGCCACCTGTGCTCAGCATTATGCAACACAGGTACATCACAATGAAAATGTGTTGGTAAGTTGTGTCTAAACAGGTGAAAAGTGCTGATGTTTTTGCCAAAAGAGCGACTGATTCAATCAGTGGGCTCAGGCAACTGAGAATTTGGTTCAGACAACAGGGTTTAGTGTTTTAGCAATTGAGAAAAACTGTATTATTGAAGAGCTAAGGCAACTTTAGTTGAGGCCTACCCAGAGAGGGCATGGGAGGAGGAGACTACGGTGGCTGGGAGGTGCAAAACAACATTACAAATTCTGAAACACTTTTACAAAGCTTGAGACAAATTTACATTTTAGAAAACATTTTTACATATCATAAAACAAAATTACATTAGCTACCATAACACATTTACAAGTCCCAAAACAAATTTACATTTCAGGAAACAAATTAACAAGAAACGAAATACTTTTACAAACACCGCGACAAATTTACAAGTGTTGAAACACTTTTACAAGTCCCAAAACAAATTTACAAGTAACATATCAACCGGAAAGGGAATGTACCAACTACCGGAAGTGATAACGGGAGCAGCCAATACGAGTTGTTATTTTTCATGGCGACCCAAGATGGACAGTACCGAGTACTGTCACCGGCAGTAGACTAGCCTAAGTGAATTTGCCGCCGTCATTACCGGCAACGGCGACGGCAGCGGGCAGCAATGAAGCCGGCAGTAGCATGTGAATTTGCCGCAGTCATTACTGGTAGGCCTACGGTGTCGTCCCCGTTGCCGGTAACTAATGACTGTGGCAAATTCAGAACACTGAGAAAAACAATAGGGTCCTGGCAGCTGATGCTGCCCGGCCCCTAATAATAATATACTTACTATCATTTATTGTTATGTTGTTGTACTGCAAACTTCCATCAGTAAAAGGGTGACATGTCAAGGATGCACTGCTGCAGCATGAAGGGTGGCACTAGTGTAGGGAATGTTGCTGATTATCATTATATAATTATACGTCCAACACTGAAACATACCTTGTGACAGGCAGACACCCTGTCCTCCACTCCCTATAGAGGGATTATCTGTTTACCAACAAATCAGGATGCGTGCGCAACCTGACTGCAGAAAGAACCGGTTGTCATGGTTACCTCTATGGATCTAGTGTAGTCAAAGCGGTGTTAGCTAGCGATGTTGTCAGCCTACTACAACAGTTTATCACCTACTGATGTAGTGTGTGTTTTATACATAGACGGTTTTATAGTTTTATAACGGCAGGAAAAAAAACAAAACGTCAGGACGGAGGATCGAGTTTGTACCGCGGCAACGGCAACTCAGCCACGGGACAAACCACGGACTCTCACAGCACGGCGTCGGTCATCGGTAAAAACAACACTGTCACTGTGCATCCCTAACGTTACCTACAGTTATTTAACAGACAATAATGTTCAGGAAAATACTCACGATTACAAAACTCAGTGGCTGTGAGGACTGAGCTGCCTGGTCAGAGACGAGGGAAGAGGACGGACCTGTCTAAAGTCTGGAACAACTGCATAACGTAACTATAACGTTACGTGCATGGCTGAGTATGTACCGGTAATGTAAAACAATATATCTTAACGTTAATTAATCTCAGCTTGCTTTCCATTAGTATGTGACCTCGTCTTCAGTCACTGTCGTAGTAAACATTTCACAACTCATTCGCTGCAGTTCTCCAGCTGTGCCTGTGGGCATTTAGCTTTATCACCATTCAAACCAACGTATCTAACACGTTATATTGCTCGAAATTAATCGCCAATGTACTATTTTCTCTCTCGTTTGCCTTGAAAGGGGTGCGAGTTGAGGCTATTCTGTAAATTTTGCGCGTATTGTTATTTTTATCAAAACAATTAGTGCAACTAACAGCACAAAAAGACATGATCACGGCTCTTGCTGCTCTCTTTCTGCAGGCGACATGCGCAGTAGAACGTCAGTGACGTAGGCTGATAATCCCTCTATTGGTTGACACAATCAGATGACGTTAATGAGGACATCTATACCGTACTACTCTATATGTGAGCTATGATTAAGAGAAACTTGGAATGGAGCTGCTCAGGGTGGTGGAGCAGGTCTGATCAGTAGAGTCTCATGTTTCACATAGTTAGCAGGTCACATACCCTACACACCAACACTCAGGTACAGGACAGTATAGCTAACTTCTCTAAACTGACTTGAACCAGTTCTGACTGAACTCTGCTGCACTGACGAACGCAGATAAACACTTTAATTCAAACCTTTTCCATTGAGTGTCTGGAAACACAGATGTTTTTTTACATGTTGATTGTCTTCCACCGACAACGGTGCTCCCTTTCTTTAAGTGGGTGTTTATATAGTTTGGATGTCTAATCAAATAAGAGGCCACTGACTTCGGAGATGATGGAGGTCTTGATGTCATCTTCAGACAGAGGGAACATAGATGAGGTCCTCACTGTCAGATATAGGACAGCTATAAAGATAGTCAACATCACCAGAGAAGTCATATAACTACTGTTACCACACAAAATAAGCTGCTTAAACTTTGTCTTTCGTTTGAGGCTGGAAGGTTATCCCTGGTCTGAAATGAGTTTTTGAAGTCCTGCATTCAAAAGTTTTTGTTGTTGTTGTTGTTGTTTTTTGCAGTAGCACTAGAAGCAAGTAGAGACAGAAAGTGTGAAGCCCTGATCTTAATGTTACCACACCAGTAAACTGCACCACATCACTATGAAGAAATCCAAATCATCCAAATCATTTTTTCACATTATGTACAGAAGGATTAGAAGGGTTTCTCTACTCTAATTCATAATGTCGCCGATCTTTCCTCTCAATAAATCTTTAAATGAAACTTCATGATTAAAAAATATTAAAAGATTAATATAACAGCGGAGGAAAAGCTAATTAAAGTAATTTTGACAATTACAATTTTCACCATTGAGGGCAACTGAAAGCATCATGATCATGAGAGCCCTGATAGATGAGAGTGAAATCTGATGGCATTCCCCGTCTGATGAGCTCATCTCTAAGCTGTAGAGAAAACACACAGGGCCAGATCTACTAAAGGTTTGCGTGTATTAAAACGTGTGCAAACGTGATTGCACTGCAAACACTTGTGGAACCTGATCTACTAACCAGACGCACCGAGGATTGCGTCTCTCTAACGGGCAAAATAGCATGACGCAATCCATCTAGCGTGTTTGCCTTGATGAATATGTAAATATGGGTGTTTCTGCCAGAACGTGCAGAATACTGGGAGGAGTAGATGCAAATCCATTTATTTAGCGCGCGCAATGTGATTTACCAAACCAGGAAGAGATTGCGGTGGCTGTTTTTGCGTCTTTATTTACCACGTCTGAAAACCATGTACTAACTGATACAACTTTGTGAAAACGTATGCGTTTATTGATTTGATACCTGCCAGAGCCCCGTGATCTTACATCTCTGCATTTCCTCACGTCTGGGTAATTCTCTAACAGTTTTTCAGCCGTGTTAAAAGTCTTTTACGCGCCGTTACGCACGGCACACGTCTCTCCTGCAGTGCGCTCCTCGGTTACACCCCGCCTTTCCGAAAATAGTGTGTCGGAACAGCTGGGTGTCGGAGTGGAGGTGTGTCGGAATGGAGAGCCGTCCCCGCGCTCCTCTCCTCTCCTCTCCAGTACCTGGCTGCCCAGCTCCGTCCAGTGTTGCCAACTCCTCAGGAAGGGAAGTCGCTATTGGCTGTCCGAAAAGCCGCTTGTTACTGTTTAAAAGAGTAAAAAGGAAAGAGTCGGATCAGTTTAATCAGCACCGATTAATCTTGTAATAAATTAAATGTGTGCTCCGGCCATATATATAGGCTGTAATAGACTAGTCTCTGGCTCTTTCCTTGGGTCAGTCGGAGTTCTCGTCATCGGGCCCGACCGACTCGACCTGACCTGGGTTCGGGTCGAATAATGCATCCTTTTTTTGCAGCAGCAGCAGCAGTAGGGCCGAGAATTAGGTGCTTGTGAGAGGTTCATAAATAGATATATGCTTTTGATGTGATGCAGCCTGCCTGCTCCATACAGCAGCCTGGCATCTGGCATACTCAGGCTGCATCTGACAGCTCAGTGTGACGTATAGGCTACGGCCGACGGCCTTTATTTGAGGCAAGCTTTTATCTGAGGGAGGCTTTTATTTCTAAATCCCTCCTCGTCGTTCAGTAGCTCATCTTCATCTTCCTCACGCGCTGTTCTCCTCGCTGCGTCTCTGTGTCTGTTGCGCAATAGCGCTTCACTCCCATTCAAGTCAGAGCATTTCCACAGCGTGAACAGCATTTCCCAGAGCATTTCCCCAGCATTTTCCATGGGCAAAAACATAAATCTGCACCCATGCGGGAGACCAGCGTCTAGATTTGAGATTTCTCCTTTCTTCTTAAGTTTGGTTTAGTTTCTCGCCTACAAGTCACACTGAAACATGAACATAACATTTTATACATTTTTTGTAGGTCTATAAAGGATTTTAACCGGGAACATTAACAGAGACAATTAAATGAGACAGTAGCAAACAGACAATTGGACTCGAGTCATAGGGACTCGGACTCGAGTCAACTCGAGTCGCAAGTTTAACGACTTGCGACTTGACTCGACTTGGAAGGCAAAGACTTGAGACTCGTCTCGTACTTGGGAGACAATGTGACTGTAGACTCGACTCGACTTGAGACAAGATGACTCAGACGACTTATAGGCCAGTTTTTTTCGTTGTATATTTTTTAGTATGACCAGAGCAGTCCGTTTGTGTGCACGGCGCGCGCTCTAGCAGGTTCAGACGGGCTCTGTTTTTTTTCCCCCCCGAAGCGGGAGCACGCACTTTTGCGCTTGATTGCATGGGTTTACCGATCCATTGTTTCCCCTACAGTGTATTTTACATGTTTACTTTAAAAGAAAGGAGCTACAATATACATCTAATGCGTTGCTATTGTTTCATTACATTCATTATGATGCATTTCTCCTCTCTCCTCTGTGACGGGCGGCGCTCCCCCTCGCTCCTCTCACACACACACACACATGCCCTCAGTGAGGCGACTCTCCCGGTGCAGCCCATAATACTGTAGCCTAATACATCCATGGTACAGCCCTGTCCACTGCGCTTCCTGAGCTGCTTCCCCAGCTGACGTTACGAGTGGACTCTTGGTCCGAGTTGCCGTGGTGCGCAGTCCGAGCGGACCTGTTGGTGTATCAAGGGGTGTCAAACGTGCGGCCCGCGGGCCAAAAGCGGCCCGCCAGAGGGTCCAATCCGGCCCATAGGATGAATTTGCCAAGTGGGAAAATTACATAGAAGACAGAAGAGGCTTGATTATGTTGAAAATGCACATATTTTTTCAATAAATGTCAGGTTGTTCATAATGTTCTGTAAAAGTATAGTTAATTAACTGTAAACATCTTAATAATAGCTACTTGTAGCCTACTTCTTTGCACTAAATTAAAGGGAAAAACTTAGAGTTCTCATTATTCATTATTTTACTGGTCCAGCCTACTTGAGATTTAAAAAAAAAAAAAGCCATGCACACTAGTCTGCACACTCTTTTTTGACATTGACATTAGGAAGATAAGGGTTTTCTCTTCAAGATATAAACCCGGGTGCTTTTGGCTGGGGGACAATGGTGTGGGACTTGACTTGACTTGACTTGCCCACAAAAGAAAAGACTTGGGACTTGCTTGAGACTTGAACCAAATGACTTGAGACTCACTTTGGACTCGGATCGGAGGGACTTGGACAATTGTCTGGTAGCAAATGATAGAATGACTTGAACTGATTTATTGTTGTAGTTGTGTTTTTTTCCAGACCCCCCTCCACACATGCTGTGCTGGCTCACAGAAAGAGTATGTCATCTTCACTCTGGTCAAGGCTTTCTGTGGCAGGTTCAGCAACAGAGGGACCTGCCTTAAAGCAGATATCAGCTTCACGGCCGTTTCGGCTAATGTTGCGTTCAAGGCAGGCTTTTGAAACCGTAAGTTACAGCTTCAAGTCACAACTACGACTTGGTAGCGTTCCAGGTAACCCGTAGCTCGTGTTTTTACCATCCTGTTGTCTGTGAAAGTTCCCTATAACGGCCACTCGTAACTTCCGACCCGTGAACTCGTACCAGATCGAACTGGTATGACTTCACAGGAAGGAAAAACACAAAGTACGAGTTTCTTTGAACGCACCATGAGTTAGCAGCCCCCGCCCTTGTCAGGCATCAATTGGTCCTCGTGCTACGTCACCACATTCACGGGCATCCCTTGGCTGCACACACAGCCCTTCATGCCGTTCTCTCTCCTCATTGGATAACACTTGTATCCCACAAGGAAAATTTTCTCCTCGGGTACAGCAGAGCAGAGTGACGGAGAGACTCGTGTTTAGGCTGAAATACTTCATGTAAGTGATTGCTGACGGAAAATAGGACTATTTAGGACTTATATTAACAAAAACATTCCACTGATATCTGCACTGATATCTGCAGCTGATGTGCCAAAAAGCTGCAAAACATCATCAGGCAACTTGTGCTCATAGCAAGCCTCACCAGACAGCTTCAGACCATATCTGACATTCAGGATGGAGTTAAGGGTGTGCAAGGACATTCGATTTCTGAGTTTGGTTTTTACCACACTCATCTGGCTGAGTAAACGCTCGACTTCAGCATTAGTGTGTGGCAAGGACAACACAGACACAGCAGCCATGGCAAGTTCTTGAAATGGGTTGAAACCAGCTGCATCCCTTAACTTCCAAACCTCACTCCAGAAGCCTACTGTGCTTTTTGTTTCTACCCAATTGCTGAGATGGATGACACGCCATTGCTGGACAATCCTGTCTATCACAGCAGGAGAGTAGCCAAGGAGCTTGGCCATTTTTCCCATTTCTCCCAGGCTCTTGCTGTGCTTGAGAGTTTCCCCTACATTGAACACTAGGGATGGGTATCGAAAACCGGTTCCCCTTCGGAACCGGTTCCAACTTGGATCTTAGTGTACTCTACTCTTAGTGTTTATATCCACATGTCACCGTTTGTTCTCACAAAATAAAGTTAGTGGCGTGTCTGCGTGGAGCGGAGCTGCTGACAGATGCAGCTGACAGTGACGTTTCCTCATCACTAACCTGTGAGCCACCCTCCGGTCCTCCCTCCCTCACGTCGTGAGGACAGGACAACGTCTCCTGAACAGGCCACATGTCTATTCTTTGTGTTTTTCTCTCTTTATTATAACCACTTCCTTTCAGGTTTTGCTCGTAGCCACGTGAAACGGTGCGCCCTGTGTCTTTTCTCTCTCGCGTGCTCTCTCTCTTTCGCTCGCTCACTCGCTCACTCCGAATAAAAACGAACGTTATGAAAACAATAATAGTGAGAAGATACAGAAGCATAAAAACCATGTAATGGAAACATTGTTAAATTCCTCCTGTGAGCACAGCTGCCCCACAGCCGCAGTGGTCTAGTGTTAACCTGTCCAGGCAGGTCGGTCCTGTCTACTTTTTTAATGTTAGAGCCATTAAAGCAGAAGTGAGTGATATATTTGTGTTAATATAAGTCTTAAATAGTTATATCTTCCGACAGCAATCACTTACATAGAGTGTTTGGACTGAAACACGGGTCTCTCAGTCCCTCTGCTCTGCTCTGAGCCGAGGAGAAAACATTTATCGTATCCTACAGTTTTTATCCAATGAGGAGAGAGAACGGCATGCAGGGCTGTGTGTGCAGCCAAGGAACACCGTGAATGTGGTGACGTAGCGACGAGGACTGTTATGGTGCGTTCAAGGAAACTCGTATTTTTCCGACCGTGAAGTCATACCAGTTCGATCTGGTACGAGTTCACGGGTCGGAAGTTACGAGTGGCCGTTATAGTGACTTTCACCGGTAAAACAGGTCGGAAAAACACGAGTGGGTTGCCTGGAACGCTACAAAGTCGTAAGTTGTGACTTGAAGCTGTAATTTACGATTTCAAAAGCCTGCCTGGAACGCAGCATTAGCGAAAACGACCGGATCGCTTACTTCTGCTTTAATGCAGTGTTTTCAATCTTGGGGTTGGGACCCCGTGTGGGGTCGCATGGAATTCAAATGGGATCGCCTTAAATGTCTAGTAATTTAATTTAAAAAAAAAAATTAAATAAACTAATTATTTTTCTTTTTAAAATTATGATTAAAAACACCACAGACAATCTTAAACAACTATATTCTTTATACATTCACTTTCTTGAATATAATTCAAGATCAAATAAAATGCAGCATATACAAATATCTGAGCTTGCTCATCTTGATTGAGGGTCACCAGAAATTTGTGATGTCAAAAGGGGTCATGAGCCAAAAAAGGTTGGGAACCACTGCATTAATGCAAACAAACCCATTTCTCTTTTATTCCCTCACCCAATGAGAATCGATAAGAGAATCGATAAGGAATCGAATCGATAAGCAATATCGATAATGGAATCTGAATCGCTAAATTCTTATCAATACCCATCCCTATTGAACACTGACATGAACTGCAGTGTATCAATGTTGTCCGGCAGTCTCACTCTCAGCTCATGAGTGAGGGAGATGGTCAAGGCTATGCACCGCTTCTGGACATTGTCTGTCTCCTCAGGGGCAAGGTTGAGTTCAGCTGCCTTTGACTGGAAAAGGTAACCAAGATATGGTTTAGAACTAATGTGTCCGTCAATAGGCTGTTTCAGAACATCAATTTTTGCCAGCGGATTCAGTACCCTGCTACTCACTGATTTTATTAGGCCAACCAAGGTGTCCAGAAGTTTGAGGGGATCCACCTGATCTCCCTCAAAAGCCTTGATGGCAGACTGCACTTCACCCAGCACTGACTTTAAAAAGGTGAGATACAGTATGTTCTGAGGATCGCTGTACATCGAGTATTGACCCCTTGCACGTGACATCACGTTCCACTCGTGGTAGCTACGGACGCCATGATGGACGGCAAAAGAACAGTGGACGTCAGTTTAATTCAATGGGCGCGTTATAGTTTTGTGACATCCCGGGGTTGTAGGGTTTCCCCTCCTTTTCCACTGAGCTGGTTCCAGTGCTGGTTCGGAGCCAGAGCCTGACTAGCACCGGTTCTTTGCTTTTCCACCGCTTAAAAAACGGTTATTGGTACTTAAAACTGGTCGTCCCAAGCACCAACTCCTTGCTGGGCTAGAGCTAAGAACCGGGGGCTGGCCACTGGCGGCGGGGTTACATGAGCAACAGGACCAGTGCGAAGATATACAGACACGATATCGATGCCATTATAAGTTAGTTTATCTACAATGTATAGTTGATGTGAACACAGTTGAAGCTAACTAGCTGAGCTACATGCTGTGGCTAACAACAGCCACGTAGCAGTGTTCGCTAGATTTGGTCAGTGCAAAATGCAGTTTCAGCGCCTCCCACTGATCCAAAATACGCAAAACCGCTGGTTCAATTGACAACCAACGTGTAGCACACACCTTAGTTATCTGTAAGGGTTTCTCCCCACAGTTGATGGTCTCATACACGGCCTTATAGGCCTCTCTGCGCTTTGGAGACGCTGAAAACCAGTTGTACGTCTCCCGTACCAAGTACTCCACACTACGAGGGAGGTTGTCATTGGAAGCATGACTTACAGCAAGCTGCAGGCAAGCTCTTTTTCCGCTCTTGTAGCAGCCATTGGAAGGCTTTGAAACCATGCTAATTCCGCAAGCTACCTAGCCTGGTAATGCTAGCACAATAGGTCAGAACTTGGAACAACGTGGTCTGTTTCCAGATTCTCACCCATTGCATGCCTTTGCTTCCAGATAGGCTACTTCCTACACTGTCAGAAAAGAAGGTACAACTGAGGTACACTTTTGTTCTCTAAGGTACATTTGCTGGTGATGTACCTCCACAGGTTCTGAGTTGATCCACATGGTACTTAGATGTACCATTTTGGGGCTAAAAGGGTACATTTAATTAGGGGTCCATATCTGTACCATTTTCCCCATTAACAGGGGTACAACAACAATGTGAGGCTGTCAGTGGATGAACAGAGCAAAAATTGGAAGAGGTTTTTGCATTAGAATTGAGAAATTTAGTTTGTTTACACCAAGGGTGGGAAACTTGGGGGCCACAATGAGCTTTATGACACAAATGCAAAAAGTACAATACAAATGTAAAAGTCATTACCTAAAAGTAAATGATTAGCCTACATTCAATTTCAGTGGTAGCAGTGTTGTTGGTCACTATTTTTGCCAGTGCATCAAAGTTTGTGGTCTTTGCAAATTGTTGGATGATTTTGTTCTATTTGATGCGCCGTATTAAAAACCTGACATGCTGTGGCCCACAGGCCTTAGTTTGTCCATGCCTGAGTCATAAGAAGCAATAATATTGCCTCTTAATAATAATAATATTAATAATAATAAATCTTAACAGATTTGCTTTGATATGGTTTGCTTGGTGTCATATTGGTATGAGCTATATCACCTTAATTTGGTTTTATTTATACCTGGATCAGAAATTAAATCAGTGGAATCACACATCACTAACATTTAAGATCAACCAAGCTCAGACTGATATAAAACACACACACAAAAAAACTGTCCATCCATCCATCTGTCTGTCTATCAACTGCTCTTGCGAACACTCGCCACTTGGCTGCCGTCGTCGAGGCGGAGATGGAGTGGGCTCGGTGGTCGACGGATGAACTTCTCCAAAAGCTGGAGGAGGCTGGGATACACTTGACCGAGGAAGAAGGCCAGAAGTTTAGAGGTAAGTTAATTTCAAAATGACATTAAGTTAAAGATAGAGCTTTATATTTTCGAACAGAGAGCAGTCTTTCGTCGAAACTCAAGAAACCAGTCGGTAACGTTAAATCTTCAGCTAACTTAGCATTAATGTCGTCTAGAACATGATGCTAGCTCGGAAAAAAAACTCGGACATTCAGCTTCAGTCTAAGGTCAACATGACCAAATGGTTGTCGAGACATCCTTTGTGCTTTGTAACGTTAAGTTTAATCAAAGGGTTTGTGTTGTGTTGGATTGAAATTGTTTAATTAACGTTAATGCTAAATGTTAGGTAGCTAACATTAGCTAAAATCTGCTGATATCATTGCGCGGGCATTTAATATAGACTAAAATGTACCTTTATGGCCCACATTTGTACCTTTTAGTAACGGTCGAGCTCTCTTTTTGTTCTTGTTGTCCGCGAGTCACAACTCCCCCGCCCCCAACACACACACATTAAGTTTTCATCACAAAATGGCTCCGGGCTTAATTTAATTGTGGACGCTGTAAAAACATGTTGTGAAGGAGGTCTTAACCGAATGTATCGCGGTAAAAGGTCATGTTGACAGTCAATGGCAGCGTGAGTTTTTTTTTTTTTTTTTGCTGCGATGGAGGAGGGGTGGAAGTGGAGGTGAAATCACTGCCTGCTCTGCCTGCTCGGTGTCTTCCCTGGATAGCTTCAGTTAGCCTCTGTTGCAGCTTACTTGTTGCGGTGCTCTACTCCCTGTTTGTTCTGCTGTTAACGTTACTGCACACCACTTAAGAGCTGAAAGTGCTGGCATCGGTATGGTGAATCTGTTTACCAGTTGGCTTCGTTAGCAATGTTAGCAACGTTAGCTCCTTTAGCTTCGTTAGCACAACTACAGATGTAGCCACCTAGAAGTTCCCCCTGGTCCCTGTCGGGACCTCTGTGGGACCGTGATGGGTCCGTGGCGGGTCCGTGACGGGCTCCCGCTTGGCCCGTGGCGATAATGTAATCCCCCGCGATGACGTAGCGAACGCAGCCACGACTGTTACCACCCCTCTGCAGCCCGTGTGAAAATCAGCTGCAGTGTGGCCTTTGTCCACGGGGAGGAGCAGTGATTTTGACCCGAGTTAATCTGTCAATCACTTTTCCTCCTCCTTTCTTTTTTCCCTCAGATGAATTGCTATAATTGCCTCCAAAACAGGCGATCTATAAGTAGCTTCAAAGATAAATAAACACCGACAGAGCACAAATAAAAATGTATATCACTCGCAGTTTACCTGTCTACAGATTTTGCATTCTAGTAAATGTTTGCCTTGTGGTGGTTTTAATGTTAACACTGAAGCATACGGTGCGCAAATAAACCCTAACCAATAAATAAACAACATGCCGACATGTCCGTGAATATTAACGCATGAGACTGTATGTGTAAAATTAAAGTGTGGTCCTAAGTGACCGCCCTTATATTCAAACAAGAGGAAAGAAAAATAATTATGAGGTTCATAAATTAAAACCACACGTGCGTCATGCGCCCTCGCCATGGCACAGCTGGGACTTAACATAGGCTACTGGATGTTTTTTGTTTGTTTGTGTGAAACCTGTAACATAAACAGTTATTTACAAGCCCCTCTTTCAGTTTTTGCCAGTCGGCAACCATGAAATCTGCTGTGCATCTCTGGCTTGCTCATTCACTCCCGATCCGCAAATAAATAAATAAATTTCTAGTGACCACAGCGCGTCACGTCTCAGAACCACGGGCTACATTTGTGTATTTATTAGGGCTGGGCAAGTTGCGTTGTGGCAACTCATTAAACTATTAACGCCGACATTTATTTTACTGCGCATTAATGCATGTTGCTCACATGCTTTTATTTTGTAAAAGTCTGTTGCTGGCTGCTGCGGTGTAGGGGTCAGAGTTCTCAATAAAATTTCATGAATGAGTGTATTTTTCACCACAGAATACTAATATCCCTCCCCCTGCGCTATGCTGACCTGACGCATCTAGTGGTTGACAGCTCTCTCTCTCTCTCTCTCTCTCTCTCTCTTTTTTATTTTATTTTTTATTTTTTACTTTTAATGATAAAGTCACGTCAAACCAGCCATTCCCATTAGGAGGGCCAAATGCCTGACGCGCGATTCCGCGATGATCTAGTGGCACTGACGCACCTGTCTTAATATGGAACTCAACATGAGAGCGAAGGTGCGCTCTGCTCTTATTTCCATCTCACCCCACACACGTCGACCTGTGTCTTGTGAAGACGTACAGTGCGATAGAGAGAGAGAGAGAGAGAGAGAGAGAGAGACCATACAGTACGCTATACAGCGCGCACTGCACATCAGCTGATCCGCCGGTCCACTTGAAATAAGCAAGTTATCAGGGCCGTTGCTAGGAATTCTGGGGCCCCTGAAAGAATACTAAAGTGGGCCCCTGACTTTTCCACTTTTTTTCTTAGACTATGTATGTATGGTCATTTTTTATTTAGCCTACTTTGTTTTGATGCTAATGCAGCATTACTATGAGTATTAGTCAGGGTCTAAGCAGAATAATTCAGTCATACAAAGATTAGATAGGTGCAGCAGGTGTCTTCAACTTTGTGAAGTTGTGATATCAAATCGGAATGGGGTTTATAGGGGGATTGACAGTATAGGCTAGTGCTGCCTATAACTAGTAAATTATAGTGAAAAATCAATACATTTAATTAATACATTTAATCCAGAGGAAGTACAGAGTTAAATGAAATTCCAGCACTGACTCCATATGTTCAGACCATCTGCAATCCTGTTTGACACACTGTGTGTGTGTGTGTGTGTGTGTGTGTGTGTGTGTGTGTGTGTGTGTGTGTGTGTGTGTGTGTGTGACAGTTGAGGGTCCTGTCACTATGCCTCCTATTGATCATGCGCCCTGGCTACTTGGCCAAGGGGATGTCCCTTTGGCCGAATGGTTAGCGCACATGACTGTTACCCAAGAGTCTGGGGTTCGAAGCCCACCCTGGACCCTCTTCACCTTGCCACATGTGCCTAACCTCTGCCATGAAGCACTGTTGCAAAATTACAAAAAATGTTGTAAGATAGATAATAATGTAAGATAATCATGAAAATAAAAATGTTTAAAGCAGGACCTTCTAAGGAAATACCTGCTCATTTTCTAATCAATTCATAGTCAAAGTGGTGGGGGATGCTTGCAGATGGTAATGCTCTGGAGCAGGTGTGAATGTTCAGGGGTTTGGGGTGTGTTGTTGCTCAGGAGAGAGTCTGGTCCAGCTAGCCTTCCAACATAACCTCCCCTCCCCCGGTCCTCCTTCAAAGTTGAACAGCCAGCTCCATTGCAGGCTCTGTGCGATTTGTGTGACAATGGGTGACCAATAGGCGGCCCATTAGGGCAAACAAAAGATTGAGCAATGATAATGCTAATTCCCTGGTCGAAGGCATGCACTGAATACCTGCAACTGCAAACATCTTAAAAAGGCTTTCATCACTCCCTTAGTTTTTTCCTATTTAAATGTAGATTCACAGTAAATAAATTGTGATAAAAAAAAATTGACAGTAGGTATTATTAGCTACAACAATTTATTTCCAGATAAAACAGTGGCCAGCGCATCTCCAGTAGCTAGGTCTGTTATAATTTCACTTCTTAAATCAAACATGTACTCGTGGTTCTATGAATTATGTGAATTTCCACTCACCACCAGCGGCGGCACTTTAAATGCCGCCTCTGGCGATATGTACTGTTCTGTGAGAGAAGCGCCATCTCCTGGTCATGTCATGTATTTCATTGAATGGGTGGAGTTCCAGTAAAAACTAGTCACACCCAGGAAAAGGAGGGGGTCACTCCAGCTGCTGGGACTTTGCTGGAGCTCTGCTGGAACTCCCATGGGAACAGCATGGGAACAGCATGGCAGCAGCATGGCAGGGGAATTTCTATGTGGCTCCCACTGTATAGTCGAACTCGAGCAGTCAATTTATTAAACTAAATGAGGAAACATGATGCTTTGTCAGTACTACGGCATTTGGACCAGAATGATAACAACTGTGCACATCAGGTGAAAAATTAAACTATGTGGGTCATTCTATGAAATGGTAGCAATTTCATGTTTCATTTGTATTATTTTTTTTAACAACATGGTCACATAACAGTTAACCACTTACCATTACAAATCAACATGAATTACAGCTTAATGTATTAATGTATTAATATTTTTATCATATCAAAATTTCTAATGGTGGTTGGTGTTAATGATCATCACTGATGTTACCCACTGGTCACTGGTATTACTAATCTACATCCTCTAAAGCAATAGTTCAACATTTTAAAAAAAAGTCTGTAAAGCTAAGAAAGCATAATAGGTCCCCCTTTAAAGCTATGGATTAAGGTATTCACTTTTTTACTTTATCGTATATTGTGACAAATGACTATTTTGGTGTCTCTTGTACTCTCTGTGTGTCTCTCTCCCTCTTTTTCAGATAATGATGTGGATGGGGAGACTGTGGAGATTGGCTTAACAGACAGCATGGTTTCGTACCTTTTTTCTGGGTCTTTTAAAAAGCAAGCAAAATTTCAAAAATTTGTTAGGGAGCAGAAAGAAGTGGTGACATTAAAGCAGATATCAGTGGAATGTTTTTGTTAATATAAGTCCTAAATAGTCCTATTTTCCGTCAGCAATCACTTACATGAAGTATTTCAGCCTAAACACGAGTCTCTCCGTCACTCTGCTCTGCTGTAACCCGAGGAGAAAATTTTCCTTGTGGGATACAAGTGTTATCCAATGAGGAGAGAGAACGGCATGAAGGGCTGTGTGTGCAGCCAAGGGATGCGCGTGAATGTGGTGACGTAGCACGAGGACCAATTGATGCCTGACAAGGGCGGGGGCTGCTAACTCATGGTGCGTTCAAAGAAACTCGTACTTTGTGTTTTTCCTTCCTGTGAAGTCATACCAGTTCGATCTGGTACGAGTTCACGGGTCGGAAGTTACGAGTGGCCGTTATAGGGAACTTTCACAGACAACAGGATGGTAAAAACACGAGCTACGGGTTACCTGGAACGCTACCAAGTCGTAGTTGTGACTTGAAGCTGTAACTTACGGTTTCAAAAGCCTGCCTTGAACGCAGCATTAGCCGAAACGGCCGTGAAGCTGATATCTGCTTTAACATTGGAACCAGTTCCTGAAGAACTGTATTTACAGCCTTTAATAGGAGAAGGGTAAGTTTTGTTAATGAATTTATCCTGCAGTTTATGACATTTATCACAAACATTTAACAGTTAAAGGTTGAATATGTAGAATATTTATTAAAAGCTATATTAAAAAATATATAATACATCCACTGGGTGTTTTGAGGTGTTCAGAATGAAAGTATTGCTTCTCCATAAAACATTTTTTTTAGTCTGAATTAATGTTTTTAAAAAATTTTTGACGGGCTCGACAATGACTTTCTGTCAACGTTCTGTTTACATTCGTACCTGCCTGTAGCCAACACGTGGCTCAGTTCTCAGCTGTTTTCCTGCCTCCTCCCGGTCGTATGCGTCTGTTTTCAACGAAGCCTTTTCAATAATCAATCGGTGGATCAATGGATTATCATATTCATGTTAGGATGGGTATATTTGTGTAGTCTTATCAGTCATAAACACGTTTACTGTCGTCGACTCCCGGTGCCTCAGAGCTTCTTTTTTTTTTTCAACTTGACGAGAGCAGTGACAGCGGAGGCTCTGAGCGCAGGTTTGGTTTCCAGCAGCGGTGTGGAAGGCAGAGAGCCTCCACTCTCCCTGTAACAAGCTACGAGCTGTTAAATGACGGTAAAAAATAAACATAAGGTAAATCCTGCATAGTTCTCCTCCTCTGCTGTCCTCTGATCAGAACGGAGTCCCTAGCAACGACCCGTTTTACCTACCAACGGTCTAACGTTCTGTTAATGTTCTGGTAATCCTACACATTCAACCTTTAACACAGGTGATAAATTATTTTCACTGGATAGGCAAGGTACAAGCTATTAAACTGAAGTAACTTGTTCACTTTCAGACAAATTAAGTTGAATAAAAGTTGGAAGTTGCCCCTGAGATATACCCCTGAGAGTAGAAGTAGGCTATAAAGTAGCACAACTTGGAAATACTGAAATTAAGTGCAAGTACTACATAACAAGTACCAAGTAACAAATCTGTACTGTCACCTTTGGTGCTTTCCTACTACACAGGCACAACTTGGTAAAGTTGCTTTTCCATTACAGCTAAGTTTTCTTAGTTCCTCTTCAGCGGGGGTGGGGTCGTTGCTGGGCCACATTGTCTCTCTTTTTTTATCTCCTCATCAGCTCCAAACTCACTCTTCACCGTGATTACAGACCACAGTGTGGTTTTCCACACGGCAGTCATTTAACTAAGGTAAAAGAAAAACAGCAGTCTTGGTACAGATCAGTGGGGGCTTTTAGTATCACTTTGGCTTGCTTGGAACCAGGCAGTACTAAAATAGTACCTGGTACTAGGGGCTAGTGGAAAAGCAAAAAAAAAAAACAGTAGAGCTGTGCCATGCTATGCTGGACTGCGTGAGTTGAAAAGCACTACTTGGTTACTGCTAACACAAGGTCCTCTCCCTCTCCCATGTCAGAAATCTCCAATCGGTCTCCAATCGGAGACTTCCAGCTGTGTTTGCCATCCCACCTTTCCCTAAAGATCTGCAAAACAGGCTTGATAACAAGGAAGCATGTCAGAAGTCATCCAGAGATCGACATAGAATAATTCGTGTTCTCTACGAAGCAATTGTAGAACATACGATGTGAGTCAGAAATGTCCACAGGTTATCCATATATTTGTGTCATTGTCATTGCTTTAATGCTTTAAAGCTGTTCCAAATTTGCTCCCTCATGGATGAACATTTAAGGTAGAGTCTGTAGGATTGTTTGTTGAGGATTTCTTTTGTATAAGTTTTTGTCTTTTCAGGAAAATCCTGACTAGTTTTCATATCACTAATTTTTCATTTTATTTATCTCACAGGTACCCTACTAATGCTGAATATGTCCAGGTTGTCCAGACTCTTCTTGCTAGGTACCCCTTTCTTAAGGATCTGGAGGGAAATGGCTTGTATGTATGTATGTATGTATGTAAGTCAGAAAGTTTTGATATTACGTAGCTATATATTATCTGAAATAATGAAGAAAAAATTCTGAATACCTTATTGACCCGAATATAAGACGATGCCCCTTTTGCAAGACCGTTTTAAGACAAAATCATACATACGTCAATCAATAAAATTGATTCCTCTTGCCAGTTAAAATCTAATGCAAAGCAATTTTCAGACACCCCCAAGGTGGACTGTACCATATCTGAACCTCCGTCAGGTTAGACAGACAGCTATCTAAGGTGGCGCGTGTCACTTTATCAAGCAGAGCGATAGGCAGACACTACAGTCTAGGAGAGAGACTTACTGTATGTGCAGTTAGCTTCCTTGTTTCTTCAGTGTGATGTGGCATCTGCCCCAGGGTATAAAAAAAAACTTGTGGGATAATTTGAGTACTGATCATCGTTATTTAAAACATGGTCTTATATTTGGATCAGTACGGTAGTATAATTCATACATGTTCAACTTTTATTGGATATTTTTATTTAAGTACATTCAAAGCTGAGAGCTATTGTTTCGTTTTTCTATTAGCATACCTGGCATCAGTCACTGAAAAGAAAATTCAAAGCAGAGCGGGCACCATTGATACACCAAGATGAGGTGAGAAGAGTCAAAGAAAAGTTTGGCCACAAAAGAAAAATGTCTCCGCCTTTGGATGCTGCAGACAAACGGCGCAGATCTATGTCAGGGGTAAGTGGATTCATGTAGCTAGCATGCACCTATTACAAAAGTTAGTATGCACAATGGGGGTGGGGTGGGGTTCATCTGAGCACCAATCAGGTTGTGTTTTACAGCGTTTAGCAGAGGAAAAAAAAAACCCAAAACAATGATTGATTAATCTCAATCTACAACAGAGGATTGGGTTGCTGATGGCACAAGCCTAGTCACAGGGATTCAATAAAGCAGGGGTTTTTAAACTGTGAGACGCGCCAGAGACTTTGGGGGGGGACGAGAAAAAGAAAAACTGTAAACATTCAAACAAAAGATGAGGTACATACAGATGTTACTGGTTCAAAATTGCGGGGTTTTTCCTGCACTGCAGGATCGTGTGAACGCGTGTCTTTTCACCACAACTGTTTTCCTCTAGGTGGCAGCACCGTACTAAATACTGCTCAGACGTTTTGGGGACAATGATGACACGTCACACAATGTAGCCGCGATTAGGAGTGGCGCTGTTCATGATACAGAATACAAGAGGATGAAAGGAGAACTAGCTGCAGACAGTAAATAATATAGTAGCCTAGTTTTTCAATGACAAAATGTAACGACGGCAGCTACAGTAGACTATAGCCCACGTCTCACTCTCTTTTTTCGGTCATCTGTCTCGTCATCTCCAAAATGTGTTTTTAAAATGAGCCAACTACAGTACTGTGCAGTAGTGCCGCAGATTTCTCACTCCGCACCTTGTTTGAGAGTGCAGCTGGATGATTTCTTGTGAATGAACGGGTCTGTGTCACTTTGGGGCTGGGTGATAAAACATAGGATAAATAACTTTCCCTCGATAGAAGACGCGGCCGATACAAAGTCGGTTTCATTCATCCATTTTTTGACAGACAACACAAACAGCCAGTGATAATGAGAGTGGTGACACCGTCAGCCATGCAGCCGGCCTGGACTTTTTATTTTTAATTATGAAGGATCATCTGCGCAAGGCAAAGATGATAGCATCAACAAAACACGGCGTAACACACGCGGCTGTATGGGACAGGCTTTTATTTAATTCAGAACAAACCGCTTAGCAAAAATGGAAAATATAGTCTATAATAATTAATTGATCTGTTGTTTGGCCACTGTTTGAAAATAACCCGAATTATGAGCAAATAATCTGATCCAGAGCAGCAGTCATAATCAGACTTCTTCTAAATAAACCTAAACATTAAATAACTGGGTCAGGTCGGACCATGGGCTTCTTTTTTCTCTTCTTCTTCACAGGAGAAAATGAGGTGCGCTGCGCTCATGGACGCGTTGATGTTTTGTGATTTATCTGCTGCCTTGACTCTGCCCTTGACGTTATGTAAACAAACATTTTTATCATGTGATCAGCAACTCACATGTCTATTCTCTTAGTTACATAGGCTATAATTTAACACATATGTTGGATGATCGCGCTGTTTATAACTTTAAACGTATGTTGTTATTTGTCTCAAACGCCCCACCTATGCGGGTCGTTTGAGACACAGAGGAGGGGCGGTTGAAACAGCATGTTTTAAACAGAAACTACTGACATTAGGCTACTCCCGTTATGAAGCTTATCTGTGAAACGTGCGCTGCTCAGAGACTGGGCAGAACGGTCCCACTTGCTTTCTCCCCGGCTACGTTGGTGGAGATCTCCCACACAGTAAAAGATTTAGGCAACACATTCTTCCAGCTGGCTGTTTTTCTTCCAGTTACAGAAAGTAGCCTATGTGCAAAGTACCACATTAACATCTCTATTCATATAACGCCCATCGAAACAGCTGATTTACATGTCGGCCGTATGGCGATTGGCCATTCACGCGGCTTTGTTCTTGGTTTCGGCCAATCAGCTTATAAGCACATGGCTAATTATCAGCTTTCAAGCAATCGCACTGTTTTAATGTGTGTGTGAAAGTTATTTTCTTTAGTTCATTTTCGTTTCTTTTGGATTTTTTTTTACAACAATGTATCAATATAATATTGTTTTCGTTTCATTTCGTTATAAAAATTATTCCCTTTTCTTTGAAACAATGAGATTGAGCAGCTAAAAACCAGACCAGTTCAACTGTAGCGATTTTCATACTAGTGTACTCGTTATTGCCAAAATGTCACATAATTTCTCACAATATAAATAGGTCAAATAAATATTTTTGTCCCGTGCGTAATTGTCAGGATCCGCATTTCGATTAAACTCACCTTTCTTCTTCTGTACGAGTTGTTGGATGACTGCATTTTCATTTCATTTACTTATTTCCCTGTCGTAAGTCATGTTTATGGAGACACAGTTGAACATATTGTCATTTTACCCTCGGCATTTTACCCTCACTTTGCTGAATATCTGTTGATTCATGTCATAAACACGAACATTAAAAATATGTGGTGTTTATTAAAAATACATGTTGTTCATTCAAATCAGTTGTTGTTCATTGCAAAACAGTTAGGCTATTAATTTGGTGATTTATATACAGATATTGATCGCGCTATGTGACCACAATCACTACGCACGGTAGCGTGAGGGACATTTGAAACAGCTGTATCAATCGTCCCTGCAGCGACTACTGACACTTCAACCTGTTTTGCCTCTAAACTTCAAAACTATGACATTGCATTTATTGCATACATTAGGACCTGTTTATGTACGAATTCATCTGTTGTTAGGTCATATTATTATTGCATGAAACACACAATACAACTTTTGATCACAAAAAAACTACCGCACCTAACATTTTACTTTCCGTAGTCAAAAACCGGTTTGCGCTAATAACTTTTGAATGGCGTGACGTAATTTCACAAGCTTTCCCAGGATTGGTCGGTGTTGAGTGCTGAACATAGTGACAAAATCTGACGGCTCAAGCTTGTGTGGTTTTCGAGGAAATCGCTGTGTATCAATCGTCCCGTGTATCAATCGACCCGGCTCTCCCCTACAATAGTTTCTGTGATTTAGGCAGGGTATACAGTAGTTAGTTCTAGTTTAATAGCCTAGAGTTTAAGCTGTGGATTACTGCACAGATCACTGAGTCATCCGCCTGTCGTCCTCCGTTCTCACAGATGCCACCTGGTGGTTGTTTTGGCACATTGAGGCTTTTCATTAAAACCTCTTGTCTCGCCAAAGAAAAAAAATGCCTGAGTCTTGTGCCGTCTCGCGTGGACCACGCGTGAAGTCCGCAATTTTGAACCAGTAACATCTGTCCTACTAGGCTAAAACGTATACACACACACACATACACACACACACACCCTTCACACTGCTAGGTACACGTAAATTAAGGTCCAATTCCAATCCGACCCCTCACGGACTCACTGACTTAGAGGCGCGTTCACAGGAAGTCCCGTAAGTCAACACCGATGCTGACTTTGGGTGAGGGAATTACCCACAGTTCATAGCGCTGTGCAGGATGCCGTCAGAATACCCGGAAATATCAACAACAACAAAAAAAAAAGGAGGAAAAAAACGATCTGTAAATAAACCAAAGCGGTCCGATGGAAGGAGCCAGAAAGAAGAAGTTTGTATGTAAGTAAAACGTTGATTGTCACAACTGTGTGTAGATTGTGATTATTGCAGTCTGATGATTTGGTCAGATCGATCCTTAAGGGCATAGGTTTTGCTTACAAACAGGGAGTGAGCAACAAACAATACAATTCATCAGGCTCAGAGTGGAAAGAGATGCACAATTCACTGGACACAGGAACGCGTCTCCTCAGGGATTAGAGTAAGTAGGCCTATTCACTTAGCCAACTTTACAACTGTCAGTTATTATTGTTACTGTAGCCAAAGAATGACTGTAAACACAAGACGTGTGTGTGTGTGTGTGTGTGTGTGTGTGTGTGTGTGTGTGTGTGTGTGTGTGTGTGTGTGTGTGTGTGTGTGTGTGTGTCTGTCTGCTTTTGTCATCAGTTTATTGTTAAAGGAAATGGGTTTAGATACAGAAGTGACCGCATCCCAAGCTTAAAAAAAAAAGGGAAAATCTAAAGAAAAAAATACAGGGTATACAAAGTCTTATCTTGTGTTATGGGCCCCTGGATCACATGTGTTTCTGTATGTGGGTGGTTTTCTTTACACTGGTGGTAAAGCTTTGTGAATTATCTGACTACAGTCCTTTAAATAACCAAACCAAAGGTTTTTTTTTTCTTTTCTTTTTTTGTTTCAATCAGAAAATGTAATATGGTAATTGACTCTTGTCTTATTCTTCACGCAGGACCTGATTCTACCACGAACTGGGTCAGGGACTGAGGGTGGTGAGAGCACCCCAGCCACCTGGCCCTATTTCGATGAAATGCATAAAGCATTAGGGGACAAGGACTCTGTCAAACCCCTGAACCCCATCGCCATAGCGGTTGACTCTGATGTCGCAGAGGAGCCTGGATAGGAGGTGTCCTCCTCGTCCAGCTCCTCTGCGACATCAGAGTCAACCGCTGTCGAGCAGCCACACTCCCCATCTCCTGGTCCATCCACATCTGCACTGCCTTCAAGTCCTAAAAAAAGAAAAAATGAGGTCCTGGAGTACATAAAAGAGTACAGTGAAATGCAGGAGAAAAGGCAGAGGGAGCTGGACACCAGGGAGGAGGAGAGGGAGAAGAAAAAAGAGGAGCGGATGGACGCGCTCATAGGGATTCTTGGCAAGTTGGTGGAGAAGAACAACTAGCTTTCTCCACCAACTTGCCATATTTGTGTTTCTGTTTTCAACTTGTCATAGGGACAACAACCAATTTCAGTTTAATTGTATAATAAACAATGGTTTGCAGCATCCATTTCAGTGCAGTGTTCTTTGTATTGTAAAACAAATGTGTTGATATGTCATTTTTGAGTATTCAGAAAATTATCAGAATCAGAATCAGAACTGTTTTTATTGCCAAGAGCAGCAAAGATCAGTTTACAGCACGAGGAACTTGTCTTGGTGTTAGGTGCCAACATAAAGGTACCAAGAATAGTTTAAAGGTTTTCCCTGTTAAAAGGGTTTTCCATGGAGTTTTTCCTCAGTTGATGTGAGGGTCTAAGGACAGAGGATGTTGTTATGATGCCATGTAAAGCCCTTTGAAACAAACTGTTGGTAAAAATGGGCTATACAAATAAAATTGCCTTGCCAAGGCAGGGATAAAAATAGAAATAAGAATTAAATTAAATTAAAATTCAGTCAAGTGCCAATTCAGAGCTAAATGAAGTAGGAGAGAAGGTAAACTGAAAAAGGGGATTTCCCACAGTCCAGCAGTCATGTTAAAAAAAAAAATGATGTCACTTCAAAATGAATGTGGGAAAGCCATCATAAATTGCCCTTCTCACAATTTAACTATTAAAATTTTTTTAGGCCATTGTATAATCATGGTCGGTTAAAGGGACAACGAGGAGTTTTGGAAAAGCGAAGCGTTTTCACACTACATTTATGAGCCTCCGCGCACACCGTAGAATTCTTCGACCGGCGCAAGACAGACTCATGTTTTCATTCATCAAGAATTAAAGCCAAAAGAAAATAACCTGGTGGGGGGTACAGTGATCTGAAATAAACTGGGCTATTTCTTAAAACCCTGGTGTCACGAGCAGACCCCCCATACCCAACAAAAATGTCCAAGAACCTTCCAGTGGAGTCGCAGATGCCCTGCAGTTAGATGGAGTAAAATCCTTTATAGTAATCGTAGCAGGCCTTGTTTCTTTTTGGAGGCTTTATACGGATGTGACACCCATCTATGGCCCCCACAGCCTTGTTGAATGCTGCATGACGTGCCAGCTGGGCAAAGCCTTGGCCAACTTCTTCCAGGGTGTCAGGGGGAGGGAAGGAGATGACCTTGGATTTGGCCTGACGTATTGCCTTTGCAATTCTGTGCACAACTCTGTGAATTGTAGTTGTTGGCACATCAAATGCCCGTGCTGCCACCCTGTATGACACACCATGGGCCAGCCAATATATTAAAATGAGTGCCTCCAGATGATGACCCCATCCATGGTCCCTCTCCTGGGACAGGATATTGAGAAGGCCAGTGAAGGCCTGCCTGGACAGCCTGAAGTCATGCCTCATGTCTCTCTCTGGGTCCAAAAACACCTGAATTATTGCCATTCGGGTGTTCAGTCGGGCGTACTGGCGCTGGATTGCCTGATAGACAATGAAACATTGAAGAAGGTGTTTTTTTTTTTTTTTTTACTAAAGATATGGAGACTTGTCTTAAAGCTGTCCAATCAGGTCTCAGTGCTGTGAGATACCAGTGGAAGCACTGGTATGACTGTCTCTTTTAAATGTGTACGTGTGTTTGTTTGTCTTTTTAAAATGGACCTTGAGATTAACTAGAAAAAACATTTCCAAGAATGGAAATGGTGTGAATGCTGAAAGCAATGCTGAATGAGCTGAAGAAATTGTTGAAAGAAAGAAAGAAAGAAAGATTGAAACAAGAGAGAAAAAAGAAAAGGACAGAAAGAAAGAAAGAAAGAAACAAACAAAGAAGTAAAAAGACAGAAATGGAGTGAAAGAAAGAAAGAAAGAAAGAAAGAAAGAAAGAAAGAAAGAAAGAAATGGAGTAAAAACAAAGGAAGAGAAAAGGAGTAGAAAGAAAGAAAGAAAGAAACAATCAAACAAACAAAGAAGTAAAAAGACAGAAATGGAGTGAAAGAAAGAAAGAAAGAAAGAAAGAAATGGAGTAAAAACAAAGGAAGAGAAAAGGAATAGAAAGAAAGAAACAAACAAACAAAGAAGTAAAAAGACAGAAATGGAGTGAAAGAAAGAAAAAAAGAAAGAAAGAAGAAAGAGAGAGAGGGGGATGATAGATAGAAAGAGGTAGATGGATGGATGGATGGATGGATGGATAGAGAGGGAAGGATAGAAAAAGTTACGTAAAATACACATGAAGGAGTAGAAGAAAGAAAGAAAGAAAGAAAGAAAGAAAGGAGACAGAGGGGTTAAAAAATAGGGAGGGGTATAGATAGATAGATAGATAGATAGATAGATAGATAGATAGATAGATAGATAGATAGATAGATAGATAGATAGATAGATAGATAGATAGATAGATAGATAGACAGACAGACATCCTATGTCCTAGGCTCCACCTGTAATTGTACTACTATTAATAGAGTTGGAAAGACTAAACGTCTGAACTTAAATTCATGAGAAAAATATAAATTGTTGGAGATGTTTACATCAAAAGTATAAAATAATTGAGAGACTGATGAATTTGAGCTGAAAACCTGTGTGTGTGTGTGTGTGTGTGTGTCTGGGTGTGTGAGTCTGACGGTCTCTCTGTCTGTGTGTACATGTGCAGAAAGTAAAACTGTTGATAAGCGCCACAGAACTCCTCTCTCCCTAATGATCTGATTGATTACACCTGTGTGGCAGCCTGCCCTCTGAAGTTACCATGGTGACTTTTAACTGCTTACATTTTACTGTGTGGAACAGTGTTGTGTTTGTGTGTTGTGTCTGTTTGTGTATGCGTGCATGTGTGACTGTGTGTGAGTGTCTGTGTGTGTCTGTCTGTGTGAGTGTGATGCCTGTGTTTGTGCGTGGACATCCTCTGTCAGTCTGGTTTATCATGTGTCTGTGTGGGGCTGTGTTTAAAAACATCTTAACGAGCGGCCAGGCTGCACCTGCACTGTTCTATTTATAGACGTTGATAACGAACTGGCCAGTACAGCTGCCACTGCACTACACAGAGCAGAGCAGAGCAGAGAGATTTGAGGTCTGTGCAGCTTTCCAAAACAGCCCAGTAAAAGAGAACCGTACCTTTTATCGAAATGTGGCCATGACTACTGGGGCAAGGAGACCTTCCTGAGCACATTGATGTGCATTAAATGTTTGTAGGGCAAAAACTTTTCTCAGGGTCGCAAGGTAGAAAAGGGGGGCATTTCTGCTTTTCTAAAAAAAATCAGCTCCTACTTTTATATTGAAGTGGATGAGCCACTGGAGCGGGTCTAGCTGCACAATTAGGCTCATAGAGACAATTCTGTAAGTCTGTCTGCTGTTTTGAGCACATCAAATGAGAGACGACAAGTGTGGTACAAACCGGTGAGGAAATCATGTGTCTAGAGTTTAATTTGTGGCCGTGCTGGCAATTTATCCAGAAAAAATCCTGAATGTTTTTTCGATCCCTCTCACTCTAACGATGATGTCACTCACTCTAAGCCCTGCTCGTTAAGCGCAATACACAACCATTATAAAGTTGGATTTTGTCGAAAATTTTAATGATTTTAAAATGGCCACATATCAGAAACTGTTGAAGATATTAATAAGCTGAGTAATATGTGAATAGATTAAAAGTTTGTCTACAATTTAAAAGACAAATGGAGTCTGTGGGAGAAAGTATGCTGAAGTTTTAGAGGTTCAAAGTAGTAAGAAGATTTTAAAAGTTTGAAGACGTTTTCAATGCATTCCTATGGGAAAAAATTTGCAGAAAAAGTTAAATATTTTTAAAAGTATAAAAAGTTTAAAAGAGAAAAGTCATTCCGATAAAGTCCAGAAAAAGCTGCACGTTTTGATATATGAATTGTTGAAATAGCACAAAGTATGAAGGACTAGTTTAAGTCCGTAGAAAGGCGGAAAGTAGTAAGAATAAAAATAAAAAAAGAGAATAAAGATTTGAATAACAATAGTGTGAATGCCTTCAGCATTCACACTAATAATAAAAGTCTATCTTTCAATACAGAACAAACACTCTTCATTTTATCAGAAGCTATTTGACTCATAGGCAAAAATAAATAAATAAATAATAATAATAATATGCCCATATTGCCCTATGGCCAGTCTGTCACTGAATACAATCATTATTTTGAAAATACCTCTTGTCCATCCTGCAAAGCAAGTGCTTGGATAAAGATGGACTGATGAGGGAGTCTAGTTGCTCACCTTGTGCGTGCTGTAAGTAGTTTGTAGATCAACAGACCCAGAGTTGCCAGCGTCAACAGCATTTTTGTTGTCAGGGTAACGTGAAAGGGTGGAAGTGCTGTTCCAATTCTATTTATAAGATCCTGGACCCTCACAGGCTCTCACACTCAGTCACTTACAGCTGACGTCAATCAAGTCAATGAGGGTTCAGGGCGTGAGTCTTTATGGGGCGGATTGGAATTGGGCCTAAAAGGTTGCTTTACTGGGGTATTGCACAAAAGTAGAATAATGAAATCCAGGATAACTGAGTAAGCGCGAGTTTGACCTAGGCCTTGTCCACACGAGCCCGGGTATTTTTGAAACCGTGAACATATGTTCCCGGTTGTATGTCCTGTCCACACGCAACCGCGCTTTTGCAACCCTGAAACCGTGGTTTTTTGAAACCAGAGTCCAGGGTGGGGTTTTGGGCCGGGGTTGGTTTCACCGGGTGCGTGTGGACACTGCAACTGTGATTGTTTTACTCGTTTACGTCATAGCTGCACACGTGCTGATGTAAACACTGCCCGCCCGCAGAGGTTGTTTGCAGCGGTTTGCAGGAGTTGACGTGAGCTCGCAAAAATAGAGGTGACAAAGTGGATTATCACTTTTTTTTACATCATCTAAATGCTATTTGTATAGTTTTTCGATGAGAAAAATATAACGAAACGGTCGTCAGGGTGATCCTCTTAACTCACCCTCAATCACAGACCACAGCTGGTTTTCCACACAGCATCATTTACAGTAACAAGTGACGCTGCAGATCAGCGGGGGCCGCTGCGGTGTGTTTTTAAAATTACAGAACTACTACAGTAGTGCTGCAGTTTCTTATTCCCCACATTCATTGATTGAGAGTTTTTCGGGATGATTTTCATGAATGAACAGGCAATAGCCTATGTCACTGTCAGGCCGGGTACGACGGGAGGTGAGGGGCGGGGGGGGTCGCATCATGCAGTGATAAAAAAGAGCCTATGCGGAGATGAGGAACGAGCCAAAAGCCGAAAATGTATTCGTGACGTCCGCGGTCGATATAAAGTGGATATGTTTCATTCATCCATGTTTTGACAGACAACACAACAGCCAGTGATAAAGAGTTGAGCCGCACCGACAGTCATGTGGCTCAGCAGCCAGGTGATGCACACAGCACAACAACACAGCACACAACAACACACAGCACAACAACACAGCGCAGCAACATGTGCAGGCTGCTGCAGCAGTGCACGTCAAAGGGACACCGCCGAAAATAAAATAAATAGGCTACACATAGTTTTGAAATTGTTTTTGCGCATGTTTTCATCCATAAAATGACCAAAAATGAACACTATAAGCGGATTTCTTGATGACGAATTATTTAAACAGCATTTGTATAAAAATGATTCCGTCCCAAGCCTTTTGATCCATAAGCGGTTTCCACTGTATTTTGATTGGTTAAAACAGCCTTCCACACGTGCATTGCGTCACTTGGTAGCGGATTCCACGGTTGCGTGTGTACGGAGTGTTTTTATTACACCACTCGTGTGGATGCGGAGCAAAACTCCGGTTTCAAAAATACCCGGGCTCGTGTGGCAAGGCCCTAGCCTGGTCGGCGCATCTTGGCTTAATTGGTTGCACTAACGCCGAGCCAGGCTGAGGAGCAGCGGCTTGGTCAAGCCAGGTGGAACTTATTCTCTCGTCAGTAGACCACAGAGATTGATCACAGATTCACCGATGAGAGGACAGGTGTGGCTACTTTCCTCCAATCTTGAAAAGAACGTGGTAGGAGCGCACACCAGAATTGAAGAGGAGCCGACAGCCGGAACAAAAGCAGTGAAGGAAGAAAAAAGCAGTCGCTCAACTCATAGCCTTGATGTAGATAAAATATATATAATTTATTAAAAAAGGCCCGACGTTTCGACCTCACACAGGTCTTCCTCAGGGTGTACTGGCACAGAACACTGATGAGGGGATAAATAGGAACAGGTGTGTGGGGCTCGAGGGGGGCGTGTCCATCCACAGTCGAGCCAAAACAACATCAGTATAAACAGGGTAACCTCATCACATATTGTCACAATGCATGGCACAAGCAATAATACAAAAAAATATATAGAAAATCTTATGGACACCACCATAATGCGGTGCCAAAAAAATGCAACAGGTACAGCCACAACACGAAATACATAGAAAAATGTGTTTGCAAAAATGTCTATGTAGGCTACGAGACCCAATCAAATAAAAGGGATGAATAACAATTAGTAGGAATGGGTGTCTGCTACTTTCCTCCAATCAACAGCAGATCTTAATGCTGACGTCAGGTGACTCACCTCTTGAAAAAAAAGAAGCCCTGCTGCTGTCGTAAAGCTCAGAGAGCAGACGGCAGACTGAAAACTAAAATCACAACTCAAGTTCCTTTCACAAATGAACAGTTGTGCACTTTGCCTTAATGATGAGCAGTGGAAGCTGATTCATCGCACAAATTCCAAATGTCACAGTGCCACTTAAGGTTTTCTCAAATGTGGACATGTTCTGTTTTCGCTGACAGTGATCACATCTGTGATATTTGTCCATGGGATTGTAATTCTCTGTCTGGTGACTTTTACAAATGATGCAACGTAATTTGGTTTTAATATCCACTGCATCCGCTTGTCCCTGTAGAGTTTTGATGTTTTGATCTACATCAATGTCTTCATGTTTGGCAGTGTAATATCGTTACAAAAAAAAGTGAAAGTTGAGTATGGAGTTGTGGTAAGGAGACATTGTCCATTAAAATGCCTTACTGAGACACAGCAGTTGTTCCATCGTTTCCCACCACAGTAATGACCTCCTGTTTACTGCCATGGACAGAGACTGTGCATTTGTTCATAGCAACTGATGTGATCTTGCATCTGATTGAGTCAATCTGATGAAATGAGATAATATTAATGCTTAAACTGTTAAGTTATTAATGTTAAAGATTAAACAGTGGAGAAAGAGGAGTTAGTGATGATGAGAGGGTAGCAGCTTTACTTCTGCCAGTCTGCTTTCTTCAACCTTTTGTTGTCGTGGATTAAAGTTGACATTGGTAGGTTCCATTGTGCTGTTGAATTTGCAGATCACATCGTACTCTGAGTGTTGTCGGTAACCTGTTCATTAGAAAACAAAAAGTAAAATAATTAGTCTTGATATTTTTATTGGCAATTTAATGAAGCATGCGCCAAATTCTTTTTTTAAAAAAAGAGAGCGAAAAGGAAAAAAAGCTGATTTTCAAATTATTTAAAGGGACAACGAGGAGTTTTGGAAAAGCAAAGCGTTTTCACACTACATTTATGAGCCTCCGTGCGCACCGTACATTTCTTTGACCGGGCGCAAGACGGACTCATGTTTTCATTCATCAATAATTAAAGTCAGGGGTTCAAAGAGGTTCACATACCACCGTAGTTCCGACCATAAACGGCGATGCGGCTGCGTTATTCTCATGATTCGCAACGAAGGAAACGCTGGTCGGCTCGACCAGCACTTCCGCCACCACTAATAATAACAAAATAACGATAGAGACAGAACGATATATTTATCGAAAATGGGCCCATTAACAAGTGTGGGTAGCGGAGATTCATCCACATTAACGTGAGACTTTTTTATAACCAAATAGAAACTCCTCGTTGTCCCTTTAAGGCAGGAGCTCTTCATGTAGTATCAGACCCTTGGATATGTCAAACATTAGTAACAAAACTTTTTGTTAGTGTTTTTGTAGTTTCAGTTTTTCAATTGTACTCACACTTAAAGGGATAGTTCAACATTTTGGCAAATTGGCCCATTGCCATAATCGCTATAGTCATAGCAGTAGGTTTGTTACCTTTATTTGTCAGTGTAAAGGTGCGTTCACACCGGACCTTTTATTTTTGTCGCTGTCGCTCGTATCGCTCCGAAAAAACGCTACGACGCTGTCGCTCCGGGCCGTAGCGAAGTAAGCGGAATGTTTGCGTTAATATAAGTCTTAAATAGTTGTATCTTCCGACAGCAATCACTTATATAGAGTGTTTGGTCTGAAACACGGGTCTGTCAGTCACTCTGCTCTGCTGTAAGCCGAGGAGAAAACTTTCCTTGTATCCTACAAGCTTTATCCAATGAGGAGAGAGAACGGCATAAAGGGGCGGTCCTCTCTGTGTGTGCAGCCAAGGGATACGTGTGAATGTGGTGACGTAGGGACGAGGGCGGGGACTGTTAACTCCATCGGCTGACAGGAAGTTAGCCAAAACCACCGGATCGCTTACTTCTGCTTTAAACGCTCAATCGCTCGTTTGCATTCACTTAACATGTAAACTCGTCGCTCGTTCTAAAAACAAAAGGTCCGGTGTGAACGCAGCTTAAGCTATTTTTACAACGGCGGAACGCAGCCCCGAGCTGCTCAGAGCTACACTAATGGAATTTCTTGGTTTCCCTCATCAAACTCATCAAATACACAATCCAAAAACTCCAAACTGCTCTCATGGACAAGTTGTGACCTGCACATTCACCACGCTATGAGATAATAACGGAATGTTAAAAGACAGAATCGTTTTAGAGGTAAATTCATGCAAAACCCCTGGCGTTGCCTTCAGGGACAGTTTTTCAGCAAGCAGTCTCTGTATTTACCTCGAAAACAGCTCCGTCTGGTAACATTCCATTATTGTCTCATAGCGTGGTGAATGTGCAGGTCACAACTTGTCCACCAGAGCGTTGTGGAGTTGTTGGATTGTGTATTTGATGAGTTTGATGAGGGAAACCAAGAAAACCCATGAGCCTCCGTAGCGTAGCTCTGAGCAGCTCGCGGCTCTCCTCCGCCGTTCTAAAAATAGCTTTCGCAAAACCCCGCCCCCGAACGGTCATTGTCCAATCAGACATCATAGTGTTACAATTGGACATGTTCTGGGACGTTACGTACTTTGTTTTTATACTTCAATGACGTCATGTATGCTTTGAGATATCATGTATTCTAATTTAGTACTTGAACGCACATAACCTGATGTGTGTGAACATGAAGCCAGATATTGTGACTCTAGCCTGATAACCAAGGACATACTGTAACTGCTGAGTTCTCTTAGTCTGTCAGTTAGGTCTGTTGCATTAGATACACGCCTGAACAACAACACACACATCATGTTGCTTATCACATTCTGAGAACATCCAACCTCTGTACGGGGCAGGCCCAGCCCAAGAAGATAAATGTGACCCATTTCCTGAAATCTGGACTCACTCCTGACCGAGATCCTGCGAGAGCTCTGTCACTTTGAGTCCAGCGCTGATGTACTTTATCTGTGACCTGAGTAAACACTACTACTTTTGTACGAAAGACTTCTCTGGTTTGTTCTTGGGCTTCCAATACAAAGAATCGGGACTAACAAATGGTGCCATGACCCGGATTGGTTGACTCTGAGACTGTGTCTGACTGAGGACCACCAGAGTGGATCGAAGGAAAACTTTTTTCAGACAATTCAAAGCCGGCTAAACGAAGGGTAAGCAGGGAACCTTTTCTATAAAATTTCTGCACATTGGAGACTACTAAATTAAATTGTCTGAATAAGGTAATCCTAACATCCCTAAAACTATTTTGAAAAAAAAAAAAAAAAAAAAAAAGCTGTGTTTCATACCATTAAGAGAATTGTCTTGTTGTATACTGAATGGGCACATATAAAGTATTAAAACACATAGCTTCACGTGCAAGTTTTTGAAGACCACTAAAGGTTGTCTTTGAAGGCTTATATCATATGAACAAGTGTCCTAGTCAAGTTTTTGAAGACCACTAAAGGTTGTCTTTGAAGGCTTATAGCATATGAACAAGTGTCCTAGTCAAGTTTTTGAAGACCACTAAGGGTTGTCTTTGAAGGCTTATATCATATGAACAAGTGTCCTAGTCAATTTTATGAAGACCACTAAGGGTTGTCTTTGAAGGCTTATATCATATAAGCAAGTGTCCTAGCCTAGCTGTTCTTGAAAGATGTAAAACTCATTACTTGAATGGAAAACCACTAAGGGTTGTCTTTAACCAAGCCCAGCTGTTTTTGGAAGACGCAAAACTCATCACTTGCATGGAAAACCTCTAAAGGTTGTCTTCTAAAATTCATAAGGACATTTTAATACCGGGAATGTGCCCGATGCCGCAATGAGGCGATGCCGGGGACAGGAATGTGCCCGATGCCGCAATGAGGCGATGCCGGAATGTGCCGATGCCGCAATGAGGCGATGCCGCAATGAGGTGAAGACTACTATTAATTAGTAGTGTTGTTCCTGTTAATCAATAAAGTCAAATACTTTATGAAGACACAGGGATAACTTTGTTATTTTTCATATTAGGCCTAACTGTGGGGTGGTTTCCTACTTGATGATCATTTGATTGTGTGAGTGTTGTGATATCGAGCAGTCGAGACTGATCGAGAATTCCTTCACTGACACAGATCTCAAGTAGTTCTGTATTGGGGGGCATTGGAATAGGGTAAAGGGAAACTGTTAACTACGGTGTGACAGAGCTTGGTGAATTAAAACGAGTGATTAGACTGGGCGAACCCCCTGCGGTCAAGCGCACGGAGTAAAAGACTCTGTGTAGAAGCTTCTTGATCGGGTCCTCACTCGGACATTGTGTCATTCACCCTTATCTGTCTAACACGTGCAATACTATTTAAAGATGTCACAGAAAATTGTGGAGAAATTGTAAACCCGGCTCTCTGGGGCTGGTACTGTATGAAACAATAACAAGATGGCAAAAGAAAGTCCCAAGGGACCAGGAAAAGGAAGCCATGGACAGATTTGTAGACTGGACAAGTGATATGCAAGATAAAGGAATGTTTAAAGACTGTGAAAGCGCTCCGCCTACACTGAGTGAATGCACCATGTTTTCAAAACAAGCAGCAGAAAGTGTGGAGCACACAAAGATTAAGCTACCCAAGGCAGGGATTCTGCAGAAGGTAAAAACAGAGAGAGATTTGAAAAGGGCAGAAACATTCCTGACAAACTGTCAGTGTTTTTTAGGAGAGGTTAAATTCTCCATCAAAACCCAGTGCCTGATGCTCCTTGGAAAGAGATAGTAATCGACTTTACTGACATGAGAACAAATCACAGAACAGAAGGTAAAAGGTATCTACTAGTCTGTGTAGATCCATTCTCTAGGTGGGTAGAAGCCACACCTACCAAAACTGAAAAAGGAAAAGAAGTCGTTAAATGGTTAACGAGAGAGATCATTCCCAGATTCGGGGTACCAGAAATAGTACGATCTGATAATGGTTCTCATTTTTCTAATGAAGAACTCAGAGAGGTGGAGGAGAAGTTTGGGATCAGACACAAGTTTGGGGCGGTTTATCACCCAGCATCACAGGGACTGGTGGAATGGGCAAATCGGACCATTAAAGAAGGCCTGGCAAAGGTCTGTGCTGACACAAAGCTGACCTGGATTGAAGCCCTACCTATTGTTTTGTTTAATCTAAGGTCTACCCCAAACGCCACCTTGAATGTCAGCCCACATGAGATCCTGACAGGAAGAAAAATGCCCTGTCCATTCACCACTGCACCGACAGACTCACCACCTGTTGTATTGCAGTATGAAAATACATGTGAATATGTGAAACAGTTGAACAACACCGTGATGAGTATCTCTCAACAGGTAACAGAGATACTCACCAAGGAACAGGACCCTGAAACTGCACTTGTTGAAGTGGGAGACTGGGTCCTCAGAAAGGTCAATAAGCTCAATTGGTCTTTTCCACGGTGGAAGGGACCATACAAGGTAGCAGAAGCTACTTCTCATTGTGTAAAGGTATGGTTGACAGACGACAGACTGAGTAACTGGACTCTTACTCAGGACCCTACCGACAGAACATTGACTGAGGTGCGGACTGACATTGCAACCTCATCGACTGACAAGGACTCTACCACACCTGCACAAGCTGAAACTTACAGTGAACAGACATGATGATGATGTCACAGTGGAGACTAGCCTGTAGGGCCAGAGTCTCAGTAACAATAAAACCAGTCACTCTGCTCGGTGTCATGCAAAAAGTCAGATACTGAGTACTTAGTTCTTGGATCCTACAAAACTGGGACTGATCCCATAGGTTACTTGATGATAACTCTTACCTCACGAGCCCCTGGCCCAGTGATAAATAAGGACCATTACAAAAGAGAGCTGAAACCAAAATGGTAAGTGCAGGATAGGTTAAAAACCCTGAATGGGCTATTGAAAAACACCTCCCCAAAATATATGCAAAAATTCAAGTAAAAACAAACAAAAAAAACCACAACAAGCAAACTTCCTGGGCCTGTTTCAAAGTTAAAAAAAAAAATAAAAACACAGCTGATGTTCCAGAAGGAGGTCACCTCTTATATGGTAAAAACAGTCCACACTTCACCCTAGAAACCCATCACCTTGATGTAAACAACTAGGACCTTCACAACAAATTTTAGATTTTTTCCCGAGCTGGAATACAAGGGTGTGTGCATGGTATAGACATTGGGGGGTTCAAATGAGATCCCTTCCTCAGAATTTGCTAAATGATTTCCCACAATTCTATTATATTAACAGAAAATTTGCTATTTTAGAACATAGAGGACTCTCTCCATGCCTCTCTCTGCTGCCTGTAGTGTGAATAGACATAACAATGATTGACCCTGAGACACAGCACACACACATGGTGCAAGAGAGAGAGAGGCACACACATGGATGACATCAGTGTTCAGGATCCCCTTTAAAAAAAAAAAAAAAAAAAAAAAAAAGTCCCCCCCAACCAGAATCCAGCCGAACTTTGGAGCATTATTTAGCCCGTTTCTGACAAGCCCCATGTCTCCTGGTTTCATATGATATCTGAATCTTGACTCTAGCTTTAATACTGTGCCGTTTATAACGCAATTACATACTTCACATTAATCTATATCTAGACTCACCTGCTTACATAGACGCAATTGGGATTCCCAGAGGTGTGCCTGATGAATATAAGTTAGTAAACCAAGTTGCTGCAGGATTTGAATCATCCTTGTTCTGGTGGGTAACAAGAATGTAGATAGAGTTGATTACGTCCACTTTAATGTTAAAAGACTTAATAACTTGACCAGAGATGCCATAGCTGGCCTGCACAACTGTCTGCAACTTCACTGATGACTTACCAAAATAGAGTAGCCATGGATTTTCTTTTAGCTGAGAGAGGTGGTGTATGCTCCATGTTTGGCCAGGACTGTTGTGTGTTCATTCCTAATAACACTGCTCCAGACGGCTCTATAACTCGAGCCCCTTCTGGCCTCAAAACTATGTCTGAAGATTTAGCAGAACACTCAGGGATAGAGAATCCGTTAGCTGACTGGTTAGACAAAGCATTTGGCAAATGGAAATCTTTGATTTCGTCAGTAATTCTTTCACTGATTGCAGCAGTGACCCTGTTAACTTTATGTGGATGTTGCTGCATTCCATGCATCAGGCACCTCTGTCTAAAATGTATTACTACAGCTATTAATGATAAATTCCCTACACCACCTCCTTACCAGTTAGTACAACACCCTGGAGAAGTGATGCCGCTGGTCTCCCTCTCTGAGCCCGGAGAGGACGAGACTGAAGAACCCAAATCCGAGGATGATTGCTTGTACACCTGAACCCTTTCCCTATACATGACAAACTGCTAATGCCTATTACATTTCTACATATAGTTCTTGCATACACGTAGAGGCGTGAGACTTATAGTTTTTCTTTTTAGTTAGGATGCTCAAGGCAGAGTTCTGTTAGGGCTTTAAAGAATGTGTTTTTAATGTGTTTTGTTAACTCATTGAGTGCCATTGACGTATATATACGTCAATCAAAATCCAACGCTTGAGTGCCATTGACGTATATATACGTCAAATGCAGTTTTCTGCGGCTGGTAAATGGGGGCGCTGTTGCGCACACTGTGAGTAATTTTGGGGCTTCTGGGATGTGTAGAACGAAGAAGACTGTAGATCAGAGCAAGAAGTGAAGAGGAAGGAGAAGACGAGTGCGATCGGTACAGAGATAAAAAAGTTGGGAAAAGTTTCTATTTCTAGAGGAAAACGACGGGCAGAGCCTGGAACAAGTGTAACGTGGAGCTGGAGGAAAGCTTAGCCACGGATGCTATTAGCATAGCTCCAGCATGAAGTGATCGGAGGAGGCAGGAAAGGTAAACTCATCTAGATGATCAGCACCGAAATGCCGAAGCGAAAGCGGATCACGGAGTCAGTTTC
This sequence comes from Trachurus trachurus, assembly GCF_905171665.1. Classification (NCBI taxonomy): domain Eukaryota; kingdom Metazoa; phylum Chordata; class Actinopteri; order Carangiformes; family Carangidae; genus Trachurus; species Trachurus trachurus. Next base: position 1,729,947 of record NC_139892.1, read on the forward strand.
ACCAGTTGCTGTAAACCGACGTCGTGACGACGAACCGAGAGATCAGCGCGGTGCGTCGCTGCCGCGGCCGCGTCCAGCAGAGAGGCTGAAGACGCCATGACGTCTCCCTCCCTCCTTCAGAGACGAAGGGAAGCAGCAGGAGGAGAAGTAGGAGAGGGGAGGGGCAGAGAGGGGGTGAGGGGAGGGGGAGAGGAGGGGGGAGGAGAGGGTGAGGGGGCAGCAACTGCAGGAGGAGTAGGAGAGCAGGCATCACTCTGCATAGTAGGACTCCTACTTGTTGTATTTTAGTTTTTTTTTTTTTTGTACAATGAAAAAACATGTGAAATGAAACTTTCAGATGTCTTACATGTTTTTGAAGCCAAAATTAAAACGGATAAATCACTGTTTTTCTTGAGAGACTCTCTTTCACAAAAATGCATTTTTCTCAGCTTTCTAGAAAAAAAGTGGTCTTTTTGGTGCAACCAGGCTCTATTCAACTTAAGATAAATTAAGAATGGAACAAGGTACAAACAAATGGTTTTTCCCTAGTTAAATAGAGAGTCTCCTCTTTCCTTTGAGCTATTTTGTGTTTTCAGAGTCATAATACAAAATATTCTCTTGGTCTTAAAATATTACTCAAAATGCCCCGAAACGCTGGCACATGGCACTGACCATTTTATAAAAGGGCTGGCACTCAATGAGTTAAAAAGAAAAAAAAAAATGTTTTACTTAACCAATCATGAGACTGTTTAAATATTTCCACATGCGTGTGCAATGAAGAAATGCTTGCTGCTAGTAATTGCAAAGAAGAACAGCTTACACATAGTCGCTCACATATAGGCTGCTATGAAGACCTGCTTACGCACAATATTTGATTTAGGTGATTGTTGATATGAATGATTTATATCAAAAGGGGGATACATAAAAATCTCCTGCCTGGTTGTGTTACATCTTAAAGAATGTGGTCACCTGCAGTTTGGGGGCCTGCTGGGATGGCTACTGCCAGTAGATGTGATACAATACAGGGATAACGTCCCTACTTCTATTTGATTGACATAATAAAATCATGTCAAAAGGGGGATTGTTACAATTGGATATGTTCTGGGACGTTACGTACTTTGTTTTTATACTTCAATGACGTCATGTATGCTTTGAGATATCATGTATTCTAATTTAGTACTTGAACGCACATAACCTGATGTGTGTGAACATGAAGCCAGATATTGTGACTCTAGCCTGATAAACAAGGACATAATGTAACTGCTGAGTTCTCTTAGTCTGTCAGTTAGGTCTGTTGCATTAGATACACGCCTGAACAACAACACACACATCATGTTGCTTATCACATTCTGAGAACATCCAACCTCTGTACGGGGCAGGCCCAGCCCAAGAAGATAAATGTGACCCATTTCCTGAAATCTGGACTCACTCCTGACCGAGATCCTGCGAGAGCTCTGTCACTTTGAGTCCAGCGCTGATGTACTTTATCTGTGAACTAAGTAAACACTACTACTTTTGTACGAAAGACTTCTCTGGTTTGTTCTTGGGCTTCCAATACAAAGAATCGGGACTAACAATAGCAACCTATAGCTATGTAAACATGGTCCGTCAAGCTTCGGACCTCCGACAAGCAAAGTGTATTGTCGGACAGTATTACCCGAAGAGTTTGGCTGGGGGAGTCGTGTTCTTTCCCTTCCCAAAGCTGAAAACACAACAGGTGCCTACAATGGGTCAAACCGTGTGGAAGCCCCCCACAGCCGGACCCTTCTCCCACTCCCAGCTAAATGTCATGAAAATAAACAAGCATAGGCTACATAGCCTATCTGCTCCAAGGTAAGCTAGCAGGACTAGGGCTGTATCCCAAATCACTCACTCACTATTAGTGTTTCCTCTAGGATTCACTTTCACCACGCACTGCTGCAGCATGCGCGCTTCTCTCTCTCTCTCTCTGTGTGAATGCCAATAACAAACAGCGCTATGAGGAGATGAATGAACGGAAGACATGCAGCGGTGTATTTGCGACAATTTAAAAAAAATAGAAGGAGATGTACGTATGAGGAAACACTGTAGCCTAGTATAGTGTACTTCCATAGATTGAATCCTCTCGGTGGGGAGAAGAAAAGCAAAGAAGAAGCTCTGGTCTCGGTCCGCGACACAAACACCACGTCCTGTTACCCGTATTCTCTTGCAGATGCGCCACATGATGCAATTTATGAATCGATAAAAGCCGTATTTTGATCATCAAAATAGGGGCGAACGAGAGGTCAGGGCTCCATGAAGCTGCCTAACTAACAAGCGAGCGCATCCTCCCTTTACATGTTGTTTACAGTCCAGAGTGTGTGTCCCGGCCGGTCAGTCTGCACCTTCAAATGCTGCTGTACTGTGTCACCTTCTGCGCCCGATGTCACGTCTCACTCCTAGGCTGTATAGATCTCACTCTGACGTGAGAGTGAGACGATGTCGGCAGCAGACGGTGACAGTACAGACATGACGTGTGTCTGTGTCTGGTCAGTCAGCAGCACCTCAGGCTGTCTACTGTCGCCGTCTCTCTCTGGATCGGATCGAGGTCGGGCTGCGGGGTGGTGTCGAAGCTGGACCGAGACCCCGTCACCCCACGCGGCCGTTTTGGTGTTAATTACATACGTTGTGTAATTAAAATGTTCCGACCGTGATCATAACGGCCGGTAACGGCGATCCATGGCCGTTTTGGTGGCAGCACAGTTGAGCCAGGCCGACCTGCTGGACGCTGCCTGTGTGAAAACACTTGGTCTGTTCTAGTGTTGTCACGATACCAACATTTTGGTACCGTATCGGTACCAACATGTTTTTCGATACTTTTCGGTACTTTTCCACATAAAAAGAGAACACAAAAAATGTCATTATTGGCTTTATTTTAATAGAAAAATTTTGGACCATAAAACAGGAAATCAGTAAACAGTTAGGCTACTGCTGCTGGAGGATTAACATTCCATCTATATTAATCTGAACCCTTCCTAAATTAAAAAATGTCTGTTTAAAAATGAACATCAACTTGTTTTCTTTGCATTATTTGAGGTCTGAAAACACTGCATCTTTTTTTGTTATTTTGACCAGTTGTAATTTTTGGGAGAAATTGTTATTGTTGTTTATAAAATGAAACACAAATGTTCATGTTACTCAAACACACACCTATTGTTTCCCATATGTAGACCAAATTGATTCTGTTCCCCCCACCCCCATCAACGCAATATCGTTCCGTTAATTCATCTCTGCGTAGCGCTGCTTCGCCGTGCTCACTCACTCACAGAGAGAGAGAGAGAGAGGTGATCCGCGGTAAAAACAAAACTTATTAACGAGGCTGTGGCGGCCGTCTCGCTCTCGCGCGCGGCGCACAGGCACATGGACAGGTGGCGCTGTAACGGTAATGATAAAAAGCACCTTGCTTCGTTTGTGACTCGCTCTCTCGCTCCTCGCGGCTCAAATTACAATGCGGCGACTTCACGCGTACGTACGTACCCCGGTACCAATCTAGTACCGGTATACCGTGCAACCCTAGTCTGTTCATTAAATGTTTTTAATTCGTTCCAAATTGCTGCTGAACCACCCGTGCTGTGCTTTGGTCCATGCTAGACAGACTCTTGCCCACACATCTCTGTGTATCATTGATGGCAAAAAATATTTTTTACCTATAGCCTACTCTGAAATTACATTTCAGAGCCTGTACTTTCTTACTTTTATTTGAGTAAGTTAAAGGAGTTGAATCAGCAGCTACTTCTACCAGATTTATTTTTTATTTTTTGTTTTTTACACAAGTATCTGTACGCTACTGTACAGAATGACACCTCTGCACTCTGCAATGGCATTTATTTTTCGCTAGCCCTTTGTCTTGGGTAAATTTTATTTTAGGCTATTATTTATTTTTATTTTACGTTTTATTTTGAACTGAAAGTCTTGTTCACATAGCCTATTGTTTGTTTCAAATAGAAAGTGCAATAAAAACATGTTTTATCTAACATAATGTATAATCGTGATTTCAATATCGACAAAAATAATCGTGATTATCATTTTGGCCATGATCGTGCAGCCCTATTGTGACCACGCAATTTTGTAGTGGTGTCAGAATGTTTAGTGATTATTAATATTCATAAATATAGCGCTCATATGCCTCTGAGACTCTGATGCCTCAAGACGCTCAATATAAAAACACTGTTGACACTCGGGCGACGTCCAGAAGCTTGTCGGGCTAGCAACGGTAACTAAGGGGGGCGGGGCCTTTGCGAAAGGTCAATTAAAGGTAATGAACCAACTGCTATGACTATAGCGATTAAGGCAATGGGACCAAAGGAGGGGTTGATCATTTGGACCAGGTAGGCTCATTATTCACATGTTGCTAATTGTCGATTTATTTATTTATTTGTTTGTTTATTTCTTTTTTACTTAGTAGGCATAACGACAAATGTTAATGTAATAATTTATTCATTTTCGCTTTTCTCTCTCTCCCTCTCCAGCAGGTTGCCCTCTATTCCTGCAAACGGAAGACCAGGCGCTGGCCACTCTGCCTCTTTTACAACATGTTGGACATTTCATGTTACAATGCTTTCGTCTTGTGGAGCCACATCGCCCCGGACTGGAAACCTGGAAGCTCGTACCGGCGCCGCCTGTTCATAGAGGAGCTGGGGAAAGCTCTCATCGTGCCGATGATTGAGTCCAGAAGCAGGCTACTGCGAGCTCTTTTTGCTAGGGCCTATGTGGAGGCTGTCAAAGCCAAGGCAGCTGGGGCTCCTGCTGGAGCGGCAGCAGCGGAGTGGTCATCGGAGCCAGAGGGGGAGAGTTTGACGGGCCGCCGGCGTCAATGTTTCTCGTGTCTCCCTCGAGCGAGCACTGGTAAAAGGCAGAAACGGGTGACAACCAGATGTTACAGCTGTGACAAACCGGTCTGCAGAGTCCTTATTTGCTATGAATGTACCGAGTGAGTTATTATTTCAAAAGCCAAAGTCCAACAAAGTCAGTTTTGTTGTTAATTTTTTACAGAACTGATGCTGTTGAATGTTATGTTTTTTTTTTTTTATCATAGTCAGGTCTTATCTAGCTATTTGAAAGTACTCATCCATACTATTTGATATGTATAGTTAGGGCAGAACTTGCTTTACAAAATAAAATAAAAAGATTGCATTGTGTGGTATTAGGGTCAAAAATTACCCGGTTGCCACATTTAATGGCAGAAAAAACCCACTAAACGACATTTTTCTGACTTGAAATTCAATGACTTTTCCTAAAATGACCCCATCAATAGAAAAAGTATAATTTCTGACCCGCCAGTTAAAATCACCTTCAAAGTAAATTGCACACCACATAAAATCACACAGACACCTATGCAGACTCAGACAAAGACACACACACACACACACACACACACACACACACACACACACACACACACACACACACACACACACACACAGACTTTGAGATTTTGTGCTACTGTTTGATCTTGGGTGCAGGTGTAAGGTCATCTATCCACGACCCTACACTTGACTCGTTCACAAACAAAACACACACACAGAGAGAGAGAGAGCCTTTTTATTCTATTTTGTGCCATCCTTATCCATCCTTATCTTGTTTTATTATATTTCGTTCTATTTTTATTTTGTCTTTATGTCAATTTTCCTTTGTTGTGTCATACTTGTTATCAAGTCCCTATAAGCAGGTAGGTTGTATGTAGGTTTTTGTTCCTATTGATTTTGAGGATTTTGATTATCCAATTGGATGTGTTATTGGAATTTTAAAATTTCAATATGCACAAATCTAATTTTGATAACCTCACAACCTCAGAACAAACAAAGCTCTGTGGACCCCCTGACATTCCTGACGCCCCCCTGAAGGGGGCCCCCTACCCAAGGTTGGGAACCAGTGCTCTAAATATTTATTTTTTTTTTGGAGGGGAAAAACTGTGCCACATCAGTTTGCTTTAACCTGGAAAACAGACAGATAAAGCAAAGCAGAGTGCACACTGAAATATTAGCACAATGATTTTGAATAGGCACATTTATTTAGTATAGTCATGGAGCAGACCAGTGACCAGAAAAAAAAGACAACATGAGGGCATGTTTACATCTATGGATACATAAAGCAAGGAGACTGTGGCGGGTGGTCTGATTGTCCGACAAGGGAGGGGGGCGCGGGGGGTCCGCGATTGGACTGTATGAGTTTAGCTTTTACCGCGCACTGCATGTGCCCTTCGCTCTGTGTGTGTGTGAGTTAGGGCTGTGTGTGTGTGAGTTAGGGCTGTTTACCTCATTATAGGGGGGGGGGGGGATTACAGTGGCGACAATGACACAGCAGAACAATCCTGCATAGGAGCTGTCCATGGTTACTTAACCAAAAGTCTCTTTAAGTGTTAAAGAGAACTATGGACTGTGGAAGTTTGAATAGCAAAAATACAGAAGTTATCTTGACGTGAACCATATGTTGCGGTATTAAAAAAAAGAGGATCATTGATTCGGTGGAAACACGGCTTCACAGGCGATTAAAAAAAAAAAAAGGTGTGCGTGTAGTGTGGGGACACATACGTGCACCGTGGCGGCCGAATGAACGGGCAATTTAAAAAACTCTGCTCGTATATTTGAAGCTGCAGCTTTACCTTGTGCACAACAACTGCATTTTGTTTTATCAACATTGTGTACTACTCCGAACGTCGCGACTCACTACGTTAATTTGGGGGTCCGCCCGCTATTCCGACATGTCTCTATTTAGACATCCCGCTATTACGACATCCCTCTATCTAGACATGCCGGTAGTCCGACACTTTTTGATACCGCTATTCCGACACGTCTTTTTTTTTTTTTTTTTTTTTTACAGCTGCGATACCCAGGCGCGTCTCTCTCTCTCTTTTCTTTTCAGCATGCCTATCACTGGTTTGATGTTCTTAATCTCAACAACTAAACTATCAAGTCACAAACAAAACTGACACACATGATAAACAAACAGAACTATGCTGCAGTTTGTTTGTCAAGTTAACCTGTCACCTTCAGCACCACGGACAGCGCCGCGGATGAGCCGCGGAGAAGCTGTGAGCGTCTCTGGGCTTAGGGCCTGGGGCCTCATTTATCAAAACTGTAAGTAAGCAGTGTAAAACTGCTGCTACTAAATTTTTTGCTTAGGCCTACGGCGAAAAGACACCCAAAATATTTACACCTTTTTCAGATCTATCAAACTGTGCGTGCACAACTCTCCACAATTTCTCTTTGATAAATCAAACTGGATCCAATGGTGCGCAGTTGCGCACGTGAACACACCTCCGCCCCCGGAATGCCTAGACACAACCATATATGGTCAGCACGTGCATATTAATTAGCCATGTGCTCTCTGTGGAGCGACAACAAAGTGACAACGAAGACAACGGGCGGAGGGTGGGGGAAAGAAAGCGAGATACACGGCATCGGGCAATAAATCAGTCAGAAAAATGATCTTGCATTTTAAAGCAATACTTACCGATCTGGCATTTCACTCAGCACAGCACAAACATTTGAAAATCAACAGCTCCACCTCCCTCACAAGTCCCACCCACCTCTCACTCCTGCCGCATCTCCACGAGCCCCCTCCCTCCCTGCTGCATGCGTTGGCATGGCAACGGTAAACAGAACATGAACGCGAGTGAAACGGGAACAACACAAACAAACACAACACCGGAGTTTTAAACCGTATAAACGGACTCAGTGATGATGACTGATGAGTTTTATAATAAACTGTTGTTAGCCTACTGCTACTGGAGACGCAGGGGAAGTGATTGTTACAGATTACAGTTCTCAACGAGCCGGGCTGGCGGCCGGACCAGCGCCACCTGATGCGCTGGTTCAGGCCGAAAATAAATCCAGACCGAGCCGAGTCGAGCTGCGCCGGTCCGGAGTTCAACCGGGTCCGGACCGCTGAGAACTCACAGAGCTAACAGTAGCCTAGCCGTTAGCACAGAGCTAACAGTAGCCTAGCCCCCTAGCCGTTAGCACTGGATGCTTTATAGACACATGTGACTTCCTGTGTTTACGTATCACTCGGGGCTGCTCACTATCAACGTTACAATATCAGACATGAAACTCCACGACCAGCTGCGGCTGCAGCTATTGGTCTTTTAAAAAACTATTTATTTCCAAAAACCTTCTTTCTAGTGTGTGTTGTGACTCTAGTCTCCTCTGCTCTCTGTGTCCTGCTACTCTGCTCTGTCAATAAGCGTTCTTCCTGGTCGGGAGGGGGGAGAGGAGGAGAGGGGTGCACAAAGTGATTACATATTAAGTAGGTTTGGTCGCTCGTCAAATCTTATTAATCGGACCGAATAATATTATTGGTCAGACTTTTCTCAGAATTATATGAGAATGAAAAAATGATGAGTTTTTAACCCTGTTGGGTTTCTCTTACATTTTAATGTATCATCAGATTATTAATAGCATTTTAACTTAGACAAAGAAATGTGCAAAAGTTCCAGAAAGGTAAGTATTGCTTTAATAAGCTACAATTAAAACAAAAACCTCCCAAATCTCAGCTGCCTGTGTGTTTTTAAACTTGGAGGGTTTGTTTTTTCTTCTCTAATAGGCCTATGTATTTGTGTATGAGAAACAGTGTCTCAGATGAAGAAAAAAAAAAAAATCAGAAGGACACGTCTGACTATAAGGTAATCAATCAATGTCGGAAAAGCGGAATGTTTGAAAAATAGTAAAGTGCAGCTACTCCGACAATGAAAAAAAAAATGTCGGAATAGTGGGACGCTTGAAAAATAATGTTAAAGCAGATATCAGTGGAATGTTTTTGTTAATATAAGTCCTAAATAGTCCTATTTTCCGTCAGCAATCACTTACATGAAGTATTTCAGCCTAAACACGAGTCTCTCCGTCACTCTGCTCTGCTGTAACCCGAGGAGAAAATTTTCCTTGTGGGATACAAGTGTTATCCAATGAGGAGAGAGAACGGCATGAAGGGCTGTGTGTGCAGCCAAGGGATGCGCGTGAATGTGGTGACGTAGCACGAGGACCAATTGATGCCTGACAAGGGCGGGGGCTGCTAACTCATGGTGCGTTCAAGGAAACTCGTACTTTGTGTTTTTCCTTCCTGTGAAGTCATACCAGTTCGATCTGGTACGAGTTCACGGGTCGGAAGTTACGAGTGGCCGTTATAGGGAACTTTCACAGACAACAGGATGGTAAAAACACGAGCTACGGGTTACCTGGAACGCTACAAAGTCGTAGTTGTGACTTGAAGCTGTAACTTACGGTTTCAAAAGCCTGCCTTGAACGCAGCATTAGCCGAAACGGCCGTGCCAGTGATATCTGCTTTAATGCCGCTATTCCGACAATTAGAAGTCAATGTCGAAATAGCGGCATGTCGGAATAACAGCATGTAGGTAACCGATTCAGCCAACGTTCTTGACTGGGCTTGCTGCCTTTGTTTTCCACGTTCTACACCTTTAATCTTCAGTACCGAGAAGAGGCAGCATGCACCCTCGAGTTCATCCAGAGGTTAGATACTTTAAGTAGAACCTGGATTTTTCTTGTGTTTTCAATCCTACATCTATTTCTGCCTTTTATTGTGTTATCTATCAGATTGAGTTCAACAACTTGATTTTACACACTGAAGAATAGGGGTGGGTATTGCCAAGGACCTCACGATACGATACGCATCACGATACTTGAGTCACGATACGATGCGATATCCAAATTTTGCGATATATTGCGATATATTACGATATTCTACATAGTTCACTGAAAAATGTAAAAGGCATTATGCATCTTAAAATCCGAGTTGTATGTACATCAGATGATAGTGATAATCTATGGGACAAACTGAGTCAAAACAATGTAATTCAAATGATCCATGCCATTTTATACAAGTGCAAGTTACAACAACATATTTGCACGTACAACACACTGTCTGAGGTAGCAGTACAGTGACACCTCGCGGAGCAGAGGTGCGGAAGTCGTACTGGATTTACGTCTGAAACATGATTTATTATTTGAAATTTTTTTTTTTTTTTTGAATTTTTTAAATAGATATTTAAAGGTTGAATATGTAGAATATTTATTAAAAGCTATATTTTTTCACAAATAATACATCCATGGGGCCTTTAGAGGGGTACAGAATGAAAGTATTGCTTTTCCATAAAAATTTTTTTTTTTTGTCTGAATTATTATTTTTAACTTTTTTGACGGGGTCGACAACTGACTATCTGTCAACGTTCTGTTTACATTCGTACCTGCCTGTAGCCGACATGTGGCTCAGTTCTCCGCTGTTTTCCTGCCTCCTCCCGGTCCTATGCGTTTGTTTCCAACCAAGCCTTTTTAACTCTAGTCTCCTCTGCTCTCTGTGTCCTGCTGCTCTGTCAATAAGCGTTCTTCCTGGTCGGGAGGGGGGAGAGGAGGAGAGGGGTGCACAAAGTGATTACATATTAAGTATCGCAATATATTGCCATATCGATATTTTTGCCCACCCCTACTGAAGAAACAGTATCATTTCTCAGACGTTTCATTGGAATAAACCCTGAGAGAGGCAGTAAGACTGGATGAGGCAAAGTCACAACCAAAAAGAGTACAACAGTCAACCCACATGTGTCCACTCTGCTAAAGAGACTAATGGATTTTGAGTGGGACTTCATTTGAGATGGTGAGATTACTCAATCCCGTTAATCTATTTGTCAAAACACCAATTTGTCATAATCTTCTAATTCTCTTTTCCTCTCATTGTTACCCACTTTCTTCCTTCATCTCTCTACCTGTCTGAACCACTCTTTTGTTCTCTCTCTCTCTGATATTTTCTATTCTCTCAGTCATTCTTTTCCTCATGACATCTCTATCTTACACCTTGTATTTGTTCTGTCATTCTTTATGTGTTGTTGTGTTTTGTTTCTGAAACTATGAGGCCGTCCACACGAACGGGGGTATTTTTGAAACCGTGTGTTTCTCTTCACGGTTTCACCTTTCATCCACACGTAACCGCAGCTGTGGGCTCCTGAAACCGGAGTTTTTTGTAACCGGAGTCCAGGGTGAACTTTTTTTTTTTTGAAAAGTCCGGTTTCAGTGGTCATGTGGGGGGGAACTGCCCATTGGTCCGACCTCCCATTGGTTCGACCTCCCGTTACTCCGACAAAATCAACCACAAGTCGGACCAATAGGAGGTCGGACCAGTGGGTGGTCTCGTTAGTTCGAACTGTCATTCATCGCTACTTTCTGACAAGCTCTTCCATTGATAGGAGCATGCAGCTTTCTCTCTCTCTCTCTCTCTCTCTCTTTCTCGGTGAGAGAGAGCTCCCAGAAACACAGAAACGCACATCACACATACACAGGTTACATGCTGCCACTCCGACATATCGCCATTCCGACATTTTACTATTCAGACATGTCACCATTCAGACATACCACCATTCCGACATGCAAACGTCCTGCCATTCCGACAGTTTCGTCCCGCCATTCCGACAAGGCTTTAATTTCCATAAGGAAATGTTCGTTACTCCGAGCGGCGGTTAGGTGTATGTTTTTTTTTTTTTTTTTTCATGTTTTAAGACATGTGTACAGATGTGATACAGTCAGTGGAAGCTTAATAAATAAACAAACACAAAGTCTCGCTATGTACAACCACACACTCCGATGTCAGTTTGTAACAATTTCCCTTACAATAAGGATATAAGAGGAACTGACACAACTGCTGCAGGCGGATCTAGGCTCGCGCTACTGGTGCGTCCAGGGAAGCAATAATCAAAGTCGCTACTTAGTCTGAGTCTCTGTATTTCACTGAACTCAAAACGCGCCCATCACAGGCGGCATATAATAAACAATTACACACAGATCAACAAAACCCGAAAGCCCTCCCCCCTCCCACTGTTCATTAAGTCCGAGTGGGAATGAGTGTGCGTGTGGGTGCGCGAGCGCACTGTCACTGTCCGTGCCGGCGTGTATAAGTGTGTGCGGGGGTGCGCGAGCTCACAGTCAATGTGTGTGTGTGCGTGTGTGCGCGTGCGTGCGTGGCGTGCGTATGTGTGTGTGTGTTGGTGCGTGGTGAGGGTGAGTGAGAGAGAGTTTGTTTGTCCTACTGTCCACACGGGAGAGACGCCGCGGCTCCGCCGAGGTGACCACCAGTCCTCTCCCTCGTCCCGCTTGGCTGAAAACGGGCTGTGAGGTGTCCAAACGGGCCTTTATGATCCACAGGGTAATCCACCGGGAAAAATAATCCACTATGCCGCCTCTCCTCCCCTCTCACCACGTCACTTCTCCATTTAAACCCTCGGTCCCACTAATGCACTTTTACGCATTACGCACACAACTTACAGCAAAAAAGAAACATTCATTCATTCATTAAAGGTCCGCACGTCCCAGTGCGCAAACCACAAGGATAATTGGTCATTTCCCTGGCCTAATACACAATGAAAAAAACCTGGGGAGCAAACCTGCAAATCAACTACCCCAGCTGGCCAGGCAAAACCCAGTGGATCACTACAAGTTGTTGCAACTTTTGGGAATTTACTCCTGGTAAAAAGGCTTACAAACATGGACCAGGACGGCTCCATAATGAGCACAAAAATCAAAAGGAAACGAAAGGTAACTTTAAAAAAAATAGCAACAGCACGAAGTAGTCAAAATATGTGTTTTCCGCATGCCTCTGTGCGTCTGCAGATCAAATTGTCTATAATTAAACTTGGAGCCAGACCCGGCCAGGCTACAGGAGAGATCAAAAATATGCAGGGGTCCAGGACCCCCATGAGAACCACTGATCCTGTTGAACGTACTGTAACCACTGTGATACAATAAAAAACAACATCACTGATCTGATTCACCGGCGTAGCGGTCCCTCTCTCCATTAACTCTCTAGTTCTCTCGACCACAGCTGCAAACTAAGTAGCACAGCGCCAATAATAATAATAATATGAATAATAATAATAATAATAATTAAAGCCGCAAGCGGCGATGACGGGCCCTCGCTCGTCCATGCCACCGCGGGGGCCTGAGGCGCACGGGGGCTGTGGCGTCTGCAGCAGAGGAACTTGGTGTGGAGAACATCAGGTTTCTCAGTGAAGAACATCTTTTGGCTACAGTATCTATGTGTGGTCCAGTCAAAGAAGCTTCTCTGTGCCTTTCAATTGCCAGGTAACCATTCAGATGTAAGACATGTACATAGGGTTCTTTTTTTTTTACCTCTCTCTTTGATTTGAGAAACCCCAAAATGCATAAGATGAGTTGTGTCACATCCCTAGGCAACAGAATCAAGTTATGTAGACAGTTAATTTGATTCAGTTGTACAACGATGCCTTTGACCTGAAGTAATGAGAATTTCACAGGATGATTTGTCACATGCTTTTAGGAAAAGTCAGTGACTTGGAGACATAGATTGTGTATTTAAACCAATTCACATTCAGTGTAATCGCTGAGAGAGATCAAAATGAAATCACGGCTGTTGTTGTGTTGATGGATTCATGTCAGGAATCTTAAATGTGCACTTAGGGTTGATGTTTTTTTTGTTTTGTTTTTTTGCATTGAGGTGAGCCTCATTGGTCCAGCTCAGAGGGAACAACGTTCAGATGGAAGCCCTACTGTGAGTCTTTCCAATTCATCCTCCCACACTGGACAGGTGAACAGTCCTTCACCTTTTCCACTCTATGAAATGTCATTTATCCATCCCATTAAATCATCTAATGAGGAAGTGAGTCTTCAGGAGGAGCCACTGTGGATCAGAGGGGAGGTGCAGTGGCGTCCCTAGGCTAAAACATTCGGGGCTAAAGCCCCGGATGTTTTTTAATTAGCCCCGAATATTAATTTTCAAAAAAAAAAAAAAAAAAAAATTTTTTTTTTTTTTTTTTTTTTAAGATCACATCCTCAAACTACGGTTATCTTATGTTGATGCTTCGATAAAACAGTGTTTTTGGACAGGTTTGAGTAACAATTAATTATATTTTTAAAAAGCCACTACTTTGGCTTTGGCACACAAGTGGTTAACACCTCCAGGTCGCACTTGACGTCATTCACCCAAAACAGCGGCGCATTTAACTTGACAACAAATACCTGACAGCAGGCAGGTTTGACAACAGCAAGCTGCAGCTGTTTGGTAGCTAGTAGCAGCTAAAGTGTATCAAGATGCCACAAAAAAAGATTTCCATGTTTTCCCCCAAAGGTGGTCAGCAATCAAAAAGGTAATGGGAATAGAAATTATGTAAAAATGTATAATTTCGAAAAGAGTGTTGCAGCTGGAACTACAAGAGGGTAGTAGCTAACGTTAGCTAGCTAGCAGCTAGTTGATATTGCTCTGGTTGATATTACATGAGAAAAAAAGCAATCTGTAATTATTGGCATCTGTAAATGCAATTGTAGGGTGTGAGAATTGTGTACCTAGAAATAACTAAGTTTGGGCTTCTTCTAGAGGGGAAAGTTGCTGAAGTTAATGTGCTATAACATCGAACCATCTTGTTTATTTTCTTTTTCATGCATGATAGCAGCTAGTTAGCAGACAGGGATCCCGCACAGCCTGCCTCTTTTACTGTAGCTGCTAATGTGTTAAATGGAAACACAATGTGTTGTTACGTAGCTAGCTAATGTCAGTACATAGAACTAAATTCAAAATGGGTCATTCATTTGATGATCTGTGGATTGCATCGAATTCACCTTTTTCACCAATGATGGAGAATGTCTCTATGCCTAAAAATTTCGGCGCGCGCTCTGCGCGCGCATATATTGCATGTGTCACTCTTCCGGGCTAAGCCCCGGATGTGTCAAAATCCTAGAGACGCCCCTGGGGAGGTGGTGGAGGAAGATGAGGAATCCCAAATACCTTGGAGTGGTGATTGACAACAGACTGGACTGGAAATCTAACACAGAGGCTGTTCAAAAGTCTGTTTTTGGCTGCGCCATCTTCTTTGCTATTATGTGTTGGGGCAGCAGCATCAGAGCCAGCGACACCAACAGACTTGATAGGATCATCAAGAAGGCTGGCTCTGTGCTGGGTCTCAGGCTGGATTCCTTTGCGACTGTGGTGGAGAGGAGGACACTGAATAAACTGTTCTTCATCATGGACAATGAGCAGCACCGTCTCCATCCCACAGTGGACAGACAGTGGAGCAGCTTCTCACAAAGGCTGCTGCAGCTCCGCTGTCGAAGGGACAGCATCACACTGTATGAAAACAGCTAAAAAAAACTGTGGTCATATTTTAAAGTCACTAATCACTTTATAATTCTACACACAGTTACACACATTGCAAATTCCTACTTTGCACTAAATCAACACTGCAAATTTATTGTTTTATATACTTGAACATCACATTAATTCTATTGCTATTTTAATATGTATAGTTTGTTTTTTATATTTTAATATTTTATCATGTATAGTTTGTTATTGTGGTAGCCTATAGTAGGAAAATTATTAATTGTTCCTCACAGAGTAACAGTTGCAGTCATAGGCAGTTTGTATGTATTTTACCTTTTTTGAGGTGTAGTACCTGAGAGTCCAGTAGGGGGCGTATATGTATTATCATATCTCAAGGTTGTTGTTCACCTAGAAGAAGTTACACGCCGGAAGAGAGTCCATGTTGTTGTTGTGCTGCAATGCTGTTGATTGTCCAGTAAAGAAAGCTAAACCGCATTCCAGCCTCGTGGACAATAATTATGTTTTTATGAATATTCAACATTCTTTGTACTATATCGTCTCTGTCCAATTTGAGTTTTTTCAACAACTAGAGCGACCCCCCCCCCCCCAAACAAACCATAGTTATGGGTGTTAGACCCTAGCTATATTTGAAGAAAAAACTCACTCACTTAACCCTTTAAAATCCAGCCTATTTTTTAGGCCTTTTCTCGAAAATTGCATATCCATAATAAAATGAGTATATCTCTGCAACCACAAGATCTATTTGAATACTTTTGGTGTCATAGTAAAGGGGAAAAAATGAGGAATTGCTGAAATGTGTAAATTTCAGTATATCTGTTACTGGTGAAGAGTAAATGAAGATGACACACAAAAAAATTAATAAAATTAATATTCGCCTAAAAAAAAAATCATATTTTTGATGAGTGCCCTTTAGAATAATGCTGATGAAGCTCAAACTCTCTATAAAATCATTGTACAACATGTGAACATTGTCTCTGCAGTGGTTGATTCTGATTAATTGAAGCAGGACAAAATGATTGAGATTTTACTACAAAATATCCAGGCGAACTTTCCAAAATGTCCATTTTTGGCACAGCTTGGAACCACCTGCTACTATAAACTATTGTTTAATCTTTATTTTCACACAATTTGGATAAACTAACTGAAAATAAATCTACTGGAACCGATTGGAAATAACTAACATAGTGGATTCAGTGTCTCTGCGTCCTGCTGCACTCTGCAGCTTATTTGGGTGGGTTGGGCTTTCAGCCTCTATCTCTGCAGCGGAGTGGTCGATTCGAGTGAGTGGCGGCTCATTTTAACCAATAGAGAGCAGAGAATGACGCTAGACCCAGGTCGATGTGATTGGCCGCACTGGCAGCCATGTGACAGCCATGAACCAATCAGATCAGCAGATCCACGTGCAGGCCAACGTGGGGTTGTATGCGCTCCGTCAGGCTCCGTGCAGGGTCCTAGAGCCGTCGGATTTCGGCCCGGCTGATTCAGATGTAAACACTAGGCAGAGTTCAACTGGAAATATTGTGGATTTACCCATAACACAACCTTTTCACGGCAAAACAGCAAAGGTAAGAGCAAATGTACGACCATGTTTTGGCCACGCAGCGTTTGTGTTTGCTCGACTTTGCTGGTTGTTGTCTTCTCCCTCTGCCGTGCTGCTGCTAGCTGCTGTGTTAGCTGCGGTTGTTGAGGGACCCCCTGATGTTTACGTTCAGATGAGAGGTCGCTGATGTGTTTTGCATAATGTACAGTAGTATACGAGCCAGAAATGTGGCCACTGGGTCCACACAGAGGTGCTTTATGAAGTTTGATGTCTAGTTGTTTGTTTGAGTAGTGTTTGGGCTGTGTTTGGGTCATATAAACATGGTTTTTACACGTGTGTGTGTGTGTGTGTGTGTGTGTGTGTGTGTGTGTGTGTGTGAGAGAGAGAGAGAGAGAGAGAGAGAGAGAAGGAAATGAAAAACTACTACACTACATTAGCCTAAACATTACTACTATTATGTTGTAGTTTTAATGAATTCATGTTATAGGCAGTTTAAATGTAGTTGACATTTCTCTGTTTTGTTTTGATTTTCATTGAGGTGTGTTTGCTGAAACAACGCCGAGAAGGAAGCCCCACTCCGAGTCTCTCCAGTTCATCCTCCCACACCGGACAGCAACATTCTCTCACCTTTTCCACTCTGCAATGTCATTCATTCATCCTATTAAATCATCTAATGGTACTTTGTTGTTGCGTAATCTTTGCTAGTTAAAGTGGTGTATTTGTAATGGACCATACCATTTCGCAATGTGATGTATGAAAAAACATATAGGCTACAGTTGTAACGCGCAGCCTTGTTCTGGGCTGAACATTAACTCTCCAAGGGGTTCATGGAAAAATAGATTTCATGTAAAAAATTAAACAAACGAAACGTCACCGTGGTGCAATTTAACGTAAAGATCCACGTCTCTTTTAATTTAGACGGGCTTTCCCAGCTCGGCCGCTCCGAGGGCAAAATGATCACCAAAATAAATAAATTACATACAAGGTACCAAAAAAACCCCGGTCTTTATACTTTGTAAATTAAGTAAATAACCCCCCCAAACGAAATATCACTTATTGAACCGAATGGTTCACGATAAATATGTCCACACAAGTCACAAACTTTCCGATACTCAGGAACAATACAACGCCGAGCGGCTCGTGCGCCGGAGGAAAAACAAACAAACAAAAAGAGTCGGTCTCACCCCGTTTACCCGCGGTCCTTTGTGTCAGTCCACCGGGAACAGAGTCAACCAGGAGGGAAACTCAACTGGCCTCCGCCGGACCAGGAGGGAAACTCAACTGGCGGCTCCGTTTGCTTAGTCCGTGTGTCGGCTCCGTCCGATACAACGCAGTCTAAGTTACACCGCTCTCCCCCATCTACCGCCAGCCGTCCACCATCTCCTCCGACCCTCACCAGGTGTTCTCTTCCCCCCGGTCCACGTCACATCCTCCCTTTATCCCCTCGGCCCATAAATTTTGCTATTATTATTTTTAATAATTTCAAGGCACCCACACTACCCATTTAGTTTACAGACTACATCACACATCAGGCAACCAAGTGCACTTTTCTTTTAAACCTTTGTCTGCACACTGTACATTTTATTTCATATCAAGGTGACGCTGTCACACAGTCTAAGGTGACCAGATTTCTGAAATGAAAATCTGGGGCATTTTCAGCGCGGTAGTCAAAATGCAAATATTATGAATAACAGGGGCAATTACAGGAATGTATGGACCCCCTCAAAAATGAGATGACACATCTCAAGGGGCTATGCTGTCAATAAAGACTTAATGTAGGCCTACTGTATTTTGACAAAGCAAATGAGTAGCCAATAAGAAGTTAACCTTAACCCTTCCAACTTCTCAGTCACTTCTGGCGACCAGTTCAACAACATCAGCAATAAACAACATCATCAAATGCTTATAATTAGAGAACCACCACCTCTGTTCATGCTGCAGAAGCGGAGCAGAGCTGTAACAATCCAAACCATGGAAACAATCAGGACAAAAACAACAACAACAAAACAGAAGCCAGTGCTGAAAGAGGCTTTTGCCTCAAATAATTAAGCACTTTCACACTCCTGGGTGGATTTTTAGCTTTTCAACCTTTTTTGAGTTATGTCACATTTGGTGCATTAAAAAAAAAACAACCTTGGCACACTACTAACCAAAATGTTACAAATTGACACAGTTACAAAATGAATGCCTCAACAAAATAAAAAACAAAAAATCTGAGATTAAGACATGTTGTATTCAATATTCACCTGTGGGTAGGGAAATCGAGAAAATCATCAAACAGCACTGGTTCATCCTGGACTCGGATCCCGCATTGAAGGGATGCTTCAAGGACCCTCCTCGAATGATCCATAAAAGACCTCCGAACCTGCATAACATACTGGTGAGAGCAGACCGACCACCACCCGTCGCCTCACATTTCCTCACCCAAATCCAACCTGGTAACTACAGATGTGGGAACTGCCAACAATGCAATTCCACATACAAAACACACTCCTTTAACCACCCTCACTCTGGAAAGAGATACCCTATTAAGAGCATCATCTCCTGTAAAACTAAAAATGTCATCTACATGCTCCAATGTCCCTGTGGTCTCGCCTACATTGGGAAAACCACAAGGCCTTTAAAAACAAGGATCACAGAGCACAGATGTGCTATCCGAAACCATGACCCATCCAGTCCAGTTGCAGTTCACTTCACAGAAGAGCGTCACAGCGTTGCCTCATTAAAATATATTGGGATTGAATCAATCAAACTCCCTCGCAGAGGTGGCAATGTTGACACTTTACTCCTTAAGAGAGAACTATACTGGATATACATGTTAGACACCTTAACTCCCAAGGGTCTAAACGAGGACTTTAACATCAGACCTTTTATGTGATCTTTTTTTGTGAGCTCTTCTTGAGCTTTTTTGGTTGGGGGCTTGATGAAGAAATTGAACATTGTGAAAGAGTCTGTGTAATATTGTAATATTTTAATAATGTGTAAAATTTTAATAATGTGTAATATTGAAGATGATTCTCCCCTGATGTATTTTCCATTAGGGTCGACTGTGACGGGTCTTGGTATTTGCTATATTTGCTATCTTGTTTCTTTTTTGTTATTTGCTATTTGTGATTTGCTATTTTCTATTTGTTTATATTCCATTTTTTGTGATAGGTGGTCTCTTGAGGAGTTCTGCGTATAATCATTGCAGTAGTCACTTCTCATGTTATATTTATCATGGGGGAATTCTACTGTTTGGATTATATGCATATTTGATCGTCTATATATTATTTTTTGTGGTTGGATTGTTCCTTACCTAGCTCAAGGTTATAAATAAGTGAACTTCAATATATGTTAAATCTTTAAACATGATTGAAATGTTTGGAATATTAATAATGTGATAACCTTGTCCTAGACTTTGAAAATTAGCCATCCTATTACTAGAGGCGCCTCTAATTCAGTAGATCTGTATGACGGCCAGTTAGCCTGATGGGTGTCGGTCTATTTAATTATGATGTTTGACTATTTCTGGATGTTTTTGACTATTTCTGTATGTTTTGATTCTGCACAGGAGGGGTTTTGATTAATACGTTCCCTTTTACCATGTGACTCACCATGTGACCCTCGGGGGCAGATTTAAAAGCGGGGCGTCTAATGTTGTATGAGTTAGTCTGATGAAGAGCTATGAGCTCGAAACGTTACTACTACTGATGTGCTAATAAATCTGCACATAAGGGAGCTGATGTGTGCGGTCTCCTTTTTTCACTTTTCACAAATTGACACAGTGCAATAGCTACAGTAAATAAATACAGTAAAAGGCTGCTTCTCCGCGACGCTCATCCGCGGCGCTGTCCGTGGTGCTGAAGGTTACAGGTTAACTTAGCGAGCGGACCTCAAGAGGGTTTACACTTAATGCTGTGCACTCCCTGTTATAGAAAGTCAGAACAAACTTTGTATTGAGTGCATCATGCAACACGGCTTCACTTTGTAAGGACGATGCTGGGCTACATCCAGCCCGGCTGCCCCGTCACTGCAGCTGCACAGACGAGCAGAGGAACGCTCTGCTTTAAGGTGGATGTGCCGCACCACAGCGGGGGCAGCGCATTTTATGTTTATTTTTATTTTAAAGCAAACAAAAAGAGACCTGCCTGTTCAGAGACTAGGGAGGGGGTGGGGGGACCTTATCCTAATTCAAAACATCATATTAATCTCTCTATTAAGCTTGCTTTCTATTAGTAGGCTATGTGACCTGGTGTTCAGTTACTGTCGGAGGAAACATTTCACAACTCATTGGCTGGATATTTAGCTTCATCACCATACAAACCAAGACACACTATTGCTCGAAATTAATCGACAATGTACTATTTTCTCTCTCGTTTGCCTTTGAAGGGGCGAGTTGACGTTTTCTGTAAAATTTGCGAGTTTTTTTTTTTTTTCACAACAATTAGTGATACCAACAGCATGATCCCATAGATCCCCGGCTGTTACTGCTCTCTTTCTGCAGGCGACATGCGCAGTAGAACGTCTGTGACGTAGGCTGGCAATCCCTCTATAAAAGACAGTCTACCTGCCAGGCCCGACATTTTACTGCTGAAAGCATTTTCTAATCACTGTAGGTGTTGTCATAGCATAGTTATTAGCATGGAAGATAAAACTATTTCAAATATTTGTTGCCAATAATTAAACTGTGTTAGTCATTGTGTTTATTTTGTAATTTATTGTAGATAATGGATTCACCGTCCAAATATCCGATGGGACAGGACCAGGAAAGCGAGGCGGTCCGAAAGGACCTGGTCATTGCTGCCGTGAGTATTGACTTTTTCTTTTTTTTCATGACAATGTACTTACATTATCATGAAAAAAAAAACACGGAAAAATACAAAACATTTAATTAATGTAGGCTCAATACAAAATAAATACATAAATGAATTGACTGAGCCGCAGAAGTAGGCTAACTCGGGATAGTCTTTAGCTACAGGTGAGCACATGGTTAGCTTAAACATAAAAAATTCTAGTGAGCATTAGCATAATGTCCAAGCAAGTAGCCTACATGTGAAGCCACTTGTTGACAGATTATTAGTTTGTACAGCCTATCAACAAGGTTTATTAACATTTTATGTCAATTATGTTAATTCGATGAGGTGCGCCACCGATAGGGGTGGGAGTCCGGTGGCATCGTGGTATCTTTAATTAACCCCCCTCTATAATTAAAGTAAGCTAACAAACAATGCTTATATGCTTACCTACAAAATCTGTTTTTTTTTCCATGGTGCTGATTAGCCTACTCATGTTAATGCATCCAATGACAATGAGAAGAAAAGGGGGGGTGGTATTAACAGTAATTTGTTCTGTCTCTCAACTTTGTGTGCAGTATCCGTTCTAATTAATCTTTTCTCTTTTTTTGTGAGCAGTACACAGCAAATGATGCGAATGCCAGTCCGGGATTGAAGGCGGCACACATATACAACGCACATGATGCAGCCATAAAGCTCATCAATAAGAGAGGCCGTCAGCTGCGGGCAGCAGAAGAGAAATTGAAATTTGTTGAAATGGAGAACCTCCAGCTTAGGCAGAAGTTGGAGGTTCTCCAGGCATGCAATGCCTTTGCTATGGATGGTAAGTACTAGTTTCTAAATGTTAAAGGAATTGCTCTCTTGCAGTGCCTTTGTGATGGATGGTGAGTGTTAATGGAGAATTTTTGTTGAAATGTATAAAATGCACTCTTGCAGTGACTGTGTTTTTTCATTTGTCTGCAGACAAAATGGATATTGAAATGGTGGCGGCCCTAACCCCTGACCCTAACCCTAACCCACCTGCTCTACCCGCAAGCCAGGCAGCCAACCCACCCCAGCCAGTTAAAGCAGAAGTGAGTGATATATTTGTGTTAATATAAGTCTTAAATAGTTATATCTTCCGACAGCAAGAGTGTTTGGTCTGAAACACGGGTCTGTCAGTCCCTCTGCTCTGCTCTGAGCCGAAGAGAAAACATTTATCGTATCCTACAGTTTTTATCCAATGAGGAGAGAGAACGGCATGCAGGGCTGTGTGTGCAGCCAAGGAACGCCGTGAATGTGGTGACGTAGGGACGAGGACTGTTTTGGTGCGTTCAAGGAAACTCGTATTTTTCCGACCGTGAAGTCGTACCAGTTCGATCTGGTACGAGTTCACGGGTCGGAAGTTACGAGTGGCCGTTATAGTGACTTTCACCGGTAAAACAGGTCGGAAAAACACGAGTGGGTTGTCTGGAACGCTACAAAGTCGTAAGTTGTGACTTGAAGCTGTAATTTACGATTTCAAAAGCCTGCCTGGAACGCAGCATTAGCGAAAACGACCGGACCACTTACTTCTGCTTTAACCCACTCCAGCCAGCTAACCCACCCCAGCCAGCTAACCCACCCCAGTGACCCAACCAACCCCCCATGCCTCCCCACGCCCCCCCACTTTTATGTTTTGTTCAAATAAATGTTTTTATTGTTCTCACGTAGTTGTAGTGCTCATTGTTGAATATGGTACACATTACATTTACTTCATATATATATATATATATATATATATATATATATATATATATATATATATATATATATATATATATATATATATATATATATATATATATACTTTATAGTGTTTTACAGATAATGCAAGACATGTATGGATACATAGGTCAAATCAGTCAAATTATAGTGACATTTAATAAAGCATAGCAGTGAAATTATGAAAGGGAATCTTGATTGTGCTGCTCAGGTAAAAAGAAAAGAAAATTTAAACCACATGTAATCTAAACAATGACTGGTAGAAGAACACACAGAACTAGCAGATGTCTCCCTAGTGTAGACAGTGATAAAAGCTTTTTTTTCATTGTAGTTGAGGAAATGTGCATGGTTCAGTTCAATCTAGAGACAAATACCTAAAAATGTAGTACAAAAGTAGTAGCCTGTTATAGACAGACATTAAAAATGTCATAAATAGTTGAGTTTTGAGGTGAGATTTCTAAGTGCATAAGAGCGTGATGTGAAAAAAAAATAGCATAATGTGACCAAAGACCGTTTGACTAGTCAAAAAACTGAAAAAAAGAAACTTATCTAGAGGTAGAAACTTATCTTATAAGTAAGTGTAGATTATGTACAATAACATAATTGTGATCTAGAAACATCCATTATTATGTCTTCCTGAGAAATACAATGTGAATATTAACAGTAATGGTTAAATATTTGTTCTGTCTCATCAGTGATCACTTATCTGTGGAGTGTGTATCTGTGCTAATTAATCTTTTTTTTTTGTGTGTGTGTGTGCAGTATTCATCTAATGACCCAAGTATTCCCCCAAGGGACAAACATATTCAAATAAATGAGGCCCATGACCGGGCACTAAAACTGCTGATCAGGAAGGAGAGGCTCCTGAGAGCAGAGAAGGCAAAGGTGTCCTTCAGGGACACCAAAATCAAGGCCCTAGAAAAGGAGAATCTCCAGCTGAGGCAGCAGCTGGAGATTCTCCAGGCATCAACTGCCTTTATAATGGACGGTGAGTGCTAGTTTCTAAGTGTCAATGAGATTTTCTGTTATGAAATGTATAAAGAAATTACACACTGTAACTTTGTTTTGTCATTTGTCTGCAGAAAAAATGGAGAGCTCCCCCGAAGACCCCAGCCCACCCCCCCGTCCAGCAGCAGAACCCAGCCCACCCCCCCCCCTCCAGCAGCAGACCCCCCCCCACCCCCCCCACAAGCAGCAGACCCCAACCCACCCCCCCTTCCTGCCCCAAAATAGTTTGAATTTGTTTTTTTGTTTTAATTTGTTGTTTTAATTTTGTTCATTTTTTTTCCAGTTTTGTTCATTTGTTCATAATAAATGTGTTTATTGTTCTGAAGTAGTTGTAGTGATCATTGTTATATATGGTAACAACATTGCACTTACTTTGTATAGTGTTTTACAGATACTGCAAGACATATGGATACATAGGTAAATTCAATCAAATTGTAAAGAGACATTAAACAAAGCATAGTAGTGAAATAATGATGAAAAACTAAACTTTGAGGGACTCTCCATTGTGCTGCTCAGCTAAAAAGAAAAGACAATTTTACGTAAACCACATGTAATGTAAACAAAGGTTGGTTTGAATAGAAGAATACACAGAACTAGCAGAAGTCTCCTCCTACTGTAGCAGTGATTAAAGCTTTTTTTTTTTCAGATAGACACAGAAGCAGATGTGGTGTAGAAATTTTTTATTGTCTTTTCTCTGTTGTGTTACAAAAATGGTGTAACTGCAGCAGTAGTCTTGATTGTTGTTGAGGAAATATGCATGGTTTAGCTCAATCTAGACCAATACCTAAAAATGTAGTATAACAGTACTGTAGTAGCCTATTCAAAAGTTATAGACAGACACTAAAAACGTCTTCATTACAGACTTTATTATTATTCATATATGATAAATATTCACAAAATGTACATTTTGTGCTGTTAGTTGCTGAAGTTTAGTATATTGTGGGTGTGTACGAGGCCCTCTAGTGGTAAAGTTCCGCCTCTACGGTAATGATCAATGAGCTGTAAATCACAGAGGAAAAGGTGTATTTGCACAAAACTTCACATGTAGCTGCAAAACACCTAAGTACAACTTCTCACATAGAAAAAAAAATTCTATTGTTGACTAGGGAGATGTTCAACAAAACACAAGTTTTTTTTTACTGGGCGATTTTTGTTTTTTTGTGAAATGTGGCATGCTCACCCAAAAGTAAAGTATGAATGAGACTTCACACTGCAGCAGATAAAAAATCAGGTTTCCCTGAATCATATGATGTATAATACTTGGTACTATCAGAAAAAATAAGCTCAGAATTGACAAAGATATATAACCATTACCAGGCGTTTTTAGGTCTATGTGGGCTTTTAAGGGTTAAAACAGACATACAAACAAAAAAAAACTCACGTCAGAAGACACATAGCAACCGTAACCAAGGGGTCGGAGCTTGCGCTGCGCTGTGATTGGTCGCTTAGAATTCGAAATCCAGTCGTATACACGAATTCGGTGAGCGATTTGTGTATGCCGCCATCTTGCGGCAGCGCCATTGCTGCGGTGACATACGTCAGTCATAGTAAACTGATTCTCTATGACAGCATCATAAATAGGCTGCATTTGTGATGTTTAGTGCCCCCCAGTAACTGATTAAGGTATCTTACATGAATACCAATATTCATTTAGGAACTAATCATTTGTTTGAGTGATTAGCAGGAAGGATTAGAGTAACAGGGAGATAAGAGACTGTATCATAAACAATAACATACCGGTACGTTATGCGTGCTGCCGTTAGCAAGCCAGCAGCGGGATATTTAATCATGTGGACAGGCTACATGAATAAAAACAACAACTTGTGCTTTGTTTTAGATATTCAAGAACATTTTATTGATCAGCTGGCCTCCGATGATCAGAAAAAACGTCAATTACAGGTCTCTGATTTATGGTCAAAATTACCTGAGCTCCGGATGGGTCGGACATATTTTAGACCGGCTTTTAGACGACCATGATCACATCATATTGAAGGGATCAGTGAGACATTCACAGACCGTCCACTTTTACCACGATGTGAAGGTAACGGTGAGAAGGGAGAGCAGCCAGGTTGTACAGGTCAGCTGTGACTGCGTCGCTGGCGGCGGCTGCTGCTGCTGCTGTACGTAACGTTACGGTCTAAACACGGACACTCCTCCTGAAGTAAGGGGCTGTGTTTTGCTGATATTAGAGCAGTCGAGGACGGCACGTGTCCTCCCAGCCTTCCTAGACATATTTACAGAAGAGAAAAGGTCCACTTTCTTGGCGCTTGCATTCAAATGCCCGCTTCACGCACACAACCCATCGCTGCCTGACTGGGAGCTGTCACCGCAGTAATGGCGGCTGCTCGACTAACGGTTATTTCGCCGAATTGGTGTATAAATACGATGCTTCCCCACCCCTTCCTTCCGTTTGTTTCAAACTTTGAGTTGAGAGCAGGCTTGCGTTGAGACTCATTGCGAGAGACAAACACCATTTGAGGCTTTTGCTAAGAGAAGTGCTTTTCAAAGCTCTTGCAGAGAGAACACTTTTCGAGGTTTAACCTCAACATCACATCTTCAACTTTACCACCCTGATTTTCCACCGAGGGACAAGCCACTCATTACGGTAAGTGCATTGTGTGTAACTTGGAGCTTGGTTGTGGCCTGGTCATTTTAACAATGTTGCTCTTCTCTCTTGCTTGTGGTGTTCAATGTATTTGTGTGTTAAAAAACTAAGCGTGTGCCTGCAGTAAATTAATTGAAATGTTTTGTCGAGCTCAGCCTGGCATAGCAGCTAGTTAGCATCGCGGCTAGGTAGCTGCAGCTAGGTAACTTAGACTGCAGTATCCTCTGACTGAGCAGGAGAATGGGGTGTCGTGTGAGGACACAGTGGTTGTTTCAAAATTATGGAGTGATAAATAAGGAATAGTCGGTATATTCCCTGAAGCCCCCTTATCCGGGGGCAATCCGACATCGTCTGACAACACAACAACGTTTCCATCCAAAGTGATTCGAATTAGTGTGTGTGTGTAAGAGAGAGTCGCGGCCGCCACAGACTTTATTAATGATAAACGCTGGATTCGCTGGTTGATAAGTTTGGTTTTTATTGAGGAGGAACTATGAAGAACTGTGCAGTAACATCATTATGAAGGTGTGTGGGGGCTTTTATTTTGCCGTGGCGGTGCAGAAACCCTGATGTTGTCTTGTGAGTGAACTGCAAACATGGGAGCAGATGGGGTGACAGTGGCTACGTCACACTTAATTCGCATACAGCTGTTTCCATCCCATTCGAATCAACCAAAACCCGGCCATAGCGAACGTATTTCATTTTGTGCGAATTAGGGGATTTTAATTCGAATCACAGCGTTTCCATCATCATTTTCCGATGCCATAGGCTACATCTCGATGCGCATCTAAACAGCTGATGGAAACGCACCTAATTGTTTTGCGAATATTGGGAGAGGAGGAGTGCGCCGTGAGATTACGTCATAAGAGAGCGTGAATGTATCATGACAACCGTTGACACTCAGCTGACAGTTGACACTCAGCTGACACTCAACATCATGGATAATTTACGTACTTTCCGGACTATAGACGCACATGTATAAGCCGTACCAGCTAAATTTTAAAAGAAAATACTGTACATATAGGCCGCACTTGAATATAAGCCTCAGGTTTTCATGTTGTAACATGAGATATTTACACAGAAAGACAGTAGGGAACTGTGACAGTCCGCTCGCTTTTCCGCTGTTTTGGTTCCGCTCCTCTCCTCCATGTGCATCTGTTGACAACAAAGCCGGCGAGAAATCAATAAATGGCGTGGTGGATAACGTTACATAACGATGTTACGGCGTGTGATTGTGTAGTCTTAACCATCATAAACAAAAGATTATGGGTTACGGAGCGCGTTTGTGTGCAGAGACAGAGCTGGGACACCGCGTGTGTTATCATTAGTGCATTAGCATGGTAATTTTGCCGATGTTTCTGTTTGTGCCATATGTCTTTGTGTCTGTATGAACTAAGCATGTGCGTATATAATAAGTTGTTATTTTAATGTTCTGTTCTGTGGTTAAAAAAGCATAGTGTGGACATATTTGATGAAAGTCAGAGTGCTCTGTGGTGGTGAACAGTTTTGGTTTTTTCAAGTCAAAAGACTTTATCAGTATGATGGTGTTTTTTTCTTTGTTTGTTTTTAATATTAGATATAAGAACAGTGGAGAGATGTGACAATAGCCTGTGTTCCCATGCTGTGTTTCATTGAGTAAGCTGTAGGCCAGGGCTATTCAATTGGCGGCCCGCGGGCCACATCCGGCCCCGACCCGATGTCCGAGTGGCCCGGCTCGTGCCCCCCCCTCCCCTCTCAAAAAAAAAAAAAAAAAGACACAGAGGGAAACACGTTTTGCGAGAACTCAAAATCCCTACTGCAGTTCAGACAGTGAATGCACCACTCAACGCAGCCTAGCAACACGCAACCCACCCACCCGGTCAGTGCGTTGTTTTGAAAGTTACCGGTAGAACCGAGGCTTGGTCGGTCAGCTGCTCTCCAGAAACGCAGTGTCGGGCCACAGCCGCTCGCCACGGAGCAGGAGGCTTCGCCGCGGCGGACGTCCGGACGGCCGAGGCCGAGGCCGAGGCTGCCCTCCGTGGTCCTGTGGTGCTACAGGTCAGCGAGAGACAAGTCCCCGTCCGTCCGGGACCGACGGATTTCACACTCCACAGCGAGCAGCTGCGGCACGACACGGTGTTTCTGGTGAGCACGCTGACCGATCCTCAGCCCTCCCATTCAATAAACCGTGGTGGCTGGTTAATACTCCACCAGTCTCTCCACTCCTTTCAGCCACACATGAGCACCATCCACGCAGTGACAGCACGCCACGCTCCGTTGTCCTTTTTTTTTCTTTTTGAGGGAATGAAGTAACCAATAATTTAATTTTAACGCAACTAAATACTTGCAATGGAATCATAACAGTAACTTGATTAGGATAGCTACTTTTCAAAGAAATAATCCGTAATCAAATACTTTCCCAGAGTAATGCTCCTTGTTTTTCACCAATCAAAATATGTTAGAAAAGAAATCTTTGTTCATCTTTAGGCCTAATTTTAAGACTAGGCTACATTTAGTGATTTACATAACCCCCTGCTGTAAACCTCAGTGGAAACTCAGACAGTAGGCCTCAGGAAACTTTTAGTTCCTAAAAAAAACCCTCCAATTCAAAGCATTAACAGCTACACCTTTACTACTACTATCACTAGGTACTACTTTTATTGACTTATTCTCTTTTTTCTGGCTGTTTAGATTTGTTTTTAATAGCTAATGCTGGGTTTTAAAAATGCCCCTCATTTGTCATAACCTTCTTGACCGCTGAAAATGTCCGGCCCGGCTTAAGGTCTCGGTTTTAAAATCTGGCCCCACTGAATTTGTAATTGAATAGCCCTGATGTAGGCTATAAGTGCTTGTGGGGGGAACTAATGTGATTTCAAAATGTTTTCATCAGACCAATTGTCAGAATAATATACTGACTTTATCAACGGTGATGTGTTTGAGCATGTTTCAGTACAGTTAAAGCTGCATAAATGCTTGTGGGTACAAGGTTCAATTGAGTTAAATTTTATTTGTTAAAGAGGGACAATGTACATTCATATACAGGTGGCTGCTGCCTCATTATATAGATTTACAGTAACAGTATTTTCAGTCATGAACTGTTATTCTGTAGATGCTAAGTAATGAAGTAATTGTCTTGAGTAATTGATTGACTGACTGGGTCTTTTTACTTGTAGATGCCTCGTGGCAAGTCCCACCGTCGTGTCGAAGCAGCTAAGCGGAGGGAGGCGGCACGACGGGCTGAGGTGTTTCATCCTCAGCCGGCCCCCAGTGTTATAAGTAGTCTTCCATGTTCAAAATCAACATTTCATTTATGTGGTAATGTATCATATGTGTTGAAGTCTTAACTATGTGCATTTCTATAGTCTGTTAGTGTTTACATATTGTGGTTAAATACTACTGGAAGTTGGCCTTTTTTAAGACAATCATTTTATCTTCAACAGCTCATGGCACAGGGTGGCGCCATCGAGTTCGCCAATGGCCATTTTCGGAGCTCACTGGGCACCACTACAAAATGGTAATTCCTGCCGAGGTCCCTGGCAAGAAGGTATGTACATACTATAAAGTAACACAGTGGTTTGAAATGTTTGTTTTCATCCTAAGAGAAATTCTGTCTTTTTGTTCCAGTTTGTTCTTGTCATAGGGGCGTCCCATCTGCGTGAGCTTGCGGATGGGACCGTGCGGATGCCAGGGGATCGCTACACCTTTGGCTTCCTGTCCGTTCCTGGGGCGTGCGCAGATCATCTCAGCACCGAGGTTCAGCACGCTGTTCTTCTCAGCACCGAGGTTGAGCATGCTGTTCTTCCTCGGACCCCTGACGCTGTCTGTGTCATTGCGCCAGGAAACAACCTCACGGCCAGTCCCACCCCCGAACACGGTGGGAAAGCCTTTGCTAAGTACCTGGCTACTGTACTGAGCAAATGGCCGTCTGCAGAGGTATGTTTTATTAAAAAAAAAAAAATGAAGTTGCTGTGTACAGGTCCATAGGTTTTTTTTTAGTTATTAACGATTATTTTTGTGTTGTTATATCTAGGTTTTTGTCGCTGACCTTGTACCACGCTTGAAGGTCACGGAGGGGATCCAACAGCTATTCCGGAATCAATTTTCCGCCGTGTCAAAACAGTTCGGTATGTTTGAAAATAATGATATGGCTGCAATTGTATTTGAGAATTATATAATTTATAATATTATCACCTTAATGGTTTTCTGACCTTAAATTGACACTGCCTTTTTGAAACGTGTTTTTATGATCAATGTTTTTTCTTTTTTTTTTTTCTTTTTATAGGTGTTAAGTTTTATCACCATTTTGACCGCTTCCCCCTCAGTAACCGCAGACTCTGGGCCCGTGATGGTGTAAGTAGAATGTATTTTAATATCACCAATATGAAGTGATACAACATGTTCAGTAAAAGTCGCATTTTTCAAATTAATGTTTAATCTTTTGTTTGTGTCATTGTAGATTCACCTCAGCGGTAATGCAGGAGTGGATATTCTTGTAGACTGTCTGTGGGTTGCCACCATCGGGCACCTGGAGAGACCAGCACCTCCGCCACAGGTGCAGTACCTGGTTTCTCCTACGCCTCAAGAAGAGAAGAGAAAACCAGCACCCTCCAATCAGCTCCTTTTAACTTTTTATTGTAGGACAGGCAGGCAGGACAGACGTTTCGACCGGTTCATGTGTATTTTCTGTGAGGAGGTCTAATGACTGAGAGTCATACACCTGGTTCAATTAGCCTCTAGGGTATTTATCTCCAACCTCAGGCACCTGTGTGTTTACATTGAAAAAGACTTCGGTCGAAACGTCTGTCCTGCCTGCCTGTCCTACAATAAAAAGTTAAAAGGAGCTGATTGGAGGGTGCTGGTTTTCTCTTCTCTTCTTGTTTGCCTTGGCCGTGCACCTCCACATGAGAGTTTTTTTCTCCTTTTTTGAGATTCAGGGTGAGTGCTCACTACCTCCGTTCTGAATTCTCCTACGCCTCAACCAACGCCTGACAAGCGGGCAGCGTCGGAAATTAGCAGGGGCCATGGGCCATTTGGCCCCAAATTTGACCAAGAATGCCCCCAAAAATCATGATCCTGGGGCCAAAATTGCCCCCAAATTACCTCCGGGGGCATTTCCGGAGCAACGACATGCCCAGCCTGTAGCTGCTAAGCGGCAGCACCAGCAGTAGCAGTGTTGCCGCTGGCTTTCTTTTTCCTTTTTTTTTTTTTTCACCCGCGGTCGGGTTGAGAATTAATTAACGCTCATGAGTCCGGCCGTGTTGGGTCCGAGATTCAACGAGCCGGTCTGGTTTTACCGTCACTACAGGCAGTATGCCCGTTTATCACCGATAAACACAGTAGAGGAGGGTGAGTGACTGACTGAGCTCAGGCTGTCAGGGGGTCTCTGATGCAGCGAGAGAGAGAGACCTGCCGTGCCGTGTAAAAAAACAACAAAAAGTGTCACGACTTCCTGTATCTGGCCCTTCAAAATAAAAGCCCCATAGTCTTTCATATTGATTTTGAGACACGGCTCCAAAGGTTTGTTTGTTTTTTCCTGCGACCAATCGACCAAGGCTAATTTTTGGGGGCAGCCCTAGAAGTGATTTAAATGCCATATCCAATACATACCATTCAATTTTATTTCATGACATTTATGTCAAAGATACAGGAGAGTGATAATACACACATAGAAGCCAATAAAATCTCTTGTTCAATATCTCATGACTGATGAAAAATTTGCTGTGTTGAGTGCAGTAGAATTTTGATGCATTGCAATGCATCGCAATGCATCGGAGAATCGAATCGTTACCTGCTGAATCGTAATCGAATTGAATCGTGAGGGCAGTGCCAATGCACACCCCTACTATGAGTATTAGTCAGGGTCTTATGCAGAATAATTCAGTTATACAAAGATTAGACTACTGGGGATTTTTGTGGGCCCTACTGGGCGCTGCATGGGCCCCTAGAGTTATCATCACCTTTCTCCCCTATACAACGGCCCTGGCTGCTCACCCCAGAACGACTGTTGAGTTCACAACAGCCCCCCCACATCGCCCAGCCCTAGCCTGACTCTCGCCAGACCCTTGTAGTTCCGCAAAGCTACGCTGAGCTCCACACAAGGGTCTGGGACTGCTCCATAGGCGATTCATTTCAGAAGGCGGGGCCTTGTAAAAAAAATATTGTATGTGATTGGATAAACCACTTGTCCGTTATCTTGAATGACGTGCTACTTCAGCCACTCACTGCGAGCCGCCATTGTTGTTTGACTCAAACAGTCGCTTCAGCGCTACGTCACACCTCAGAAAGTCCCGCCCGGCGATCCTGATTGGTTCATTATTTTTTGCTCCGGGGAAGAAGTTTGCATTGGCCTCGAGTCCAGACCCTTGTGTGAAGCTGAGCGTAGCGCCTCTGGTGGAGCTTTGCGGAACTACAAGGGTCTGGCGAGAGCCAGGCTAGCCCAGCCCTACCTACCAGTGATATTCTCATATTACTGGTAATATCTAATATCTAATATTGACCAACCATAACTTTATATAACCCATTATTTATAACGTTTATATAGACTATGATAGGTGTTTATATAGCTTAGTTTATGTTTGTGTGTGTGTGTGTGTGTGTATATATATATATATATATATATATATATATGAAATGGCCCCCAAATATTTTGAAAATGCCCCCACTTTTTGGACTGTGGGGGCCAAAATTGCCCCCAAAATATTTTCTTAATTTCGTACCCTGCAAGCGGGTGGTGGTGAATATTTATATACATTATGTGAGAAAATGTTTTAATAACACCACACTGTGTTGTTTGAGTGTGGTTGTATGTATTAGGGCCCGAGCGGGACAGAGTCCCATGAGGACCCTATTGTAATTTGAACGGTGTCAAGCAAGAAAAACAGTGAAACAAAGTCCCGTGAACACCCAAAGTAAAAAGTAATCATGTAATCAAGTAGTACATGCCCCCCCCGCCCCCCCCCAAAGGAGAAGAATGTGAAAATTCTTCCGCGCTTTCAATCACATTTTTGGAGGCCTGGCCATGCAAAAAAACTAACGATATTTGGCACACACCTCAAGTCCGGCGAAAAATTTCGTATTTTAAAGTCGTTAGAAATGGGTGGGGCAAATTGGCTCTATAGTGCCCCCTAGAAATTTCGAAAACTGAATAACTTTGTGTGTTTCACCTACAAGCATGAAATTTGGTAGGCTCATAGAACTCATCAAGACGCACAACAAAGTTCCGGGTTCCTCGCTCGAAACCCAACAGGAAGTCGGCCATTTTGAATTGAATCTTTGCTGATGATGTGATTTTGGCCATTTCCACACCTCGTATTTGAACGAACTCGTCCTAGTGGTTTCACCCAATCGACTTCAATTTTTTTTCCCCCAGCATCGAGACCCCATGGTGATCTTATCTTGTGCTCTGCAGGTGTGTAGGTCATAGGGCGTGGCTGCTAGGCCTCGATGAACTTTGGCGACTGTTTCATAGCTCGCCATCCAACTTCGGACAGCTCTCATGCCCACATATGTGATCGGAGCCGCTTCTAGCTTGCTGGACATGATGATGGCTCCGCCCTGAACAGTCTAACTTCCCACTTTACTCATAGGGGAAGCCCCTTCACGTGCCTGCCCACGTCCGGTTGCGCACGGGGGTTTCGAAGAGCGCCCCGGGGGGGGGGGGGGGGGGGGGCGTGGGTGCACGACACCGGGTCACGTGGTGCGAGGGCCCGTCACAGCCGCTTGCTGCTTTAATTGTCATTGATTTTTTCATGTGGGGGATCCCAAAGCTGGACTCACTGTCCGTGCGTCTATTTACCAACACTGGTTATTACCCACCTCTGGACATAATACAGTTGCATTATACCAGACAACACTATGAAGAACTATCAAAAGTGCTACCAAATTACCATTTACTTTCCGATTACAGGAGGAGCAGACAGCCGCTGAAGTGGGACAGCAGGGTGAGCCTTCCCAAGCTGAGGCAGGGATCCACACACCTGAGGATCCTTTACTTTCCCCCTATCAGCCGAATGCCCAGCTGATTGAGCCACAAACTCTGCCCAATCCGACTCTCCGCTTCCAGGACAGCTGGTTCCACACCTAGCCCTGGCTCCATTACTGTCCCAACATAAAAGGGGTTTTGTGCTTTTATTGTACAACTGCCTTTAAGCATAAATCATCGACACCGGCCAAAAACACAGAACAAACATTGATCACACAGGGATTCAGAAACCGGAAGAAGGGTAGGGAGGCTTTTGACAGGCATGCCAGCAGCAAGGCACACATGGTTGCTGTGAACACACACTCAACACAATTCAATTAGGCATCAACTTTGCAGCATCTCAGAAAGTGCACAAGAGGCAGCCAGGTCAGCACTTATACAGATTTTAAGTTCTGTAAGGTACCTTGCACAGCAGGGCTTGGCTCTTAGAGGTCACACCAATGATGAGGTAAACTTCAAGCAGCTTCTTGATGAAAAGGCTGAGGACGACCCCAAACTGGCAAGCTGGCTGGCGGGCGGAAGTCCGTCATACGGCGGCCAAACCGGGTGAGGAGTCTCGTCTGCGGTACTACTACTACGACACGGGTCGTCTTTGAGGATGAGACGTCAATATAATTTTTGGTAACACTTTATTTGACGCCTATCTCACAATATATTATATTATAACCATACTTATAATGAGTTATAATGCAGTTATAGCACTGTATACCTATAGTTATAAACTCTCATAAATGATCATAATGCTTTATAATAATAATCATAACACACTATAAAGAATTTTATCATGACTTATAAGGTCAGGTATTATAATACGTTATAAATGTTAGCAACGTGTTATAATTGGCGTATAAATGTGTTTAACTATCATTATAAACATTCATAAATTAGCATAAGGCTTTATAACAATAAGCGCGCACACACACACACACACACACACAGAGTATTATAACAATATTATAATACTTGATCTTATAAACCATTACAAAATGCTCTATAATGTGTTATGCGTATTGTTATAAAGCCTTATTATCATTTATGAGTGTTTATAAAGATAGTTATACCAGTTTATAAGCCCATTTTAACACATTGTAACTATATTTATAATGCATTATTGATGTGGGCATTGTCAGTGAGTTACTAACAGTTACTATATTAAAGGTAATGTGCTAAACTATTTATTGTTCTCTCTTTCTTTCTTCATCAGGTCCATTACCATCAGTTGATTTTAGTTTGCATAATAAATACAATTTTGACTTGAATGCACGTCTCTGGCTCTCCTTGTACCTGCGGATACATTTGTTTGTGGGTTTACAACATTCGCGATGTTGCGATCGCAACAATTAACACAAATTCAGCCAATCCCCGCGAATTTTTGCGATCTTGCAATTTTGTACAGTCACCACAACTTTTCCGCAAATTGGACCAATTGTCGGTGCTTTCCGCAAGTTACACAGCAGAGAGTGTGAGTCTGGACGGAGTGGTGGTTTAAAGTGAGTCCATGGAGGAACGGCGTGGCTGGGCTGACGGCAAGAAACTTGATACAACGTGCACAAAGTGATAAGTAAAGGAACACAAGCTGAGTTGAACATATTGAGTGTGTAAGTTGTCCTGGTTGACCACCCGAGGCTGTGTCCCCCCCCGCAGCACTCGCCGAGGGGGAATCCAGTGAGTGCGCCACTGCAGGGCCGGAGCGGGGCAGCCGGCAGCCAAGTGCCCCTTCCCCCATCCTGAGGCCCTGGCCCTGGACTTGAGTAGCCACCCTCCCCTTTTTATTCAAAGACTGGACTGTTTTAATGGCATTTAAAAACAGTTATTTTACTACGATTTTTAAACAGACATTTTAATTAAAAGTAAAACAACTTTCAACTCTGTGCAATTTTCCTCTGTCTTTCTCAACAAGTGGAACATTGCTGGTATAACCTGATTTTGAGCTGAAATCTGAGCTGATTTTCCTTAGATTTTTAATTATTCAGAACAAAACCGCAACTTTTGCTGTCTCCCGCAATTAAATCGCAACAAAAGCGCCTATCATGTGGTTTGATTTTTGCTGAAAGTTTATTACAGCCAACTTGCACAATTAACACAACTAACCTGAACTTGCACTATTAGCACAACGTGAACTCTCACTGTAACACAGCTAGTAAATAAATTGGCTTATCAAGTCTCAACAAAACTGCACTTGAATAGATATTGACCGTGTCATCACAGAAGATGAGGTGAGTAGTGACTGAGCTGAGGCTGTGTATGTCGCTCTTGGGTAAGATGGGTGTGTTGGGGGTGGGGGTCCGCCCGCTATTCCGACATGTCTCTATCTAGACATCCTGCTATTACGACATCCCTCTATCTAGATATGCCGCTATTCCGACACGTCATCTTTTTTTTCTTCTTTTTTTTACACAGCTGCGATACCCAGGCGCGTCTCTCTCTCTTTTCTTTTCAGCATGCCTATCACCGGTTTGATGAGGGAGTGATGTTCTTAAACTCAACTCAACTATCAAGTCACAAACAAAACTGACACACATGATAAACAGAACTATGCTGCAGTTTGTTTGTCAAGTTAACCTGTCACCTTCAGCACCACGGACAGCGCTGCGGATGAGCAGCGGAGAAGCTGCAGCTGTGAGCGTCTGGGCTTAGGGCCTGGGGCCTCATTTATCAAAACTGTAAGTAAGCAGTGTAAAACTGCTTCTAAATTTTTGCTTACGGCGAAAAGACGAAAATGGCGTACACTAGGGTTGTATATCTCCACCACTGAGGCCGATTCGATACGCATCTCGATACGCTGCCACCGATACGATACATTAACGATACACTGAAGCTCTCGTCGATACGATGCGATACGATTCACTCCTGTTCACGATGCGATGCGATTCAAATGCGATTTGAAAACGATATGACTTAATTACAAAGGGATTTGGTTCGATATGATGTTTGATACAGTTCTGATATGAGAGTGTCTTCCCACATCAAGTTTATTACCTCAATACCATTCTGCTTTACTTTCTGTATCAATTTGAAGGATTTAGCCTATATTTGGTTAATTTTTACAGGGCAAACCAATAAATCATATTTGAAAGGTACAGTCTAGACTAAATAAATGGTAGAAATGAAATCCAGCTTAATCACATGGGTTAGTCTTGTGTGGTGGCACCTCTGCAGTTTGGTCTTTTGCTATATTATAATAATAATAACTTTTATTTATATAGCACCTTTAAAAACACAAGTTTTCAAAGTGCTCACAAAACAACTTAAAAGAGACAAGTCACAGATGTTTTGTTGTGCACAGGACATTTCTGGGTGGAGAGTCTGTGTTTTCTCTCCAGCCAGTGCTCACAAAGCTCAGGTGTAGGTCAGTGCAGCAGAGTAGGAGAGCTACTGTACTAGCCCTGCTAGCTGTCCGGATGCTAACCGCTACCGCTAACTAGCGGTTAGCATCCGCGGCTACCACCGCTTCCTAGCTCACTACAACCAAAGTCCTTCTGCTACAACCAGAGCCCATAGCCAGAGCCACTACCACGGCCCTCCTCCTAGTTACAGCCGCTGACGGCCGAGTATTGACCCACCGCTTCACTCGGGACTGTTTACTTCTCTTGGCGGCTCTGACTACAGCTGCTGCTGCTGCTGTCAGAGCAGGGCAGGAGGCTGCGCACGGGCACGGCTTCCACGATGGTGCGTTCAGGTTGCCTCGGAAAATGAAATGATCGATTTAACCATGGAATTTACCGATGTAGAAGGCTAGAAGAGATGCATCGCAAATTCAACCATAAATTATGTCCGATGTAGCCTGAATCTACCGGTGCAGTCGCATCGCATACGTTTATATCGGACCACCGATATGAATCGGTGAATCTCCACATCCCTAGCGTACACCCTAAATATTTACACCCTTTTCAGATCTATCAAAGTGTGCGTACGCACAACTCTCCGCAATTTCTCTTTGATAAATCACACTGTCCCCGCGGCGCGATCGTGTCAAGCCGGACAGGAAGTCAAACCACGAGAGAATCCGGTCAATTTTCAAAATAAAACACATTCGGAACAGCGGCCCCTCGGAAGGAAGTTTTGGACTTTGGTTGAGAAACCCTAAGCTAAATGAAAACACGTGCAAACCGCAGTATTCAAATGAGGGTTTTGCGCGTGGTAATCGTTTCCGCCATGGAGTGACGAACAGGCTGCAGCAACAATCACACACCTATAATATGTGTGTGTGTGTGCCACCCATGATCCAGTGGATTAATAGAGAGCTCAGGTGGGACACACGGATCTAAACGCTCTGACCACTGACCAGAGGGATCAAAGACGGGTGAAGGCAGCGGTGACGTCTCAGTCCGGGACCGGGACTGAGAGACGGAGCTGAGCAGCCAGGTACTGGAGAGGAGAGACGTGTGCCGTGCGTAACAGCGCGTAAAAGACTTTTAACACGGCTGAAAAACTGTTACAGAATTACCCAGACGTGAGGAAATGCAGAGATGTAAGATCATGGGGCTCTGACAGGCATCAAACAAATAAACGCATACGTTTTCACAAAGTTGTATCAGTTAGTACATGGTTTTCAGACGTGGTAAATAAAGACGCAAAAACAGCCACTGCAATCTCTTCCTGGTTTGGTCAATCACATTGTGCGCGCTAAATAAATCTATTTGCATCTACTCCTCCCAGTATTTTGTGCATTCTGGCAGAAACACCCATATTTACATATTCATCAAGGCAAACACGCTAAATGGATTGCATCATGCTATTTGGCCCGTTTGAGAGACGCAATCCTCGGTGCGTCCGGTTAGTGGATCAGGTTCCACATGTGTTTGCGCGTGCAATCACGTTTGCACACGTTTTAATACACGCAAACCTTTAATAGATCTGGCCACTAGTATCTGCAGGGAACGACCAGGCTTTCGAGGAATATTGACCTCAACACTGAAAAAAATATTTTTTTTGGATTTACTTGATTTTAATGTGTACATCGGTCCCACATGATAAGAATGTGTAAGACTGACAAAATATCCTTATTTCTCTCAATTAATTATTTACTAGTTAGGCCAACACATTTCAGTCATGTTCAGAAATTTAAAATAATCAAGTTGGTTAAAGGTGTACAGAAATTGCAGTTTGTCCTGTTTGTTGCGCCGAGTTGTCACAAGCTGCAACACGAGTTTACCCGAGTGAGGAAAACGAATTTGATTGGTCGTTAGCGAGCGGGCGGGATATTCAAAGCTTGGGGCGAGCCCGAGCTCCGTGTGTGTGTGTTGTCTCAGACGTTTGAATGACGGATTACGGATCCAATATCAGTGGCTGATGAATCGTGTACAGGCTGACGTATAATCCGTGCGCCTGCATTATCCAATGCGGGGAAAAAAATACACACTTTCAGCCCGGATTTACTCAAAAATAGAATTTTGCACAAAGTTTGGCCTACATCGTCTGATAGATGAGTTATTACACTAATTTTATGACCCAGAGTGGGCTAAAAATTTTCTTTTCTGTACACCTTTAACTTATTTTTTTTAAGATAGCAAACACCAATTAATTAAGTAGTATGGAAGTGATTATATCGGGCGCATGGCATCTGTCCGACTACCCATTTCTCCGACCATACATTTCTTTATTTTTGCATCCATTAGTCCGACCTCCCATTTCGCCGACTTAAGTAGCCCTAACCCTTAACCTTACCCTAAACCTAACCTTAACACTGTAGAATGGGTAGTCGGAGAAATGAGCTGTCGGACTTTTGGGCAGTCGGACTGATGTATGCTCCCCTATTATATCATGTTCAGGATACCTGATTTTCCAATGTAACAAACTTGATTTGTTAATGCTAATACTATTTAAATGTATTATGTAACTTAAAAGCAATTGTATTATTTGCTTAAAACCCAGGTTAGGTCTAATGTAACTTGATTTTTTAAAGCCATGTAACGCCGCATTATGTAATAATGACGCATTATGTAATAATGTAATAAATCTTCACGTCATTATGTAATAACGCCGCATTTTGTAATAATCTGCCGCATTTTGTAATAAAAATCTTGAACGCAATATGTAATAAACTTTGCCGCATTTTGTAATAAGTTGTTACATTTTACATCACTTATTACATATTGCGGGTGTTACACTTTTTTATGAAAAAAATGTAATAATTTGGTGCATTATGTAATAAACCACCAAAATGGATGTCTTAATTAGAAAAAAAAAAGACATTAGGACCATCAGAATAACACTGACTTTAAGCATACCAGCATGCATGAATCATAAATATGAATTAATTTCTAAAACCAGTAGGACGGTCAAATCTAACTATCTATCTATCCTATCTATCTATCCCACTGACCAGGTTGAGCACCCTGGTGCTCAACCTGGTCAGTGGGATAGATAGATAGATAGATAGCACCCAGGGTGCTCAACCTGGGTGCTCCCTGAGGGGCACGCCACCAGATGCGCTTTTCTCAGTGCCGCTCGGCAGGCGCCTCGGCCCCTCAGATGTGTGTGTGTGTGGGTATGTGTATCATGTGTAGCCCGTATGTGTGTGTCGCCTGTGTGAATGTGTGTGTTAAATCTCGCTCGCGCTCTGTTAAGATGAATAAACAAATCGCTGCAGAGCACGAGCCTGGCACAGAGGTGCGCGCTCTAGCGCATCTGGCACAATCTGTTAAAGGAAACTGGCTCCGCTCCGCGGCTATTTCGCGTCCGACGTCTATGTTAAGCACATGTTTTTATTGATATTGTAGCGTCCGACCCAACGTAACTATACAACAACATAACACAAACTTTATCAGACAGCTCTCACTTCTTCCTCGGCTCCACCTCACTCACTCACTCACTCACTCACTCACTCACCTACACATGCACACAGGACCCTCAAACTCACCTTTCAGTTGTGCAGTATTATTAATAATACTGTGACCTTATGTCTCCCGATATTTCAGTGCACCGGTAATGTTTGTGCCAATAACACTCATTAAGCAGTTTTTCAAACACACTCTCTTGACCAGTGACACATCCTACTAGTTTAAGAAATTAATTTATGATTCATGCTGGTATGCTTAACCCTCAGATCCTGTTAAAAATGACTAACATCCTTACAGGGACATTTTGTTATTACAATTATTATTTTTTTCGTGCATAGGGTTAGTTGTCTTCTAATGAATGATGTGTAAATTTCATCAATATTTTTTTTATAATGTATCCCTTTCATGGCCTGTTTTGGCGAGGGACCGCTAATATCCTTAATAAAAATGTTGAAAAACTGCAATAAAATAAAAATAATAATAATTATTATTATTTCCTCCAACTATTATGAGAACAGTCACATGTCTGCCTTTGAACAGGGCCAACATTGATTGATTTGTTTACTTATAGTTTGCTGGAGCTTTTTTTTTTTTTTTTTCATTTTATATGGCCATGTCCTACCATACAGTTTTTTGTGACAAAAAACGTGTGGTCACGTGACTCTGTGTAAAAACATGACATCATAATACACACATG
The DNA here is from genome assembly GCF_905171665.1 of Trachurus trachurus. NCBI lineage: Eukaryota > Metazoa > Chordata > Actinopteri > Carangiformes > Carangidae > Trachurus > Trachurus trachurus. Next base: position 1,772,141 of record NC_139892.1, read on the forward strand.
GCTAGAGGAGAGTTAAAAGACCATCATACTTTTTACTGGACCTCAATCGACCAAGGGAAAGTGGTATAATCTGATATTTTAGATCGGAGTTTTGAAAAAAGCGTCAAATCATCCAGCCCTCTCCCTCACGTATTTTACCCGGGCGGCGATGCACCACTCTTGGGGAGCGCTCTGGCAGGGCCCCCTCTCTGGTTCTCCGGGCCTGGAGCTTCTGGGACTGGTTCTCGTTTTACAGCTGCTGCTTGCAGATGATGATAATTTTTCAGTAATTTAAATGGTTCAGCTGGGCAAATTTTGATAAAATGTTAAATCTGGTGAAAATCAGAGGCAAAATCACTTCCAGCATCATCAGCCCGATGAAATCCCACAGCTCGATCCCCCCCAGCCAGCTCGCCCCAGCTGCGGCTCCGGGGGCGGTGATCCCAGCCGCCCCTGCCGCTGCTGGAGCAGAGCTGGACCCGGCCTGGAGCTCCAGTCGGACTGTGGTCCATGTCATCCCTCCACAGACGAACATGACCCGGGCGTATTATTGTCGGTGGGCAAGGGGGGAGGGAGAGACGCGGAGCGGTTATCATCCGCGTGGGACCTGCTGTCGGAGGAGACCGCTCTGCTCAGCGGGGAGGAGGAGCAGCGTGTATTATTGTTAATGTTTTTTCTAATTAAGACATCCATTTTGGTGGTTTATTACATAATGCACCAAATTATTACATTTTCTTCATAAAAAGTGCAACACCCGCAATATGTAATAAGTGATGTAAAATGTAACAACTTATTACAAAATGCGGCAAAGTTTATTACATATTGCGTTCAAGATTTTTATTACAAAATGCGGCAGATTATTACAAAATGCGGCGTTATTACATAATGACGTGAAGATTTATTACATTATTACATAATGCGTCATTAATACATAATGCGGCGTTACAAGCCAGCAGACATCAGTTTTGTGTTGTGTGCAAATAAAAAAAATGAAACCCGATTGCATTGAAAAAATTCACTGTATTGTTCCAAAAGTAACTTCAGCATAGAAATACAATGCTATAACCATTATAATACCAGTGGATTTAAAGGGACAGTATGGGACTTTATTGGCTTTTTATTGACAAAAATCAAATATCGCTTTCATAAATACGTATTTCACTGAAGTGGAATCGCGCCCGCATACAAACGAGCGCTTTCTCGTACCTTAGAATGAGATGTTACAAGTCGTTACAAACATACAGGGGGGGGTTCACCGAACCTTCTCTGCCATGTTGAATCGCCATGTTTTACGTTCAGTGTCACCGTGGCTGTAAGTAACCTCAAACTCGGGCCGCCGGAGCTTCTCGGCTCGGGGAGAAAGTTTTCCAGACAGCGCCTGTTAAAACTGTCACCACCGTGTAGCTAGTGTGAGGAAGGACGGAGGCACTGGTGTTGCCTTCAGGTGCAGTCAGACACCTGAATGACGCCGTGAGTGACGCCGTCGGCAAACCAACTGGATGTTATTTTACTCGACGAGAGAAAGCCGGTAAAACGTGGGTCAGGTAAACAATACGACATCACCATGACAACATATTGTCACGCCTGTATTGTTTTGCCTCGTGCTGGCGGACCGTTTGTTTACATAGAGGCTTGTTTATCCTGATACATGCAGCGTGTGTTGTTTTTCTGACTTCTGCCCGAGTTTACGTAAACGCAACAGCAAGAATACGTGCCGACATGCAACCGCACCGCTAGATGGGGGTAAATCTCACATACTGTCCCTTTAAAACACAAACCACAAACAAAAATACTTCAGTCACTTACAGTAGTAGTACATTTAAAAACATTGTTAACAGTACTAGTGCATCATTAAGAGCAAATATAAAATAACAACACCAATAAAAGTGATTGGTTTTCCATCTCGTGTCAGAAAATCAGACTTTGATTATAATAGCTTGTTGATTTTGGTTTTTGCAGCGTGCCAAATATTTGTTCCACTGAACATGAGAGAACCAGACACTATCTGAGCTCAAGACCACAATAAAGCATCAGACACAACAACTATTGACAGGGTGTCAGTTAACATGCATGTATGTTCAGCTGTGCTCCACGCTGGACACAGGGATGTCTCCTTTTTACCATGTTGAACTGTGTTTGATGTAAATATCAGATTGCAAAACAGTGTCAAATACAAATGTAAATACAGCTCACTTTAAGATGTTTCTCACTACGTTAACAAGTGCAAATGCAATAAACTCTAACTCAACAGACTGGGAAACCCTGTAACCCAGAAAACCAAATGTATGCCACAAACTGAATTAGGCAAGTAAGAGAGAGCTAGTGTTCAAAAAAATAAAAAATAAATAACCATGACAGTTAACCATTGGTGCGTCACGAATAATCTCATGTCTTCTAGATGCGAAGGTCTTTTCCATCTTGAGCTTCACAGCCTCTCGATTGTTCCTCTTCTTTACATCCAAGAGTAAAGCTTTCCGCATGGCTTCTAGACTCTCCTCAGTTTCTGCTGATGGGAATGTCGGGCAAAAATTTACTTCTGCTCTCTTTGCCTTTTTGACACCAAAGGCGGCGCTGCGCTTTCCAACAGGTTTGTTTTTTAAAGAGTTCACCGTCACTTCAGGGCATCCCAGTTTTCTCAGTTGTGTGCGGTAGTTGGATAGTTTATATTTCAAACTGATCTTCCATCCACCATAGCCAGTATCGGACCCCTTCTCAGTTAGACATGGATGTTTCTTGATGAGACTCTGGGTTATCACTAACATAGACTTTATACTGCACAATTTCCATCAAGGATGGCTGACTTCAACTTGGGATCTGGAGTGAGTACAGTGCCATTTTGCAGGGGTGGAAAGAGTACCAAAAAAATCTACTCAAGTAAAAGTGCTGTTACCTTGATGAAATTTTACTCAAGTAAAAGTAAAAGTACTGGTGTAAAAATCTACTCAAGTAAAAGTAAAAAGTAGTTCATTTAAAATTTACTCAGAGTTAGTGTTGTCACGATACCAACATTTTGGTACCGGTATCGGTACCAACATGTTTTTCGATACTTTTCGGTACTTTTCCACATAAAAAGAGAACACAAAAAATGTCATTATTGGCTTTATTTTAATAGAAAAATTTTGGACCATAAAACAGGAAATCAGTAAACAGTTACTGCTGCTGCAGGATTAACATTCCATCTACAGTAGATTAATCTGAACTCTTCCTAAATTAAAAAAATGTCTGTTTAAAAATGAATATCAACTTGTTTTCTTTGCATTATTTGAGGTCTGAAAACACTGCATCTTTTTTTGTTATTTTGACCAGTTGTAATTTTTGGGAGAAATTGTTATCAGTAGTTTATAGAATGAAACACAAATGTTCATGTTACTCAAACACACACCTATTGTTTCCCATATGTAGACCAAATTGATTCTGTTCCCCCCACCCCCATCAACGCAATATCGTTCCGTTAATTCATCTCTGCGTAGCGCTGCTTCGCCGTGCTCACTCACTCACAGAGAGAGAGAGAGAGAGAGAGAGAGAGAGAGACAGAGAGAGCATGCAGCCAGTGGTGATCCGCGGTAAAAACAAAACTTATTAACGAGGCTGTGGCGGCCGTCTCTCTCTCGCGCGCGGCACAGACACACAGGCACATGGACAGGTGGCGCTGTAATGGTAATAATAAAAAGCACCTTGCTTCGTTTGTGACTCGCTCAATCGCTCCTCGCGGCTCAAATTACAATGCGGCGACTTCACGCGGCGACGTCACCGCTGCTGGCGGCGCAGAATGAAAGTACCGGTCCCATCTAAGCGCAGTATGGTACCGTTTTAAATGCGTTAGTACCCCGGTACCAATCTAGTACCGGTATACCGTGCAACCCTACTCAGAGTAAAAGTTACTTAGTTACTTTTTTTTTGGGGGGGGGGGGGGGGGGGGGGGATAATGGCCAGAGATTGGCCTAACATTCTCTGTGCATGTCTCTGTGTTCCAAATTTGTCCCTTCTCCATCGATACACTGGTCTCCATCATCTTTTAGCTCCTGTGGCACCAACTTGATTCTGACCTTCTGACACTGCAGTTGTCCAGAGCCAATCAGATGGACAGTTACAGTTACTGGCACTAAGGTTGTCACGATCATGATCATGATACTAAAATTTTCAACTCAATATCGATATTAAGGAAAATATTTGATACTCAATACCATTTTCAATATCATAGGGATAAAAAAAGAAAAGAAAAATCTCTCCCTCCCTCTTTCACTCACACACACCTGCTTTTTTTTTTTACTGTCTTTCCTGTCTGCTCTCAAGGAGGAGGAGGGGGGGGGGGGTATTTTACTGTAGGCTCTCTCTCTCTCTCTCTCTCTCTCTCTCTCTCTCACACACACTCACTCACTCACTCACTCACTCACTCACTCACTCACTCACTCTCACACACACACACACACACACACACACACACACACACACACACACACACACACACACACTTGCCTCTTTATTGTAACTGCTCTGAAGCAGTGGGCTGTTTGTCTGTTCCTCTGATATGAGCATGGCCATGGATCTGACTGGGCTCCTACATTTAACTCAACAGGCCGGTAGGACTTGGACCGAGAATGAAGTCGGGTCGCGCCGGTCCGGCCCTCAGCCCCGGTGTGTCTAGTCATTTAATCTGGCAGGGTCAGCGGTCCCATTACCGAACACAGCCGGACATGTTCATGAGTTCATTTTTTTTTTTAAAAAGCCTCAGACGCCCCGGACAGGACGTGAGAAGTGGACATGTCCGGGCAAAAGAAGACGTTTGGTCACTGTAAACGTAGCCGAATAGATGGACATGCCTGATAACGTTGTCTTTAATCATTAACGTCAGCTTTTAACCGCTAGCTGCGGCTAATGGCTAATATTAAGACGACAACATTGTAGCGACTAGCGTTGTTATGCACAAACTCACGTAGCGGTGAGGGGGGAGAGGGGTGTACCTGCTGCTGCTGTGTGCGTCTGTGAAGGGACAGAGAGAGAGAGAGAGAGAGGCGGCAGCGGCGTATCTACTTTTGACAACCCACACAGACGCAGTGCAAGTTCATATATATTTTTTACTTTGTAACGGAAGCTATTTTTGCCATTTTGAATGTAAACTACACCTGCCTGCTGAAGTTGTAATTCTGCATCATAGGGTAACTTCGGTACATGAAACACAGCTGGCCAGGAGGATCGTGAGCTTGTGGACTCATTTGATGACAGTATATCTGTATCCACAAGTTCTCCTGACAGTGATGAGTCATTTGCTGAGGAGCAAGGACTTGATGCTTGAAGGTGTAGGACTGGAGAGCTCTCAAGTTGCATTGTGGGCGTTGACAAATCAATTACTCTTAGAGTCCCTCTGTCCTCCACCTCTGAAACAGAAGTTAGGTTCATGAACTCGTTCCCAAACAATGAGTCCATAAACTGAAGTCTGATGTTTCCCTCAAGGTTACACTGTTTTTTCACTTCAGTCATAAGGTCTCCAAGAGATTCAGGGAGTCCATGTGCAAGACTCAGCCTCTGACAGCTGCCATCAGTCAGCAAGATCTTCACAATCACAGGCATGGCCATCTTTATTCTGCAGAAACACAAAGAATATTAATTAGACATCATTTCAAATCCAGTATACAATATAGTAGTATGGTGGGGAAAATATTAGAATAGATAACTCTCTCTCTCTCACACACACACACACACATACTTGTTTCTGTGGTCTATGGGGACCGACTTTTTATTCATCACGTGTGGGGACCACCCTTTCTAAATGTTATACAGCCATGAAAAAAATCAAGTATAACAACTATGGCTTTGTTAGGTTATACACAACTTCAAATATCAGAATTGGTTGACTTGGAGTTGACTATACGCTGTTTCCCCAAAAATAAACCCTGGATCACAAGTGACATAAAGGCAATCCTCAACCAAAAAAAGGAAGCTTTTAGAAACGGTGATAAAGAGCGGCTCAAACAGTTATAACATGAGCTGAAGAAGAGACTGAAAATGGCTAAGTTGGACTACAAAAGAAAGATTGAGAGGAATTTACAACACAACAACATCCGTGAGGTGTGGAAAGGAATCAATACCATCTCTGGCTACAACAAAAAGACAAGACAGCCAATAGTGGGTGATGCTGGAAGAGCTGATTAACTTAATCAGTTCTTCAACAGGTTTAACACTGTGGCAGTTTCCCCTGCCACTAGTAATATTAGTAGACCGAATGGTGTCGCGCTTTGTAAATATGTTTTTGTTTGCTTATGTTTTTTTCTAGACTGTTACAGTTTTTCTCAATTGCTAAAACACTAAACCCTGTTGTCTGAACCAAATTCTCAGTTGCCTGAACCCACTGATTGAATCCATCACTCTTTTGGCAGAATCATAAGGACTTTACACCTGTTTAGACACAACTTACCAACACATTTTCATTGTGATGCACCTGTGCTGCATAATGCTGAGCACAAGTGGCAAAAGTCAAACACAACTAAAGCGCAAGTTTCACCGGTTGAACACAACAACTCAAAATTGATCACACTTGTGGCTAATGATGTGAGGGAACATGTATAAACCAGTTCAGGATGAAGTCCTGTGGCCTGACCCAGTACAGAACAGAGAAATTATGCTGTGGCTGAGTAATTTGTATATTTTTGTACTTTATTTTTTTTACGTAGGCTTACTGCATACAAGTGCTAAATGCACAAGATTTCTCTTTGTTTTTGTACTGTACAAGTGCTACGTGTAAAATGCACAGGATTTCTGTGTTTTTTTTTTTTTTTTTTTACAGTACTATGTACAAGTGCTAAATGCACAGGTTTTTTGTTTTGCAACATGCATTTATGGATGGAGAAGAGGAGGAGAGGAAGAGGAGAAGATGAGAGACAACAGAGTGAAGGAAGAGAGGATGAGGGAGGGATGAACTGGGAAGAAAAAAGAAGAAGGAAGGAAAAGGGGATGAAATGGATGTGGGGAGGGAAGGAGGAAGGTGAAAGAAAGGGAAGGAGAGAAGTGCTACAGTAAATGCACAGGTGTTTTGTTTTGCAACATGCATTTAGCTACAGTGAACGATAAACATCATAAGCATTGTGTTTTCTATTTTTCTATGTAGTGTTTAGTGACTGCTCAGTAGTGGTTTTCATTTTGATTGACTCGGGGGACGATTTGACAACATAGTTCAGTTTTGAGCACAGATTGAACTGTTTTGAGGTGAAAGTTTGGTTTTGCAAGAAGAGTCTGAGGTTTTGTGAATGTAGCTTGAAAATTGGGGTTTGTGTTCACAGTTTAGAGAAAAGGAGAGAAGCTTTCAAGAAATGTGTCTTAGCAATCGAGAAAAACTGTACTAAATCACATCATTATTTTTTATCAGATGGACCTTGTTTTGGAGTTTTATTTTTCACACCTCAAACTCAGCAACCGTCTTTCTAGTTGACCATCCGGCACACTACTCTCACTCGTGGTCAGAGTGTGACAAACATCAAGGTCACATTCCACTCCACTCCTTATCCAACTCCACTTCCTCCTCTTCCTTCAACATGTCGGCATTTCCACCATGGCTCCCTCTTCTCCTCATGCTCGACCTCCTCCTTCTCCTCTTTCTCCACTTGGGTACATCTCCACTGCTGCAGCTACTCCCCTTCTAACACCTGTTCCTCCACCCTTGTCTGTCACAGAGACAGGGGTGAGGTTGGAGCTCGGGAGACTTTGCTATGGGAAGGCAGCTGGTCCAGATGGTGTGTGTCCTGTGTTGTACGGATTAATGCAGAGCATATGGAACAATAGTGGTTGTTCAAGACCGGACCTTTTGAAGAGTAACACACTGGTGAGTCCAGCCCGCGAAAGACAGTGTTCATTCATCCGAGTGTTATGTTCGTACTGAGTTAATTAAAGGAACGAAAGATGATCACCGAGTGACAGCGAATCATTTACATAACACTACATGTCCAAGGCTGATTAAAGACTGTGCTGCCCAACTGTGTACGTAAGTGTGCGTAAAGTGTTAATCAAGCGTACTGCACTTTTGGTTGATGGAGGAATGGGACACACTTGCCCACTGACACTAAGCACGTGGATGCGCACGTCAAGTGCCCAAGTGTGTAAGTGTGATCAAGTGTGCATAATGGGACAGCCCCAAGATCTTCAACCTGAGTCTACAGCTGGGGCGGGTGCCGGCTCTGGGGAAAACATCCTGCATAGTGCCGGTACCAAAGAGAAAATGTCCAGCTGCTCTAAATGACTAAATGACATAGACTGCCCACACTGACACTGACAACACTGACTGCACTTTAAAAATTGACTGCTGCACTTTAGGAACTGTGCAATATTGAATTTTACTGTCTTATTGTTGTTGATTGTGTGTATGTCTTTTTTATCTTCATTGATGTTTTTAAACCACATGGAGGTTTGCATTTTAAATTTCGTTTGTACCTTGGTATAAATGACAATAAAAGGATTCAATTCAATTCAATTCAATTCAAATGACTACAGACCGGTGGCCCTGACTTCACACATCATGAAAACCCTGGAGCAGCTGATTCTACGCCTACTGAGGCTTGAGGTCAGAGACAATCTAGATTCCCTGCAGTTTGCATACAAAGACCACATTGGAGTGAATGATGCAGTCCTCTACATGCTCCACAGTGCCCTCTCTCATTTGGAGGAATCTGGCACTTATGTAAGAATCATGTTTTTTGATTTTTCAAGTGCATTTAATACCATCCAACCCAACATACTCAAAAACAAGCTGATAGAGATGGGTGTGGGTCCTTCCTTTGTCTCCTGGATCACAGATTACCTGACAGAAAGGCCACAGTTAGTCAAGTTGGGGAACTGTTTTTCTGGGACATTAATGAGTAGCACGTGGGCTCCACAGGGGACTGTCCTGGCTCCATTCCTGTTCACATTGTATACAGCAGACTTTAAATACAACTCTGGGTCCTGCCACATACAGAAATACTCAGATGACACTGCTGTTGTAGCATGTGTTAGGAATGGACAGGAATCTGAATATAGGGATTTGATAAAAGTCTTCAGTGACTGGAGTCACAAAAACTGCCTCATACTGAACACCTCAAAGACAAAGGAAATGATCATAGATTTCCGTAGGTCCAAGCCCTCTCTTCAGCCTGTGAACACTGGTGGATTGGACATCGAGGTGGTGACAACCTATAAATATCTAGGTGTACACCTGGATGACAAGTTGGACTGGGCTGTTCACACAGATGCACTCTACAAAAAGGGGCAGAGCCGCCTCTTTTTCCTAAGAAGGCTCAGATCTTTAAACATCTGTAATAAGATGCTGCAGATGTTTTATCAGTCTGTGGTGGCAGGTGTGTTATTTTATGCTGCAGTCTGCTGGGGAGGAAGTCTTGGAATAAAACAGGCAAAGAGGCTGGATAAGCTTGTTAACTCATTGGCTGCCATTGACGACTATACGGGTCGGATTCAGATGAGTTCGGTGAACCTGATCCGGACTCATCAGATGAGTGGTTGCCATCTGGAGGACGGAGCAGCGGGGACTCGTCCCCCGAAAGACATGAAGGTAAGAACTAACTTGCTAACTTTAGCTCTCTATCTAACTTTTACTGCCGTCAGATGTTTGATGGCAGCTTTGATCACAGCGAGCAAAGCTGCCATCAAAGCGATCAAGCGGCAATGCCGTCCGGAGTTAAAAATATTTTAACTTTTGTTGTCTGCCGCGACCGCATCTTCAACCGAATGTGAGGAATGAGTTAAATATGTTTACATCGCCATAGCAACATGGTGACGCTTGGCCCAGCGGAGCTCATTGGCTGTTTGCCTTCTTCTGCCTCCATGTAAACGCAGCACAAGTCCCACTAGTAATATATTATATTATTATATACTGTAACATCTGTTTCCAGTACTGATGTGAAGGAATTTTCAATTTACAGATTGTGCATCCAGCAGAGAGCCCACTCCTCCCGTTGGCAGTGTGGAGAGGCAAGGTAAAAAAAAGTACTTTTCTCCACATCACACCGCAGCAAAAATGAATGTATAGTAATAATGGTAATTGTATTTCTATTGTATATCCATTGCACAGAAAGATTTAGGAAATCATTCATTCCTGCTGCCATCAAAATGCACAATACCTCTTGTTAGTTATACATGTTTACTTTTTTTTATATCATTGTTATTTGAGCTGCTGGACTATCTGATTTTTCCTCCTAGGGATAAATCAAGTATTTTCTATTCTTTTCTATAATTTACAGGTCGTACATTTAGCAGGGGTCGTGCATCTAGCAGAGGTCGTGCACGTGCATCAAGCCAACCAAATCAAATCCCCTTCACTGCAACCCCTGGACCCCAGAGAGCTGCTGCGGAGCTCGATTCTGACCTGCCGGCTGGCTTCCTGGAGCTCTTCCTGACTGAGGAGCTCCTCCAACATATTGCAGATCAGACAAACCTATATGCTGGTCAGTATTTTCAGGCACACCCTGACAGTCTACCTCATAGCAGAGGTAAGGCATGGAAACCGGTGTCAGTCCAAGAACTGAAAACCTTCTTTGGACTCAGTTTTCTAACCGGCTATATAAAAAAGCCAAACCTTGAGCTGTATTGGAGTGTGGATGAGGTAGACGCCACACCCTATTTCAACCAGACCATGTCAAGGAACAGGTTTCAGATTATACGGAGGTTCCTTCACTACAACAATAATGCATCACAGGATGCGAGTGACAAAATGTATAAAGTCCGCCCAGTGTTGGATTACATTGTAAAAAAGTTCAAGGAGATGTTTCAACCAGGGCAAAATATTTGCATATGATGCAGTGGCGGGGGGCGACTATCTTTCAGAGTGTACAACCCACAAAAGCCTGTGAAATATGGGATCAAATCCTACATCCTGTGTGACTCTGCCACAGGGTACTGCTTCAACATGCAGCCTTATGTAGGGACAGCTAGTACTCTGCCAGACATCGTGTTCTCTCTCCTTGATCGTCTCCCAGGCCATGGTTATACATTGTATATGGACAATTTCTATAACTCTGTTGCACTCTGTGAGCGGTTACTGAGAGCACAAACCAATGTCTGTGTAACATTGAGGAAGAATAGGGGGGAACCTAAGATCATCACAGAAGTGACAAAGACTGACTTGGGTGTGGGGGGAAAAGTTGTGTGGCACAATGAGAGAGTGATGGTAGTGGCGTGGCAGGACAAATGGTTGGTGGAGATGGTGACAACCTGCCACCAAGATAAGATGCACAGGGTTGACATGTGGCAGAAGGGACACAAGGACAAGGTTCCTCAGTTCAAGCCAGAGTGTGTTGTTGCGTACAACGGGTCCATGAACGGGGTGGATAAGTTAGATCAAAACATTGCTTATTACCCATTCATCCGAAGGTCGCTGAACTGGTCCAAAAAGTTTGTAGCCTATCTCTTCCAACTATGCATGTTTAACGCATCCAGAAACCCAGGGGAGTGTAAAACCCTCCTGGAGTTCATGCGCAGGGTCGTGAAGACCTGGGCCCGTATTCCTAAAGATTCTAAGAATCCTCTCAGAGAGCTCCTAACTTAACCTAAAACTTCCTAGCAAGGAGTCTTAGCTTAGGAGTGATTCCACAACACTCTCAGAGAACTCTGAGCAAGGAGTGGACTGAAACTCCTATCTTAGTGAGGAGGTGTGGTTGACCCCCGTTGCTAGGTGTGAGTCATCATTTCAAACGCTGTGATTGGTTGATCCATAAAGTTAGATAAAGGGGCGGAGTTTAGCTCAGTTGGTAGAGCAGCCGCCCCATGTGTTGAGGCTATAGTCCTCACTGCAGGTGACCCGGTTTGAATCCTGTGTCGAGCAGTCCTATCATGTCATTCCCTCTCTTTCTGCTTCCTCTCTCTCTCTCAATTGTTCTGTCAATTAAAGGCCAAAATGCCCAAAAAACCTACTTAAAAAAAACTAGATAAAAAATATACTTTTGGTGATAATGGGCAAAGGATGGACCCTCAAATCGATAAATTTAACCATGAAATCCAATCTTATGAAGACTGTGTAATTGTAAAAAATATTTCACATAAAACAAAATATCTGTTAAATGAATTGTAAGCTATACTTTAAAATTATCCTACACAATGTGTGAAAACTTGCACAGTATTCACATAGTGAAACTTAGATTTATTTGCTTATATTAATTACCATGCTGGGAATTTTTGCACTTTCAACTTTCCAACTCAATTTGGTATTAACGAGGGTAAAATGGCTCAGCTTTCATCAGTGTCTGTGTTTGCTGACCGGCCTATAAGAAGCAGTGTTGGTTGGCTTTGAAATCTACCACAAACCAGTGAACAGCAATGGAGAAGAAAAGAACAATGAAATCCAACTGGACAGAGGAACAGGAACAATCTGTAGCGTTTCATTAATTCACTGTCATCCAGTTTGGAGAATATCTCTCCTGCCTCTTCTGTCCACCATTTTGTCCTCTGCTTAGGGAACTCCTAAGCCACTTAAAAGTCCTCTTCCCTACTCTTAACAGATCCCACCTTAGGAGCTCTCTTAAGAGCTAGGATTCTTTAGGAATAGCTTTTATCTTTACTAGGATCTACTCTTAACTTTTAGGAGAAATTCTAAGAAAACATCATGATTCTAAGAATTTTCTTAGAATTTGGCCACTAGGAGCAACTCTTTGCACTAAGAATCTTTAGGAATACGGCCCCTGGACTGCAACGCAACATGTGGAGGAGGAAGAGGAGGAGGAAGTTGCAGGTATGGGGGCTGAGTCGGGCGGAGACTTGGAGGAAGGCCGACGTACTCCAAGGGCACCATACAACACCGATCCAGAGCGCAGGCTAGACGGACAGATGGGCAAACACAAACTGGACCACCTGATGCCCACCAGCAGGAAGCCAAGACCGACAAGGAGGTGCAGAGTCTGCACATGCAGGGGCCGGCGCAGGGAGACCAAAATGTGGTGCACATCCTGTTGTGTCCCCTTGCACCCAGGAGAGTGTTTCACAGCTTACCACACAAAGCTGAACTATTCTGTGTAGTGGTGAAAACACACACGCACGCACGCACACACACGGCCACACACACTCACACATGCAAGAGGAGAGGAGATGAGAGAAGAGGAGAGATGAGAGGAGATGAAAGAAGAGGAGAGGAGAAGAGAGGAGAGGAGGAGAAGAGGAAGGAGGAGAGAGGAGGGAAGAGGAAGGAGGAGAGAGGAGAGGAGATGAGAGAAGAGGAGAGGAGAAGAGAGAGGAGGGAAGAGGAAGGAGGAGAGAGGAGGAGAGGAGATGAGAGAGGAGAGAAGAGGTGAGGTGAGGTGAGGAGATGAGAGAAGAAGAGAGGAGATGAGGCGAGGAGAGGAGAAGAGAGAGGAGAGAAGAGGTGAGGTGAGGAGAAGAGGAAGGAGGAGAGGAGAGGAAGGAGGAGAGAGGAGAGGAGTCACATGACACGCACTCACGTTGAAAGGCACGATTCGCTTTTGCGGTGACGTTCTGTACAAAAAAGTTCATTTTTGTCAAGTCTTGAAATTGCACACAGTTACATATTTGTAAATAAATTATTGTTTTGCAATCAAAAGTCCTTTCTCAGTGTTTTTTTATAGAAGGAAAACACTATTCAGATGTGTGAGGTGTCACTAAAGCAAAAAAAAATAGTTTAGAGTTTTGGTCAAAAACTGGTGTTTTTGGTGAAACCAGCCTATGTTCTACTCCCGATTACGAAAGAACGGAAAAAGTTAGAAACAAACTTTTTTTTCCTGGCGAAAGAAGAGTCTACTCTTTTTTCTGGTAGCCTCTGTGCCTACATACTCATAGAACACAATATTCTGTGGGTCTTGAAAGATCAGTCAAAATTCTCTAAAACGGCTGGCAGTATGGGGCTCTCTGCTCTGAAAATGGCTGGCAGCCAATGAGTTAAGAAGGCTGGCTCTGTCATCGGAGTAAAGATGGACTCTCTGGGGGAAGTGGTGGAGAGACACACAATGAGGATGGTAGAGGCCATCCTGAACAACACGGATCATCCACTCCATAACATCTTGATGGATCAAAGAGGCAGCAGTGGTGGACGACTCCTCTCTATCCGTTGCAGGACAGAGAGATACAGAAGATCTTTCCTACCAACAGCCATCAGACTACACTTATTACGCAAAGGGTAGATGAGCTACAGACTACATAAATTTCCTTTCGGGGATAAATAAAGTGATTGTTCTATATTATTAAAGTTTTATTAAAAGTAATGTTAAAATCTTGTCTCGATCTTGTGAACCCAATCAAACCCAGTCACCCAAATAATGTCTCATCTCGTGAGCTGGGTGTCTCTGCCCACCCCTATTATTTCACTGTATTTATTGCTACCACTATATGAGCACGGCAAGAGTAATGATTTTAGCCAATTCAGCTTTTTATTTCAATTGATATTAAAGCTACATGTAGTTGAATAGCTTCTACAAAATGCATTTCACTACAAAATAATGCTATGCATTTAACTGTTAAACTGCTCAAGCCTTTTGAACAAGGGACAAGTGGTTGGTATTGGAGCCAATTATTCCTAATGTTTATATCATCAGAATAGTTAATGATTTTAGTCCAAATTCAAACACGAAGTGCATTTTAAAAACTACTAACCTTTGGAGGAAGACTTCTTAGCGCTGACTCTTGGGCCGTGTTGGCCAAAATCCGATTTTTAGCCCATCCAGATTGGAACTGGATGGCTCTGTTTAAGTCTGAACAGTCCCAAATCACATGAAATCCGATTTTTGCAAAACGGATCGAAACCACCTCCAGGAGGTAGTTTCAGATCGCATTTGGACAGATGCGTCTCAGTCTGAACAGCTCCAAACACTCAGATCGGTTTTGACTGTCCGTGACGTCACTCTCCGCGGCGCTGTCACGGTGTTACAGGTCCCGTATGGTCCTGTGAGCTCCAGTTAAACATCAATATCCTTCTTATTACTGTTATTTTATGCAAACTACCGTGTTGTCAGCGACAGGAGTGACGGCGACGTCGCGCTCCCAGCTCTGGGGTGCTGGAGTTTCCCGTCTCTGTGGCTGCACACGCACACACACACACCAGTCTCTGGTACACGTACACACACACAGACACACCAGGCGGGCTGAGGTTGAAACTAGCGGGGTAGTGCGGCTGCAGCACCGGGCAGATCACTGTGCAGCAGCTGATCTGCCCGGTGCTGCAGCCGCCGCGTCCGCGAGGCATCGCCTGTCACATACGGCGTAGCCTCCGCTTCGACGTCGTTGCTACAGCAACCTGTCAGATGGGTCAATAATGTGGCCCAGTCTGAACAGAGCCAAATGCGATTTGGACACTTGCTAAAATGATATGAGAAAGAATCAGCTTTGAATCAGATATGCCTGCAGTCTGAACGCGGCCTTGATGGTATCTCATCATCTGATGAAGGAGGTGTGCGTCCCTCTTGTGGTACTAGTGGCGTTTCATTCTTCTCAGGAGGGGGAAGTGTCTCTTCTGTTGGTGGTCATATGGAAAGTAACCTTTTCAGAGTCTCATAGCATCTTGACAGTTAACAATTGTAAAATGTGTATTTAACCTATATAACCTAACCCTATGTAATAGAGAAACATAAAAGTCTTCAGCTGTTTAGTAAATGTAATTGTTGCAATTTGGTCTTGATTTTTTCCCCCTAAAATTGACATAGAGGTATCATCATCACAATGCACTTAATATTTCATATCTTTGAATGACATTTCATCATGTATGTTATCTTTTAAATGTTTAAGCCAACAGAAGTACATTGAGCACATTGTGACAATGTATCAATTATACTGATCATGTGATCATTTTGGTCACAATAATGGTGACATGACATTTCAATATCATTAGATCTCTACTTGACAAGAGAAAAACAGGAATTACAGTATGTTTGATTTCACAACACATTGCAGTGCAGTTATGTGGGTTTCTTTTACATCATGTCCACATGCCATTTTATTGATAGCCCATTTGAAGAAAACACACTGCATTAACAACAACCCCCCACCCATTACTGTATGTGGAAAAAAGCTAACAAAAACAGATATTTACCAGCTAAATTCACAGTGCTGAAACTCATTTATGTACTTTTACACGCTGGGACTTCAACAAAAGCCACATAGCGAGTTTATTAAAATAGAAGAAAAGTATGTAACCTTCTGACAACACACTACATACCATCATCAGTAGGTGGAGGGTTTCCCTCATGCATGTTCTCGTCATCTTCGTCACTGTCGAGAAGTTTTTCTGTAGAAGTCATATAAAGTGCAGTTTACCCTTTTAATCAAACAAAAAGGAACAGATGGCAAATACGGAAAAAACAACATACCATCTGGGTCTATCTCTACTTCATCCAAAGTTTTCCCATGAAACTCAGCCACTCTTCCCTGCTCGAGAGCCATCAGGAGTTTGCTGACCTTAGCAAGCTGCAAGGTCTTCTCAGGCAGCCGGTAAAACTCTCTGTGGACTCTAATGTCATGGCCGAGAAAATTGGCCAACTGGTCCATCTCTGTGTTTGTCATGTTTAACACTGTTGACAAGGTTGCTGCATGCTTGCGCAGTTTGGTCGATGTCAGTGCCCTGGGACAATCAGCACCACATTGCTTTGCAAAGGCACGGAAGCAGTCTGACCCTCGGAAGTGCGTCATGGCCCCTGGTCGTGCAAACATGTGGTCGTTGTCTTTCAGAACCCCGCAAGCTTCTCTCTGTGACACAAGGAGTTCTATGGCATTCAGCATTTTAGGAGTGAGAAGAATTGGGACTGGGCGACCACGCTTTCCTCTGACAACAATCCTAGTGAAGTGTCTGCAGAGTTTTTTCTCCACTTCGGAGAGTGCCCAGTCCAGATCATCGTGTGGATCAGAAGTGTCTCTTGAAAGAAATGAAGATAGGGGCATGCTTGCCACCTCTCCCTCCCTGCGGCAGTTAAAGAGGATGAGCTGGACAAGACACACCTTTGTCAGCTCCTTCCAGACTTTTGTAGAGGGACTTTCAGAGAGGAATTTGGACCATTTATCTTGCTCTTGTGTGAGATATGCGTGCATTTTTTTGGACATCTTTGGTGAAGGGCATGACACTGGGCATATTCCACTTTGCTTCCCTAATGTTCCTCAATGCTGTAGCCGAGATCAACTCATGCCACTTTTCCTGATGGACCACTTCAAAGTTGCTGGCATTCTTAACAAGCTTTTCATCATTTGAGATTAAACCCTTAGCTTTTAAGAGTTTGCTTATTTTAACTAAGGAGTTCCCAAGTTTGTTTGCTAGAGATGGAATCAAGAACCTGTTTGATTCACTCTCATACCCGCATGTAAGCTTGACAGCTTTAATAGTCTCCATGTACTTTTTGGGACTAATGAAATC
The DNA here is from genome assembly GCF_905171665.1 of Trachurus trachurus. NCBI lineage: Eukaryota > Metazoa > Chordata > Actinopteri > Carangiformes > Carangidae > Trachurus > Trachurus trachurus. The sequence continues at coordinate 1,789,434 of NC_139892.1, forward strand.
TTCCATATTTTTCAAGGAAGTCACTCTCCTGGCACTGTGAATCAACCTTCCCAATTCTCGCATCTTCTCTCGCACTTGCAGTTTATTCTTTGCTGATATCCCTTTTTTATTTAACAAGTGTTGCCCAAAATCAATAATGACTTGGTCATTTTTTATTATGTGTGCGATCGGGTCAGGATTCATAGAAGTAATTACTCCCCACAACTGTTCACTTGTGTTTGTCGGCACAGGCCCTGTGTATGTACACATGGACTGAACACGGTTCTTTCCTGGCTTGGGGGCGACTGATCCAGGTTTGAGTCGACAATTACGCATGTGTCGCCACAGGACTTTGCGTGTGTAAAGTCCTTGACAGTGTGCACAGTGCATAAAGTCATTTCCCTGTGCCTCTTTAGGAGGACGTTTAAATGGCACTAATTCTCCCTTTCCTGACTGCATGACAGAAGCATTGTGAGCATAGTTTCCTTTGTTCCGAATATAATCCAAATGGTCATTGCAAAAAATATATCTTAATGACTCAGCTTGTGCCAGGGAGGCAGAGCAAACAAACACATTTCAACTGTCAGCCAGCCTTCCTCTTGTATAGTCTGTGGATTGCTAACAGGTGTGTCAATTCGCCATGACACCGAAAGAGCTACCTATAGTGGATTTGATTACAGCTACAGAATCTGCTATAAGGAAAAACAACTTAACCGGAACTGAGGCGGATCAGCTAAGGTTAAAAGTGTCAGCGGCGGTGGCCGAGGCTAAGGTCCCCCCCTCTAACCTCACCTTTGAGGAGAGGAAAGCAGTGACGGCTTTGAGCAAAGACCAAAACATTACAATCCTCCCAGCAGACAAGGGTAGATGCACAGTTGTGCTCAATACAACTGACTACCAGGCTAAGATATCTACACTACTCAGCGACTCTAACACTTATGAAACTCTGAAACGAGACCCGACCAGTGGCTATAAAAAGAAGGTGATAGAATGTCTACAACAATTACCAAAAGAAGGGGTCATTGACAAAACACAATACTACCGGCTTTATCCCCAGGATTCAATCCCATGCCTATATGGACTCCCCAAAATCCATAAAGAAGGGTCCCCGCTCAGGCCCATTGTCAGCAGCATAAACTCGGTCACTTACAACATAGCCAAACACATAGCCAATATCTTGGCTCCTTTGGTGGGAAACACCCCACACCACATCCAAAACTCTACAGACTTTGTGGGTAAAGTCCGGGACATACAAATGGAACCAGATGACACTATGGTATCCTACGATGTGACTTCTCTTTTTACCTGTATTCCAACTATGGAGGCTTCGGCCACAGTAAGAGAACGACTCACACAAGACAACTCCCTGCAAAACCGAACAAAACTCAAACCCGAACATATTTGCCAGCTTCTGGATTTGTGCCTGAACACCACATACTTCCAGTTCAACGGCAAATTTTACAGACAAAAACACACATTTAAAAATAACTTTACTCTTTAAAAGTTAATCAATCATTTAAAATATAAACATTTTAAGAATCAATTCTATTGTTAAGAAATCTGGAATCAGTCTTAGTTCAGTGATGGTATAGATGATTAAAACCACTCAGTGACCTTCTTAACATAGAAGAATAGCCCTGATGCCTGGGTTGAAGTATTCAGAGGTATAAGAACATGATACTCAATCTTATCTGTCCAACTCAGAGGTTAGGGGTGTGAATAGTGCCTAGTGAAACTTACCATATAACTAAGATCTTTTAGACTAACTTAGTTCAGGGATGGCAGATATAGACTTAAACTATTCAGTGACCTTCTTAACATAGAAGAACAGCCCAGACACCTAGGTTGAGATATTCAGAGGTCATAAAATATAACGCAATGGTTAAAGGACATGATACTCAATATTTTCTATTCAACTCAGAGGTTAAGGGTATGAATGTTACCAAATGAAACTTACCATATAACTAAAGACCAAATAAATATCCAATAACAGATTCTTAATTATTTAGAACAAAGTCTCAATAAGGCAATATTAGAAATGAAGGGTTAACATTCCAGTTTATTGTGATGTACAAAATGAACAAACTATAACAAATAGTAACAATATTTAAAGACCCACTCCCGTGAAAATCGTGTTTTTTGAGCTTTTCACATGTTCCTGTGGCATTTTTCTTGTGTTAGAGCACATATCAGCAGAAAAGGAAGTGCAAAATTGCATTTCTGAGTTTTTCTTCCTTCAAACTGCTGTGAACCAATGGCAGACGCAAACTGGCAGTTTCAGGGAGACTGGAGCTGACGTGTCACAGCTCCAGGGGAGGGCACTAGTGCTACAAGCTCCCGCCCCACTCTGCATCTGGCTCAGAGGTGAAAGCCAGTCTCCGCCCACCCTCCAGAGGTGCATTGCTAATGTGCATGGCTAATGAGCTGGTTTTAAAATGACCAAAAAGGGTCGCGGGAGGGGGACTTTAAGAAACAGATAATGCAACACACTCGATGTGTGGGAGCTCTGGTAAGCAGATCAACTCAAAGTGAGGTTCTTGCTCTTTCCCTTAAATATCCAACCAGAACAGAAACACCTCTTATTCACATAACAATTGGGACTTTGCATGGAGACACCATTCGCATCTGGAGACCTTTGATCATCAGGGGTTCTTTTCATACTATGACAATGAATCACCTACACCTTTGTACTTCTCGCACTGAGACACTTGAGTGATTAGAGACAGTCATCAAATGGTGAAACTCTAACAAAGATAATTGATTAAATCACTAATAACCAAAAGGTGTAAATACACAAAGAGGTTACATCCAGGCTGAGGTAAAACTTCCATTGTTTCAGAGACAATATTTCAGGGTGGGGGTCTGACTGTCTTACAAGGGCACTAGTGCTACAAGCTCCCACCCTGATCTGCATCTGACAGGTGTAGCTCACCTGGTAGAGCAGCTTGCACCAAGGACAAGGACTATGTTCCAGTCTGGGATCGAATCCCAGTGTGGAGTTTTACACTAAACGCGCTGAATCTGTAATTGTACAATGTCCAGCTGTCAGCGAGCGGGGGGTGGGGTGCGAGGAGGTGGCTGGGCGGGTGCAGAGCAGCACAGTCTCCGCCCACCCTCCAGAGGTGCATTGCTAATGTGCATTGCTAATGAGCTGGTTTTAAAATGACCAAAAAGGGTCGCGGGAGGGGGACTTTAAGGCATGTGATGGCAGATTTCTTGGGCACTGGAGTTATTATATATATATATACAACACCTCACTGCCCCGGGACAGTGAGGTGTTGAGATATCTGTAGATATCTGTGAGCACGTGGGCCGGCTGGTCCGGCAGCTTTCCGTGCATTGACCTTCTCTCCGCACAGCAGCGGTTTCCAGCCTGAGTGTCTGTTCATGGGGGGGGGGGGCTTTCCTCGCAGGGTTGTTGTTCAGTGCTTCAAACCTTCCAAAGAGGGTTAGAAGTTTGAAAAGAAGTTGTTGAGCTTGTTGAGGAAGCTGATGTCATCCTGGTAGTCAGTGACTCTCCTGATGGAAGAAGCCGTGGATCCTCTGACTGTGGATCGACTCGACTCGGCTCGGCTCAGCTCGACTCCGCTGATTGGTCAGAGAGTCGTCACCAGCGGCCGTGGGTCATCAGATATCACCACATTTTAATAAATAAATGTTTTTAAAATGAACTATGCAAGTCTGGTCGCTTTTCCGCTGTCGCTGTCCCCCCCGCCCCTCCCCTCCCTGTCTGGCCATGTGGGTTTGTTTACAATGAAGCCGGCGAAAAATCAATAGGGAGCAGTGGATAACTTTATCTAACACATAGGATGTTACGATGTGTATATGTGTATTCTTAACTACAGTTACGGAGCTCGTTTGTGTGGCGGTGCAGCAGAGAGGAGAGCTGGGACACCGGGCGGTGGCCATGGTAACGGATGTTGCCAGGTTGGTTTTCAGTCGTGAGACGCCAGGTGAAGGCAGAGAGCCTCCGTTGTCACGGTAACAGTCATGTCAAGTCATGTAGTTAACTGTCAAATTACTCCGGAGCTTTTTAATGAAGGTAAAAATGTGGCAAAACCACGAGGAAAATCCTGTTTATCCACGAGTTTCTTCAGAACCCTATGGGCGTTGCCATGACGGAACACCGCTTGCCGGTTTCCTGTTTCCGATGTCAACACAGCTGGTCCAGTGTCAGCTGATCGAAACAAAAATACAAACTAGCCGAAGCAGCCTAAGTCATATACGTTTTTAAAAATGAGCTCAGGTTCAACTTGTGCCGTTAAAAACTGAACCCTGATCCGGATCTCTATCTGGGTTACTACCGACCTCCTCCTCCGAAGAGGCGACAGCTAGTCCGCACAACGGCTACTGAGACTGTTGGTTCCATCAGTAGCAGCCATGAAAACGTTGAGGATGAACGTCATAAGTAAAACTACACTTATCCTTTGTCACATGAGAATTAACCTTAAAAGTGATTGTTATTTTACTATTAGCAGTTTTTTATACAGACATGCTTCTGAGATATATATCTCAGAGGCAAATATTGTACTTTTTAACAAAACTACAAGTATTTTATAGCTTTAGTTAGTTACCTTGCAGATAAAGATTATCAATACAAAAACAAAACAAAAAAAACAATACAACTGGAAATTATATGTATGTGTGACCTACAGATGTGCTCAGTCCAGACACAGTGGGAGGACCCTGCACTACATCATCATGAGTATTGCCAGACAGCCAACGAAAAGGACATGCAGGATAAGATGATTCAGTGTGATGAAATTAGCTACTTCTTGCTTCAAAATAATACAGATGCGTTGCTCTACACTGGTCTAGCCCTAGAAACATTTAACACTCTTGTGTCAGTACTGGAAGGGTATGCCAATAGGTCATTTTCCATGTGTGTGAAAGATCAGGTTCTCATGACAATTATGAAGTTAAAGACCAATCATGTATTAGGTGATCTGAGCAGACAGTTTCACATTTCTGTAAGCATGGCTAGCAAAATAATCTCGCACTGGATTGATAAACTGGAGGAAGTTCTGCGACCTCTAATCCCATGGCTTCCAAGAGAAACCATTCGTGCAACCATGCCTCCATCATTTAAGGAGAACTTCCCGAACACAACATGTATTGTAGACTGCAGTGAGAGCCTTTTACAAACCATACGAACAGGGCTATGAGTACTATACACACTATACACACACACTATACTGTACAGGACTATGAAATGAAATGTGGTCATAATAGTTGAAAAATGTATGGGTACAAGAACATCTCTGGTACAAAACATGTAGGGAGTTATGGATTTTATGTGAACATTCTTTGCATTTTTTTTATACACTGTCAATACTTATTAATTTTATTTTACATTACATAAATTACATTTAGTGCCAGTACTTAAAACAATGAATTGTTGAATGTTAAACTGTTGTAGAGACTCCTCGAGACTTACAGTGAGCTCGTTACGTCATTTCCTGCCTGTGCCTGCTGCACTGTTGCTGTGTTGTGTTAGACTTTCTCAATCCTCCGTCTAGTGTTCTGCCAGTTTAATCACTTTAAGCACCAGTGTACACCACGTTTTGCTACATGTGGCCGGAGCACGGCTCACTCCTCCTCACAGTGGGGCGCTGTGTTGTTCTGGTGCACTGATTTATGGGCGGGGAACACACCTCTATATAGGAGTCTGGTTCTACCTGGCGCGCTCTCTCTCTTCCTGTTCCGCTCGTCCGTGGTGGTGGCTGTGGCCTGGTGTAGCGGAGCTGGGGTTGGCGTTGTGAAGCCGCGTGGCTGCATCGGCAGAGAAGCGTCTCTGGCGTGTTGCCAGGAGAGGCACGCTATTTCCTTAAGCGCACAGGTAAGGCGCATTGATGCGCACCGCTGCTTTCTCTTCCACTCATCTGCCGACTGTTTGGTGATCTGATTGTTTCTGCTGCAGTGTGGCGTGCTGCTGGTGTTAGTATTGGTGAAGCCGTTTGGCTGTGCCGGCATTGGAGCGTCTCTGGCGTGGTGCCAGAAAAGACGCACGCTTGCTCCTTCAGCGCACAGGTAAGGCGCGTCAGAGCACACCGCTGCTTTCTCTTTTTATTCACATGCCGATTGTTCTGTGACATGGTTGTTTCTGCTGCAGTGTGGCGGACTGCTGGGGCCACGGGGCTGGTTCGCCCTGCTGGAAGCCTTTCGGTGTTGTTGCTCTGTCTCCACGTGGTAAGTTGGCGTTGTCCGCCCCTCGTTTCAGTCTGTTCCGCCGCTCCCGGCTGATTGTATTGTCCTGCTCTGTTGTCCTAGACTACGCCTCCCGGTGCTCCGTAATGCCCTGCTGGTGAGGCCCAAAAACTGTTAAAGCCACCATCTCCTGGACCCACTGCTGTTTTGGCTCACTAGAATTGCTCTGACTCCTCGGCTCTCCTGAGCTACGACGGAGTGATTGATACGCTCCTCACGGAGCTGGTGTCAGGGCTTGATTGTTGTTTTAGGAATTTTGTTTAGTTTATTCATTATTGTGAAAAGATTTATTTTGTAGTTATTTGTTTATTTCGTTTTGGCGAGCAACAGTTAACTCTTTTGTTTATTATCGAACCTGTGAGGACCTTATATACGAGAGAAAGGTATTAACCATTTTCCTTTAAGAATATCTATAACTATCTCCTGGGGTGAAACTCCCCAGGTGACGTTGTCGGTAAATTGTTACACGCTCCACTTGCCACATGTACATAAAGCAGTTGTTATATGGTAATATACTTAAATAATTGTGTTTACAGGTGGATATTGCCTCTCAAGGGGAGGAGTGGACTGCCCCCCAACACACTGAGGGGACAACATTAAAATCTTACTGCCAGCAGCTCTGGACCTTTGTCCACGGATGTCTGGAGCTCCAGGACAAAATAAAGAATCTTAAAAAAAAAAAAAAGAGCTCCTTCCACTTTCGTGGCGGTTTTAGTTTGCCTTTTTTTTGTTGCGGCATTTTAATTTAAGTTACCTGGTTTTTGTTATTGTTATTATTTTGTAAAAATGATAAGAAGTTGTATCTTTGTTCTTTCGTTGTGCTACATGTTTGTTAATTATAAATATGTCAGAGGAGGAAAAAAGAAAGAAGGAAAAGAGAAGGAAGAAGGCATAGAATTAATATGGATGATAAAAAGAAATAACAAAACTATAAATAATTGTTCTTGTTCTTGTTTTATTGTTTTTTAAATTGTTTAATTATAAAAGTTCTGTCATTGTTTTGCTGGACAGTTCTGTGTGTTTCAAAATAAAATGTTGAATATAAATATGTTATATTTTTCTTATTTTATGCTAAGACTGTGTGATGATGACATGTTGCACAGTATTATTTTGTGACACAAAAGTGAACTGAACAGACCACATAATCCCGGATCCCTTGCTGTGCCATCAGAGGGACATAGTTCATGTAATGTTTGACATTGTTAGGTAGCCCTGAGTTAATTTATTACAAAATTCCTTTATAATCCCCTCAGTTGTCTTAAGGTTGCTTGAATGTTTGTTTGTCTTTACGTTTTTAACTGTCAAGCACTAGATCGCTCTGGATAGTGTCATTGATCAAACAAGGTGTCAGTCACTGCCGCTCTGCTTAGACCAGCAGTCATTGGTCAAACAGTGGGTGCACATTTCACATTGGTTAAGCCAGGAAGTACCACCCCTTGGCGAGGCCGTGGATCATAGAGCAGCTGAGGCGCAGCCGCCGCTTAGACTACGGAGGGAAACAAGTGAAATTAACGTTACACAATGTCTACGTTGAGGACTGAAGCTGTAAACACAAAGATAACACTCCCATTTAAAATCGCAGGGGACGCGAGGGAGGGACCGAGGACCTGAGTTCGTTTATCAACGTCGTGGTGAGTTGATGCTAACGCTGCTAGCGATGTTAGCTTGTGCTCCAGAAGACGCCAGTTGTGTGTGTGTGTTTCCCATAGGCTACACTTGGCATTGGTTACTGTTCGGTTCACCACCTACCCGTAACCTACGTGCTGCATTTGTTTCGTCTCGAGGCCCCTTGTATTTTGTATTTGTGTGAGTGTACTGTAAGATTAAAGGATAATTTCCGTTTTTTTACAACCTGGACCTTATTTCTAGCATAAAATACAATCATTTTACTCACCCATAAACTTTGGTGTCATTTGGAGTTGTTTTGACGAAATTAGCCCCAGTGGAGCAGCGCGTATATCCGTATAATGCGAGAGCACGGGGCACCCAATGCAGCCTCCAATTTATCACATTATCCGCCGCAAAACTCGTTCAATTCGCCAATATTTTGTTATGATACACTAGTGATATTCCCCTCCGAGCCCGTGGTGGCATGTTATCAACATGCTGCGCCTGTAGGTTGACTACTGACCTCCGACCTGGATGATGTCATCTCCGACCGCTGCCCGGCTCATTCTGATAATAATCATTCTGCTTCGGCATTCGGGTCCATTTTTATCTCAACTAGCCGGAGCTTTAGTGAGTCCAGGTTGAGGAGGGGAAGCCTGTGGAAGCTGAACTTCATCCAGCTGCTCATTTTGTTCTGACAAGTCAGAAACACGCAGAAACGAACCATAGCATTAGCCGTAGCAAGTTAGCCGCGCCGGGCAGCGGTCGGAGATGACATCATCCAGGTCGGAGGTTAGTAGTCAACCTACAGGCGCAGCATGTTGATAACATGCCACCACGGGCTCGGAGGGTGTGTATTAGGGATGAGCGAGTACAGCATTATCTGTATCTGTATCTGTATCTGTTAACCATATGAATTATCTGTATCTGTATCTGTACTCGGAGTGGGCGGGGCCTAAACCGGAAGTGGGCGGGGTTTAACCCAGAAGTGGGTCGGGTTGTCTTGAAATGGGCAGGGCTTTAACCGGTATGTTATTTTAAGCATGCAATTGATATGGATTGATCAGAAATTGTTATATTTATTGCTGATTAGAAAACTGTTTACAGGACAGCATCAGCATTGAGCTTCAGATCAATGGTTTTGATCATGATAGCAAACAAACTATTCGTTTACACAACAAGTTTTGCAACAATGAATACAACACATGTGGTTGCAATTATTAAGTAAAATGTAATGAACAAGAGTTTTCATACTCAACATAACTTTCTTTTTTTTTTACTTTAATTTGATTTTTTTATTTTATTTTATTTCCACACCAGGTGTGTGTGAGTGTGTGAGTAAGAGAGAGACAGAGACAGCTGAATGTCAGCTACTCTCTGTGTATCACTCATTATTCTGTATAATTCTGTATTCACTGATCATGAGAGAGGGAGGAGGGGGGAGAGAGAGAGGGAGAGGGGAGAGAGAGAGAGTGTGTGTGTGTGTGTGTGTGTGTGTGTGTGTGTGTGTGTGTGTGTGTGTGTGTGTGTGTGTGTGTGTGTGTGTGTGTAGCTTAATTTGTAATAGGCCTATTATTTATACCACTACTATTTTTTTTAAAGAAATACAGCAAGAAAGTGTCAGACACTCAGTGCGTGAACTGGTTAGCGCCAGCTGACGGTTTAAAAAAAAAAAAACTCCGACGAACGGCGGAGGGAGGGAGAGCGTGTGTGAAAAAAAAAAAAAATCTCCGACAGGCAGAGACGCAACGCGAGTCGGCACCACGTCTGAACAAACCCACGTTTACCAGAACTCTACTGGTTCATAAGTAAGTAACTGAAGTAGGCCTAATAACAAAGCTGAAGCTGAACGTTAAGGGAAAAAACCGGCGAACCTGAGTGACTGAGGGAGAGACAGACAGCTGTCAGCTGTTCTGTGTGTGTGATCAGAGCGGGACACAGCAACACACCTGCATGTGTGTAGGGGAGGGGCTGTAGCCTATCACAGAACGCTGACACAGTCAGCTACCCAATGAGGATTTTCATTCAATTTTTTTTTTTTTTCCGAGCACAGATATTGACTCGTATTACTCGTATAATACTCGTACTCGGCAAAAGTGCTCTATCCGTACCGGATACTCGTTTTAGCCGAGTATCCGGCTCAACTCTAGTGTGTATCATAACAAAATATTGGCGAAATGAACGAGTTTTGCAGCGGATAATGTGTTATTTAGAGGCTGCATTGCGTGCCCCGTGTTCTCGCATTATACGGATATACGCACCGCTCCACTGGGGCTAATTTCGTCAAAACAACTCCAAATGACACCAAAGTTTCTGGGTGAGTAAAATGATCTTATTTTATGCTAGAAATAAGGTCCAGGTTGTAAAAAACGGAAATTATCCTTTAAGATGCTTTTATTGTCATTGTATATCATACAACGAAATTTCCATTTGAGGCATTCCCAGATAATAGCAGCATTTAAAATAATGTTAATAATAATAATAATTCATCCTAAAAGCCTAAGCAATAAATAATAACAACAATAAAAACAAGAAAACATATATAATATAAAGTGCAGTGTGTCAATGTGTTGCCACAGTCCATCTCAGGCTTCCAGCAGGGCTTTCACTGCCCTGGGGAAGAAGCTGTTTCTCAGGCGATCAGTTCGTGCCCTCATGATACTGAGTCTGCCAGAGGGGAGGGTGTCAAACAGACATTGTCCTGGGTGTGTCATGTCAGACCTGATTTTTTCGGCTCGGTTCCTCAGCCTCTCTCCTTTCCTCCATGGTGCAGCTGGAGAACCACACTGTGCATTACACAGCATCATTATAGTTGGGTCATAACTGTTATTTGACAATGAATAGCCAAGTGTAACACTGTGTAGCCTACATGTTCGAAATATGTTTTGTTATCCATAGTCAAAAAGTTAAGAATGTTTAAAAACAATAACTTTGTAGTTTAAAATTAAATAGCCTACCAGTAGTATCAATACAATTCACTTGTTAGGGCTTGAATCTCACTTTTTGTTACTGCGATGTATTCACGTGATAATGATAATGACCACACAAAGAAAATGCAGTTGATGATGCTACATAATAATACCTCTCTTTCTGCACAGGTGATGATTTTCTTTTGGAGATCCTGTGGAAAATTACAACTTGAGTTTCTACCTGACGAGGGAGATGGCGAGCCACCCATGACCCTCATCTCAGCCTTGACCCAAGGACTTGGATCAAGATAACCTTTTAACCGGAGGAGCCCATACATTCTTCCATCTCCATCACTGGGTGTCACAATCTAGTGTGATAGTAGTATCACAATGATCTTTTCCACTTGACTTCTAACTTAGAAAGCACATTTGTCAAATGAAACTGACTTCACTGATTATTTTAGACTTAGGACCAAACGGATCTCAATAAAGGTTCAACACTGAACATAAATGTTAATAACAAAAGCCATTAGAAATATGTTATTTAATGTTTTCAGGGACACTGAAGTTAGTTTTGTCTTTATATTACTGTACTTTCAGATGATGTTATCTCGTGACACATTTAAGTAGGCTGACTGTGTTCTAACTCACTGGCTCTACTTGGACAGTAATTACAGTGGTATTAGACTGTAGGTGCAGCCTAAGGAGGGAGTAACAGCCATTACTTTATAATACAGCCCGTTACCCTCTAGTTACTGGGTAACTCTAAGACAAGTACAGTGTAGGTGCATGACAACGGTTACATGCTGCTATTCCGACATGCCGCTATTTCGACATTGACTTCCAATTGTCGGAATAGCAGCATTAACATTATTTTTCAAGCGTCCCACTATTCCGACATTTTTTTTTTTCATTGTCGGAGTAGCGGCACTTTACTATTTTTCAAACATTCCGCTTTTCCGACATTGATTGATTACCTTATAGTCAGACGTGTCCTTCTGATTTTTTTTTTTTTCATCTGTTTCTCATACACAAATACATAGGCCTATTAGAGAAGAAAAAACAAACCCTCCAAGTTTAAAAACACACAGGCAGCTGAGATTTGGGAGGTTTTTGTTTTTATTGTAGCTTATTAAAATGCAAGATCATTTTTTCTGACTGATTTATTGCCGGATGCCGTGTATCTTGTTTCTTTCCCCCATCCTCCTTGTCTTAGTTGTCACTTTGTTGTCACTTTGTTGCCGCTCCACAGAGCGCACATGGCTAATTAATATGCACGTGCTGACCATATGGTTGCATAGGCATTCCGGGGGCGGAGGTGTGTTCACGTTCCATTCTTGGATCCAGTTTGATTTATGAAAGAGAAATTGTGGAGAGTTGTGCACGCAGTTTCATAGATCTGAAAAAGGTGTAAATATTTTGGGTGTCTTTTCGCCTTAGGCCTAAGCAAAAAAATTAGTAGCAGCAGTTTTACACTGCTTACTTACAGTTTTGATAAATGAGGCCCCAGGCCCTAAGCCGCTCATCCGCGGCTCATCCGCGGCGCTGTCCGTGGTGCTGAAGGTGACAGGTTAACTTGACAAACAAACTGCAGCATAGTTCTGTTTGTTTATCATGTGTGTCAGTTTTGTTTGTGACTTGATAGTTTAGTTGTTGAGATTAAGAACATCACTCCCTCATCAAACCAGTGATAGGCATGCTGAAAAGAAAAGAGAGAGAGAGACGAGCCTGGGTATCGCAGCTGTAAAAAAAAAAAAAAAAAAAAAAAAAGAAAGAAAAAAAGAAAAAAAAAGACGATATGTCGGAATAGCGGTATCAAAAAGTGTCGGACTACCGGCATGTCTAGATAGAGGGATGTCGTAATAGCGGGATGTCTGAATAGCGGGCGGACCCCCATGACAACTACTGTGTAGTTGCAGACTAAGGAGGGAGTAACAGCCATTACTTTATAATACAGCCCGTTACCCTCTAGTTACTGGGTAACTCTAAGACAAGTACAGTGTAGGTGCAGACTAAGGAGGGGTAACAGTGCTCACTTACAGTAGGCTACTTACTGTACTTAAAGTTTATGAATGATCATGGATGTGGATGTGTCATGTGTTTTCTGGTTAATAAATAATAAAAACATTTTCTAACTCTCCGAATGACTCATTATTGTGGATGTTGTTAGGTTAGATTCAATTTAGACCTTGATGATCACCACTGATATACATGTATAATCCAGACATTGATTACTACCTCTGATCTATCCTCTAGTTAGACACTGATGATTACCTCTACCTCTGATCTCTTATTCAGACACTGATGATTACCTCTAATATATAATCTAGACATTAATCAATACCTCTGATCTATTTTGCTGTTCTGCCATACACATACTACCTCGTTGATTGAGAAACACGTACAATTAGAAATGCATTAAAGAACACTGAGATTACCCTACACTTGACCCTGATCTAAGTGAACACAGAACTGATTGTACACCACATGTATCCCTCTTTAGCATGTATCACATGCATTCCTCTTATAGACTAACCTTTTGTCGACTGTGTAGCATAAGTGAATGTGTTGATTGAGCTGTAGCTTCCTGGAAGGCATAGTGAGGAAGAAGCAAGTGGAGGTCAGAAGGCCAGGAGTTTAAAAGTGCACACATACACTCATCTTATTAAAATATATTAGATCTTCATATGTTTCCTCTTTAGTTAATCTGTCTAACAAGTACTAATTATATTAAATACATTAGATCATCTTATGTTTCTTCTTTAGATAATCTTTTTATCAAGTATGTTAAAGGAATATGCATTTTCTAAGTTGATCATCTGGCAGGCAGAACACTAGTGTTGTTCAAGCTTAGTCTTACCACTCTTGTCAGCTCTGCTTATTAAAGTCATAATTTAACAAGTTGTTTTCGTGAGAATCGTTCAGCTTGGGCTCTCTCAAGGTTAAAGGGTAACTTCAGTATGTTGCTCATCAGTAGACCTATTCATTCTGCTCTCCCTCTTGTAACAAATTTATGATCATCCAACACGAGGAGATGATACAAACAGGGAGCAAGACGTAGGCAGGTGTCCTTGGGGGAAGATAAGAGAGCAGGATGCTTATACCCACGAGAGGCCCAAAGCAGAGTAGGGAGGGCTCTTCTCTTTCAGGGTGCTGTCTCCAGAAGATTGGATGGTTCGTGTGCCAAGGGGCTGGGACCAGCCCGTGCACCAACAAAGGGAGAACTAAGTTTAAACCAAAGTTCCTCCCCATCAGTTTTAACCAATAGAAATTAATTACACACACACATAGTGCGAAGTATATTAAGAGCATTGTGACGTTTTCTCGTCATTCTTCTCTGGGCGGGTGATTGCAGCTAACTGCTTGCAGACTGCGATTTCCTTAACAGTGAAGATCCTTGTACAAGTCTTTTGATGATCCAACTTTAATAAATGGTCAACTAGAACGTCGTTGTCTGTCCTCTCTCAAATCAACGAACACGCATTTGTTGTTTTCCTCTTTTTACCGCAACAAATTTTGGTGACCCCGACGTGATTTGAGAAGAGACCTAGAGATTGAAGACCGGGACAGGCGGCCTGCCAGCCTTTGCCGCCACCGGAGCCACTTCTCCAGACTCCTCACCACTCACAGGGGCCCCAAGGATAAGGTAAGCAGAAACCTGTTGTAAGAATAAAACCAAATTCTGCATATTGAATATTCTAAATTTTGTGAGTGAGGAGGAGGTAAGGTGAAGTGTCATAAAATTTAATAATAAGTGTTAAATGTTAATGATGAAAATGATTGACTAAATGCATAAGTTGGATCATTAAATGTGTTACTGGTTGAAATTCCGTTGGGGGAAGGACCCATAAAAACATTTTTAAAGGTTTGGTTATTTGTACTGGTTGAAGATTCCGTTGGGGGAAGGACCCATAAAAACATTTTTAAAGGTTTGGTTATTTGTACTGGTTGAAGATTCCGTTGGGGGAAGGACCCATAAAAACATTTTTAAAGTTTGTTTATTCGTACTGGTTGAAATCCCGTTGGGGGAAGGGCCCATAAAAGTTAAAAGTGTGATGTCTGATTTGGCCGACAATTGTTTGTATTTACTTATTTATGACACTGGTTGAAATTCCGTTGGAGGAGGGGTCCATAAAAAAGCTAAGAGTATCATTCGGTTCGGCTGAGTAATGGTTGAATAATGCTTGCATTAAGTGTCTGATAACATTTGCAGTGTCTGATGTGTGATTCTGTCGACTGAGAATCCGTGGAGGGTTTGTCGACAGGAGCGTTTCTGTGTTCCTGGTGTAACCTGACTGATGTGTGGTTTTGTCGACTGAGAAACCACTAAAGTTGCTGACAATGGCGTTTTTGTTCTCCAGCTGTGTTGACCTGGTATAAACATTAATGACTCTTCAACAAAACAGTACTGCTGTTCTTCCTTGTGGCTCTGGAGGCTGACAGTAGATAAAGAGGCCCGCTGCCGTAAAAGTTGGAGCGTGGTTGTTGACCTCCCATTGACTGAGGGCTGATGCTCATGTTGTGTGTGTGTGTTTGAGCATGTGGTGATAATTACTGCCTGGAGCCACGGGAGAGTCTGAAGCTGTCCGCGGCCTCTGAAGGGGTTTCAGAGGGGCTGAGCTGCGTTTTGATGGAATGATGTATGCCGTGTGTGTTGTTTCAGTGATGAACGTCACTCATTTAAAAAGTAACTTTCGAGTTGGGTTGAGTGGTGCGTTTGGGTCATTGTAAGTAAAATCCCTATGACTCCAGGTTTGTTCTGTCCTGAAAACCATGGTTCAGTGTGAAAATGCGTTTCATTGTTGACATGCGCACTTGACAATTGCTGGTCTGACTTAAATAATGTACTGCAGTACGACAATTTGGCCCCCTCTGGTGTCTGAAACAAAAAGTTGCAACTAAAATTTTTTTCCAGAACCATTGGCTCCCTCTAGTGTACTTCCAGGGGAGCGACAACTAAAAAAAAAAAAAAAAAAAAAAAAAAAAAAAAAAAAAAAAAATTCTGAATACCAAATTTAAAACTGAGCACTCTGTCACCATCTGGTGGACACGAGTAGGTGTTTAAATCAATTAAAGCCACAACAAAGAACATACACTTATTTACTTAAAACACAACAACAAACTAGGAAGCGATTATTACAATTAAACTGTGAATGAATAAAACATAAATAATAAAACATCTGTTAATAAAACCATGGCTTTTACGTTTGAAACTACTTAAACGTGATCACGTTACAACTCATTAATATAAATCTGGTAATAAAATACAAGTGAAATTACAGCTGTCTAACTAGATGAAAAGTTAATGAATAATTAACAATAAAGTAAAAACAAAAGATATTTTTAAAATATGAATAGCCTGAATCAAGATTCTTAACTGTGTCCCGGTTAGATTACATCAATTAAAACTTTGTTAAATAATTACACTACAAAATAGCAGAACAACTTCCCTACTTTAAGCTGCTCCACAGTGGGAATGAATGATGTATCTGACTGAGTGGCTGACTGTTGTGTGAACTGACTGTTTGTGATTGATTGTTTGACTGTATCTGACTGATTGGCTGACTGTTTTGTGATATGACCGCTGGCGACTGATTATTCGATTGCATCTGGTGAACCCATTGCTGTTCATTGCCTGGATGATTGGTAAAATGATTGGTGGCTGACTGAGGTGTGGATTTGCTGGTGGTGTCTCGTTAATTGAGGAATCAATTAAGATTGATTCCTTGACAACTGTGACACAGTATAAAACTGATTGATTGATGCATTAATTAATCTGCCAATTGATTTAATTGTTTGGTTAATTTCTTGCACTGAAACTAAATTGCTTAATTGATAATTGAATTCTATATTTTAATTCTAATCTAATTTGCCTGTTCAATTGTTTAATTAATTATTGCTTACAGGTAAATTACAATTAAATCATTGATTAAAAAAAAAAAAAAAAAAAAAATTATATAAATGAAAATTTATCTTGAAACAAGATTTGGAAACTGAAATTTATGTGATTTTATTATTGATCAACAGGTAATTTGATCAATTATTTTGATTAATTAAAAAAAAAAAAAAAAAAAAAAAAAAAAAAAAGGGACATAATGATTCTTTTAAAAAAAAAAAAAAAAAAAAAAAAACTATTTGACGACTGACCATTAACTGACATGAGGTTTGCATATTAAAATAATGATAACAGGTTAGTTAATTTATTAATTGATTACTTACCAATTACTTAAAAAAAAAAAAAAAAAAATTTTTTTTTTTGTCGCCCCATACAATCTTATTTCTAAATCACAATACACTATTACAGATAACAAGGTGTTTTGCCGTGAGAGGACGACTCTGGACAGATGAGACTCTCTGTGAACTTGGACACTTTGAGCGTTATTGAAGAAGTTGAAGAAGGAGAATTGGGACCTGATCCAACACAGACTGCCCTAGTCCAGATCCACCAAGAAGAAACAGCTGAGATACTCCTAGTCCGACAATACTGGGAGTCAATTACAAACATTGAACATACACTAAGAAGACTTACTTGGCTTATCCCAGTTTACGTAGTGATAATATTATTGGCCATCTTCTTCACCTTTTCAGTCCGAAGCCTGCTTCCAAAACCCTGACCTTTTACTATAACGTCGCCATGGATTCATCCCCTGAGAACCAAGGACAATTGAAAGAGTGGATCATCAGAAAGATGGAAGACGCAGCACAAACAGCAGGAGGAACTGGTCGTGATGCGAGATCAACAGTGGCAAAGGAATGGGGACGATGGATAGCTAAAGGATTCCTGGCTTCTGATCCAGCCACAGCGCTCCCCAGCGCAGCCGCCGTCCTATGCATGTCATCCCATGCACCCTCAGCCTACAGAGAGGCCAAAGCAGCCTGGGAGAAAGGAGGGAAACCAATCTGGAAGAAGAGGACGCTTGAAAAGCTAAAGGAAAAAGCCACGACGATCACTACAATTTGTGGTCACATGTCACAAGCAATTAAAAAAGACACAACAAAAACAGACAAAGAAGCCACGCCTGACAATGACAAGGGAAAAAATGGAGATGATGGGCTCAACAGGATGACACACGTGGGCCTATATCCCACACTACCAGGATCTGCGCCCACAGATGTCCCCCACCCTCTGCCCCCACCATACGCTCCTGCACCTGCACCATGGGATGGCAACCGTCAAAAGATCCCACTCCAAGCTCCTCTGGTGCCCATCACAGCTGGATCACTGATGGTGAACTCTGGTCTCTTGGATATCCCTGATCGTTCCATTGAGGCTTTAACATACCTCCCCCACAAGAAAGAGGAGTCAGTTGGAGATTTGGTGAATGTCATACAAACCCAGAATCAACAACTGAGAGCACAAAAGGTCATCCTAGACAAACTGGCAGGCCTTACCCTGGAACCTCAACCTCCCAAGAGGGCCGATGTGCGTCCTGTGGAACCCCAACCTCCCAAGAGGCCCGACGTAAATCTCATGGATGCTCAGCCATGGGACATGGACTGCCTGGGACAGCAGGTTTCCCGTTCGGATCAAAAACCACTGCCAGATGACGACAGTGCAGGAACAATGGCACGCCCTGGCGACATGAGATCCCCTGCCCCCAGTTACACCTTGCCATCAGCCGGTGGAGAACTGGGAGCCCCTGGCCACTCGGAGCTAGGGCCCCTAGACTGTGACGGAAATGAGGAAGAGGATGAAGAACGACGGGAGTATAGGAGGATGTGTGTCCTTACTGGTGAATATGCTGATTATATTCCAAGAGAGACAGCTACCCCACTAGCTCCTTCCAAGGCTCCACGAGGTACACCAGACTGTCGCGGTTCAGATTCCTCATCCCACAGGTCACCATACGGCCTCAGACCAAGAGACCGCCATCCTCAACCTAGACCTGGCAACTATCCCCTCAGACTCGGAGGAAATGGAGCGGCAGTCTACGTTCCTTTTCAACACAGAGACATGGAGGGACTCGTGGAAAAGCTGCCAACCCTCACAGGTGGAGCAGGACCATGGATAAGGCAGTTTGAAAGTCTCACTGCTGGAGAAGTTCTGTGTCTGGGAGACATAAGAGGGCTCTTGGCCAGAGCTGAAGGGGTATCTGATGCAACTCGCCTGATGAGAGCAGTTGGAATCAATGCAAATCTCCCCAATGATGCCCCCTTCAACCAATACCGTAACCTCTTGTGGAACTCATTGAGGAACGCCTACCCAACACCGCAAGACTTGCTCACTGTGAGATCCCTGAAAATGCGTGACGAAGAGGAGATCCTGGAATACATAAAAAGAGCAGAGAGAGTTTGGGAAGAAAACACTGGCTCCAGACATGACAGCAGCTTCCAACAAATTACCTTCTTTAGAGACCAGTGTCAGAGAGGCCTACCTGATTCAGTGAAAGAGAAACTGGACGACATTGTGGGACTAGCGGGAGAGACAGAACAGAAATGGAGAGAGACAGTTGTTCATTGGTACAACCGTTACAGCTCAAAGCAATCTGCTGAAAAACTTGAGATGGAACGTATCACCAACGCCTTGGTCAAGCTGCAGATGCGTGAAGCCAGTGCCCAACAGAAGGAGAAGCCCAAAGCAAAGCAGATGGTTGCGACTGCCCTGGTTCCCCCTGTTGAAGGAACCTCACCACCCCCTGCCCCTGCCCAACTCCAGGTACAAGCCCCTGCCCTCCCTCAGACTGTACCAGTGGCCCCAGTGCAACCACCAGCTTCCCCAGCAGTTGCTCCACCCCAGCTGTACGCTCCAGCCCCGCCACAACCACAGCAGTACGTCCCAGCTCCCCCTCAACCACTGGCTCCACCACAGCCACAGCAATATGTTCAAAATTACCCCCTGCCCCAGCCCCAGCAGCCTGTTGTGATGTATCCCCAACCCCCACAACCGACCCCTACAGCTGTCTACCAGTTACAACAGCCTCCTGTTGGTTACCCACAACAGAACCCTGGAGTCTATCAGCACCAGAACCAGTGGTCAACAATGAGAAGAAGTTTCCACAGAAGACCATACCCATCCCGTACTCAGCGTACGTACGGACAGTGCCATGGATGTGGCCAATTCGGACATTGGATCAAGGACTGCCCACAAGGCCAAGCCCCACAACAGAATGGATTCTCCAGAGGAGGGAGAGGTGGCCAAACTTCTCCGCGTCAGATGCCGCAGACAACCCAAGCCCAACCAGACTATCAACCTCAATGTTGACGGGATCCTGAGTCTCTTGCAAGTCAGCTGTTTCTATCTGGAGCTGAGCCAATGGTGACTTGCAGGATCAATGGTGAAATGTTTGAACTGATGGTTGATACTGGAGCTGCGATATCAACTATCAACACCCCCATGCCTCTATCAACACAGACCATCACCATTGTCGGGTACTCAGGAAAACCACAGATGCAAAAATTTTCAAATCCATTGGTTGTACAATTTGGCCAACAAAAACTTTCACATCAGTTTCTCTACGCCCCTGAATGTCCTCTGAACCTACTAGGAAGAGATTTACTATCGAAACTTGGGATCACTATCCAATGTGATGACCGAGGACTGATCATTCATCCCCCTTCCGACACACTCACCCCGAGGGCCAGAATACTCTACATGGCTCCCACTCAGAGTTTGACTGATAAGCAAACCGAAGTCTTCTGGTCACGCCTGGTTTCAACTGGAGAAAAGACGCCGCATGTTCAGTATGCCTACATGGACTGGAAGCCATGGATCCAAACCAAGCTCACGCTCAAAGAGCCGCCAGATCCCCTACACTGCACCTACAACTTCATCATCACTTCTGATGAAGAATACTCACAAGCCTGGGCTGAAGACAGAGAACGACAAACAGAGATCTTGGACATTGGAGACATCTACCTTGGAAAGGAGGGAGTTGCAGCCCACTGTCAGCTAACTCCTGAACAGAACATCTGGTACATTCTTGATTCACACTCCGCGCCACATGTCACACTGGCCATCGGAAAAGGACATGAAGCAAAGTCACTAGGGCCCATGGTGAAGAAGGCCCTGCAGGTGGAATGGACTCCAGCACATCATCCCCGACTCTACAGAAATGAGGAGGCAGACATGTGGAAGATATCGTTTTCCAGCACGGAATCAGCAGTCCTGGAGGTTAATGATCTGTCACGATGTTATGGCCTCGACTCAGCTGATCATCCCGACACCACAAGGCTGATTGCTCACGTCCCATCCTCTCTGTGGACCACAGGCCCATATGACGTCGGCCTCATCGCCAACCATCCTGTTCAGGTCACACCCTTACCGGACCAACACCCTGTCTGGAGACCCCAATATCGCCTAAAACCAGAACAGGAAGCTGGAATTGCAGACACCATCGATGGACTCCTACAAGCTGGAGTGCTGGTCCCTTGTCGATCACCGTGGAACACGCCCATTCTCCCAGTCTCGAAAGGTGAAGGAAAAGGATGGAGAATGGTGCAGGACTTCAGAGCTGTCAACGACGCTACAACACCAACTGCTCTACCTGTTCCAGATCCCTATCTGGCTCTACAGAACCTAACCCCTTCACACATGTACTTCACAGTCATAGACTTGGCCAACGCCTTTTTCTGCCTACCTTTGACTCCAGACTCTCAACAGATCTTCGCCTTTACGTACAAAAATCAACAGTTTACGTATCTACGGCTCCCGCAAGGATTTCGCGATAGCCCAGGTCTGTTCAACGACGCCCTTCGCACTGGTCTCCAGGACTTGACCCTGCCAGAGGAGGTTGTACTCATTCAATATGTTGACGACCTGCTGTTGGCTGCACCGACTGTGGAAACTTGTCTCCAAGCCACACATTCTCTCCTAACCAAGGTTGCGACCCTCGGTTATAAAGTCAAGCAGGAGAAGATCCAGGTTTGCAGACGGACTGTCACGTTCTTGGGGAGAGAAATCTCTGCTGAAGGACACACACTCACCACCAGCCAAAGAAATACCATTCTGAACCATGGCAAACCTGTCACCGTGCAGCACATGTTGGCCTTCCTTGGCCTCACTGGCTACAGCAGAAACCATGTACCTAACTACGTCAACCTGACACAACCTTTGAGGGACATTATATCAACCGCAGGAAACAGAAACCTGAACGCCACTCTTGCCTGGACTGCTGAGGCTGAAAGAGCTTTCACTGACACTAAATGCGCCCTTTCAACTGCAGCTTCGCTCACAAGTCCGGACTACACTTCCCCTTTCCACTTGGATGTTTCTGAAAAGGATGGCATTGTGAATGCCGTCCTTTATCAGAAAAAGGAGGGAGAAAGGAGAGTCTTGATGTATCACAGTTCAAGATTGGATGTCATGGAAACTGGACAAGGAGGCTGTGCACGACATCTTGCCGCCTTAGCAAAAGCAGTGACAAAGACAGAACACATGGTAATGTGCCATCCAATGAAGATCAACACCAACCATGGAGTGGTAGCATTCCTCAACTCCAGTGCATTCACTTTCTCCCCGTCAAGGAAAATCAGAATCTCAACTGCGCTGACACAGCCACACATCTCCTACTACACAGAAGCAATCAATCTGGCCAACAACATGACTACAGAAGAACATCTACCACACAATTGCTCTGAAGTCGCAGCAAAAGATGTGAAACTCAGGCCAGACCTTCAGACAAAGCCACTGGAGGAACCAGACCTTATCCTTTACACCGATGGCTGCTGCTACAAAGGAGAGCAAGGAAATGTTGCTTCATATGCGGTTGTGAAACAAACTGGAAACAGACATGAAGTACTGGAACAAGGAATCATACCACAACCAGCATCAGCACAACTAGCTGAAGTAATAGCTCTGACCAGGGCTTTACAACTGAGTGAAAAACAAAGAGTCAACATCTACACTGACTCCGCCTACGCACATGGAGCTGTGCATGTGGATGGACCACAGTGGGTGAGAAGAAGTTTCCTGACCACAGCAAACACCCCTGTGAGACACAAAGAACAACTAGAAGAACTGATCAGAGCTGTGCTTCTACCACAAGCGGTAGCAGTCATGAAATGCAAAGGACATCAAAAGAGCTCCTCCAGCGTAGCAAGAGGAAATGAAGCTGCTGACGCTGCAGCCAAAGAAGCAGGAGGATACCGAGGACAAATGATGGCAGTTGCTGCTGTGCAACTCCCAAATTTAACTGAAGAAGACATCAAAGACATGCAAGACAAGGCAGGTGCATATGAGAAGAATGAGTGGTTAAAGAAAGGCGCCACCCAAAAGGAGGGACTCTGGAGAGCCCATGATGGAAGACTTGTGGCTCCCGCCAAGTTGTGTCAGCTGCTGCTGAAACAGGCTCATGGACCAGCCCATGAGAGCAAAAAGACCACACTGAAAAACATTGACATCTTGTGGTGGCATCCACATATGACAAGCCTAGTGGACAACTACATCACTGAATGTACTGTCTGCAATGAACATAACCCAAAACCCACCTACAAATGCCCTATGGGAAAATTCCCGGTTCCAGATGCCCCATTCAAAGACATCACCATCGACTTCACTGATATGGGAGCAGAAAACCGAGTACAAGGGTACAGATACCTGCTGGTCATGGTCGACAGATTCTCCAAATGGGTTGAAGCTATCCCCTGCAGAAGAGAAGATGCAAAGACTGTGGTGAAATGGTTGGAAAATGAACTGATCCCCAGATATGGTGTTCCACGAACCATAAAATCTGACAATGGTACCCATTTCAATAATAAACACCTGGAGGAAGTCGAAAAGGCTCTGGGAATCACACACAAGTTTGGATCTGTCTACCATCCAGCCTCGCAGGGTATTGTGGAAAGAGCAAACCAAACTCTGAAAAGGAAAATTGCAAAGATCTGTGCAGACACAAAACTCTCGTGGGTTGAAGCCCTACCGCTGGCTCTGATGTCAATGAGGAGCTCACCTCATGGCAAAACACACTTGACACCTCATGAGTTGTTGACTGGTCGCCCAATGCCTGGTCCACCAAGAGAAGGAGGTCACCTCCCAACCCTGGACCTGTGGGAAATTGACTGTGATGACTATATGACTGCCCTCACTGCCCTGACTAGAGTTTTGTGCAAACAGGTGCAGAACGTGGGAGAAGAAACGGACCAGAAGACAACAAAGACTCCTGTTTTGAAAGTGGGAGATTGGGTACAGGTGAAAGTCCATAAGAGAAAGTGGTCTGAACCCAGGTGGACAGGACCGTACGAGGTAATTGAGCACACCTCACACGCAGTCCGAGTAAAAGGAAAAGCAGGAGCAAATTGGCACCACCTGACACATTGTGTACCCGCCCCACCGCCAACTCGTTCTCTCAGTGAGACAAGAGCTGATTTGAAAACCTTGGATACAGGTGCCAAAAGTGTTACAGACTGACTTTTAGGCCAGATACGCCTGTGTTCACAACTATTGCAAAACCAAAACCAGAATAACCAAATATGGTTCGACCGATAGTGTGGCACCCTTTCCGCCAGATGGGGTTCAACAACCTTCGTGGTATTACTGTAATCCTCATCTTGATTTCTATGGGCATAGTTCTCACCATTCTTTGGTGTGGAACGATTGTTTCTAAAGGCCCTGCAACCCCTAAGTCCATGCATTGCGCCAACTATACAATTAATAACAGTGATGCACGGAGATGGATCTGCCACTCCCACCCAAGTGCCCCTGACACCACTGACCCTGACCTAACTCCTGAAACCCCCACTTACGACTCTCGGGTTAGAGCTAAGAGATCTCCGGCCGCTGAGGCCTATGATGACATTATAGATCTTAAATTCATTGAGGGGGAGGAGGGAGCGGTCCGCTTTGACCTATGTTCTGTAATCAGGTGTCGGGCACCACACGCACATTACTCTGGCTCGGAGCAGTATGTGTGTGAGTCTGAGACTACCAGACGGGGATGGGGGGCGAAGTGTAGTCGATGGCAACTTGTAATTACTAACTCTGGACGACGCAAATGGGGTTACACTCCTAAAAAGGCTTCAGCTGGACCTGATCCACTGGTGAAACGAATGTCTCTGGTTAAAGGTGCCGCCCCAGTTGGCTGTAGGGTAAATACATGCAATCCGATGACTCTGATTCTGAAGAGACCAGCAGTCAGTGATAGTGATGTGTATGTTTTAGGAAGCCAGGGACAGGGTGGAGATCCCCTGGGCTGGTTCAGCATTACTGTGGTTAACAAAACTGAAGCCTCCCATGCCAAAATTGATCGCCGTACTTCTTATGTGAATTTGGACAGTCCAGAGAAGGTAATTACATTTGAGACTGGGTATAAGGAAGTGAATGCTTGGCTAGATTGGATGTACTTCAACGCTGTTGAATCCAACCTTACTAACTGTATTGCTTGTTCTTCAGCCAGACCCACCCTGTACACAGTCCCAGCTCCATTGCACCCCTACACAGACCCCGAGGGGTTCGAATGTATGATACGGATGCATGTGCAGCCTCATGTTAGTGGCTGTTCCGCCCTTATTGATGTTTTTCCTCTGGCTCCTACTGAAACTATTCCCCCAGTCTTCACACCAATGGCAGGAGAATACACGTGTCTGAATAGAGTTAGTTCTTTCGGGGTTGGACATGTCCCTTCTGATTGGTGTAATGTGACCCTTAATGTGACAGACAGATTGGACATGGGTGCCTTGAGAGTCGCTCGTGCTGATCTGTTCTGGTATTGTGGGAGTGGAACCCTACGTAACACTCTGCCCAAGTTTTGGTCAGGGACTTGCACCCTGGTTAGACTGGGTGTTCCCATTACTCTCTATGGCCAGAAACAAAATCCACACTTCAGTATGTCTCGTCGTCGTAAGAGAGGTCTCTCCATCCCTGACTTTGATTTGGCTAAAGACAATCCCACTTACTTTGATGCTATTGGGATCCCCAGGGGAGTTCCAGATGAGTTCAAAATTGCCAGTCCAATTACTAATGGGTTTGAATCCATTCTCCCTTGGATTACCACTAACAAGAATGTTGACAGACTCAATTTCATCTACTACAATGCACAGCGTCTGAATAATCTCACTCGACAGGCCGTTAGAGGCCTTAGTGAACAGCTGGCTGCGACTTCATTAATGACACTGCAGAACAGAGTTGCCCTTGACATGCTTTTGGCCGAGAAAGGAGGGGTTTGTGCTGTGATTGACGGTGTGTGTTGTACTTTCATCCCCAACAACACTGCACCCGACGGTTCTGTAACTAGAGCCCTAGAAGGCTTGAATGCATTGGCTGATAAGATGGCCGAAGGAGCTGGGGTAGAGAGTCCTTTCCATGACTGGATGACAGGTGTTTTTGGCAAATGGAAACACCTGATCGGCTCGGTTATGATGTCTGTTGGAGTGTTTGCTGCCATTCTTGTTTTTGGTGGATGCTGCTGCATCCCCTGCCTTAGAACTTTGATTAATCGTTTGATCACTGCTGCTTTGTCCAGGGAACATCTTCCTCCTCCCTACCAGATGCCCTTGTTGGCTGAGGAGGATGAGAACGTGTTGCCTGACGTGGACATTGATTTGGAGTGTGAACTCAAAATCCACTCTCTTCCTAATTAGTTCACACCTAGTAGGTGTGAAAGGAGGGATTGTTAGGTTAGATTCAATTTAGACCTTGATGATCACCACTGATATACATGTATAATCCAGACATTGATTACTACCTCTGATCTATCCTCTAGTTAGACACTGATGATTACCTCTACCTCTGATCTCTTATTCAGACACTGATGATTACCTCTAATATATAATCTAGACATTAATCAATACCTCTGATCTATTTTGCTGTTCTGCCATACACATACTACCTCGTTGATTGAGAAACACGTACAATTAGAAATGCATTAAAGAACACTGAGATTACCCTACACTTGACCCTGATCTAAGTGAACACAGAACTGATTGTACACCACATGTATCCCTCTTTAGCATGTATCACATGCATTCCTCTTATAGACTAACCTTTTGTCGACTGTGTAGCATAAGTGAATGTGTTGATTGAGCTGTAGCTTCCTGGAAGGCATAGTGAGGAAGAAGCAAGTGGAGGTCAGAAGGCCAGGAGTTTAAAAGTGCACACATACACTCATCTTATTAAAATATATTAGATCTTCATATGTTTCCTCTTTAGTTAATCTGTCTAACAAGTACTAATTATATTAAATACATTAGATCATCTTATGTTTCTTCTTTAGATAATCTTTTTATCAAGTATGTTAAAGGAATATGCATTTTCTAAGTTGATCATCTGGCAGGCAGAACACTAGTGTTGTTCAAGCTTAGTCTTACCACTCTTGTCAGCTCTGCTTATTAAAGTCATAATTTAACAAGTTGTTTTCGTGAGAATCGTTCAGCTTGGGCTCTCTCAAGGTTAAAGGGTAACTTCAGTATGTTGCTCATCAGTAGACCTATTCATTCTGCTCTCCCTCTTGTAACAAATTTATGATCATCCAACACGAGGAGATGATACAAACAGGGAGCAAGACGTAGGCAGGTGTCCTTGGGGGAAGATAAGAGAGCAGGATGCTTATACCCACGAGAGGCCCAAAGCAGAGTAGGGAGGGCTCTTCTCTTTCAGGGTGCTGTCTCCAGAAGATTGGATGGTTCGTGTGCCAAGGGGCTGGGACCAGCCCGTGCACCAACAAAGGGAGAACTAAGTTTAAACCAAAGTTCCTCCCCATCAGTTTTAACCAATAGAAATTAATTACACACACACATAGTGCGAAGTATATTAAGAGCATTGTGACGTTTTCTCGTCATTCTTCTCTGGGCGGGTGATTGCAGCTAACTGCTTGCAGACTGCGATTTCCTTAACAGTGAAGATCCTTGTACAAGTCTTTTGATGATCCAACTTTAATAAATGGTCAACTAGAACGTCGTTGTCTGTCCTCTCTCAAATCAACGAACACGCATTTGTTGTTTTCCTCTTTTTACCGCAACAATGTATTACTGTATAGTTTGTGTTTTGCCCTTGGATGACAGAACTAGACTTTCATAGATGTGCATTTTAGAGAGGTAAGTTTACTACCAGCCAGCCTGTTACTGTATTGGAAAATGTCCACACTCTATACCCATTTCTCACCTATTCCAAACCATACAATTAAATAATGAATAATAAATCTCTGAAATAGAGGTGAAATGTCGCTGCTGACACTTTTGGAAAACATGGATTACAACTGTGCTCATATTGTACAGTAGACTATTTAATTTCTAATGTACCTGGCAGGAGTTACACTGTAAGTCCGGGCAAAGTAGGACGTAATTGTACAGGAGTTACGCTCTAAGACACAACCTAGTTATACTGTAAAATGCGGGGTAATTAGTGGCAGAGTGAGCGAGAGTTACTGTGTAATTTGGTGTAAAGTATGACAGGAGTTACGTGCCAAGACGCAGCCTAGTTAAACAGTAAAACAGCGAGAGTTACCCTGTACTTCTGTGGAAGTTGGTGTGAAGCAGGATGTAAATTACGCGCTAAGACACAGCCTAGTTACACTGTAAATGCACGGGGGGGAAAGTGAGCTGCAGTTACTCAGTACTTGTGTGAAATAAGTGGCAACCTACGCGGCAAGAGAGCGGTAGGTACGCTGTAAGTCGCGGGCCGTATTATGTAGTGCTACCGATGACAGAATTCGCCAAGATGAATGAGTCGTGCGCAGACCCAGGGAAATTGGCATACACGTGTGTCACCAGGCAATTTAAGTCACAAATCACCTGGGCCCAGTATTTCAAAACTTGTAATCTGGATCAGAATAATCCGGATAATGAAATCCTCCTTTTCTCAGTCTTGGATCACGGTGATCCTGCTGACTTTATCTGAGTATTTCAAAACACTGGCAGGGTGGATCACCGTGATCCCTACCTGGCCGGATACGGATTTCCAAATCTCAAGTCTCCGCCTCCGGATCTGAAACATGGCGGACTACTTCACCAAAGGAGCAGCTGGGAGCACGACTTTCACGTCAAAGTGTAAGTTTACTGCCGTCTAATGTGTAGCGGTTTTAAGACCATACGAACGCCAACCAACACATCATGCAAGCCAACTATTTGATTTGTCACCTACTTGAAACGAGAGCGTAACGATCCCTAATTGATCCACGGCGATGCTAACGGGAGCTAACTCGGCTCCATTGACTTGTGTGTTAAGGAGCTAGCGGGCTAGCGACGTAGCTGCTGTGTTGATCAATTTTGCGGTCTGTGGTTTAATTTACAAGGGAATTAATCTGACGTACATCATACCTTAACTGTTTTACACTTACACCAACTTGTTCAGAGTTTATTAACGTTATGCAGGGGACTTTTTTTCTTGTTAAAGCAGGCTACCTGTGCTGCAGACCAGGCTGCTGTAGTAATTAGGAAACGTAACATTAATTTACACAGCACGTGAACAATACAGTTCATTCAGAAGTGTCAGTAATGCTGGTGATATCATGTTTTTGACCATTTCTGTGACTATTGTTTATTTCTGACTATGACAAAGATATACTCATACACCGTCTCTTTTTACTTTCAGAGCCCACTCACAGCCATAGACCACTCAGCAATACCACTGCTAATAAGGACAACAGTGCAACAAGAGTCTTGGAAATCCTTGGAAACCTTGGTGTTTGGATTTTGACTAAAGTGCTTGAAACTGTACTTGAAATAAAGCCATTGAAACTGCTTGAAATTGTGATTGCATTACTTTTCATAGCATAAGCCTATAGCTTGGTCAGTGACCCGATTAGAAACACTTTCCTCTTGATTTGTCTTCCTTATGTAGAAGCCTCTCACTAAATGATTACTGTATGTTCATTTATCGCACAATAACATTTGATTTGATGAAGTAAAATAATCAGTTTGTATACAAACACGTTTTGAAATACATTACTGCATGTTTTAAAATATCATTCATTTTACAAGCATTGTAAAAATGCATTTTCAAGTTTATTTTGAAGTAAATTTGTCTTCATTAAATCAGAAGCATGAAAATATGCCTTGTAAATGCTTGGAAAGTGCTTGAATGTGATTTAAATTAATAAATACAGCAGTTTCAGGATGTATTGCCAAACAATATTTTTTTTGCCATGTTTTAAATTTCTTCAATTAGCCTACTTCAATTATTTGTTAAAACTTAAACACTAACAATTTAGATTAAGTGTAATGAACATATTGAGTAACAAAATCAAGGAAAGTGGAGCTGAGACATTGTCAATCCAAGTCAAATCCACCTCTGAGGTGGGATCAGAATGATCCTGAAATTTTGGTATCAAGTTGATCCTGATACCTGACTTGACTTTTGAAATACCCAAATCAGCCTTTTATCTGGATTCAGGGGAGGATTGGATTACCAGAGCTGAAACCCTGATCTTCAGGATCAGGATTCTCCTGATCTGTGTTGAAATACCCAGTTTTCAGATCAGATCTAGATTTAATCCAATCCGACCAGGATAATCCTGTCAGATCACGTTTGAAATACTGGGCCCTGGATATTAATGGAGTGCACTCCCTTACGGTTCACATAAGTGATGGCTTGGGTAACTGGTGTGTGCAACTGCACATGTGTACAGTCGATGGCTCCCAGTACCCCAGGGAATCCACATTTCAACAAGAAGCCTCGCTTCGCTTCCAGCTGGCTCTCAGGTGTTGATGGAAAAATGATGTGCTCACTTTAGGGATGTGGAGATTCACCGATTCATATCGGTGGTCCGATATAAACGTGTGCGATGCGACTGCACCGGTAGATTCAGGCTACATCGGACATAATTTATGGTTGAATTTGCGATGCATCTCTTCTAGCCTTCTACATCGGTAAATTCCATGGTTACATCGATCATTTCATTTTCCGAGGCAACCTGAATGCACCACCGCGTTAGCCGTGCGCAGCCTCCTGCCCCTGACAGGTAACAGCAGCAGCAGCAGCAGCTGTAGTCAGAGCTGCCAAGAAAAGTAAACAGTCCGACCTGAAGCGCTGGAGCCGAGCGGCCGGTCAATACTCGGCCGTCACTGGCTGTAACTAGGAGAAGGGCCGTGGTAGTGGCTCTGGTTGTAGTGAGCTGGGAAGCGGTGGTAGCCGCGGATGCTAACCGCTAGTTAGCGGTTAGCATCCGGACAGCTAGCAGGGCTAGTACAGTTGCTCTCCTACTCTGCTGCTGCACGCAGCTACACCTGAGCTTTGTGAGCACTGGCTGGAGAGTGCTCACAAACACAGACTCTCCACCCAGAAATGTCCTGTGCACAACAAAACATCTGTGACTTGTCTCTTTTAAGTTGTTTTGTGAAGCACTTTGTAAACTTGTGTTTTTAAAGGTGCTATATAAATAAAGTTATTATTATTATAATATAGCAAAAGACCAAACTGCAGAGGTGCCACCACACAAGACTAGCCCATATGATTAAGCTGGATTTCATTTCTACCATTTATTTCCTCTAGACTGTACCTTTCAAATATGATTTATTGGTTTGCCCTGTAAAAATTAACCAAATATAGGCTACATCCCTCAAATTAATACAGAAAGTAAAGCAGAATGGTATTGAGGTAATAAACTTGATGTGGGAAGAAACTCTCATATCATAACTGTATCAAACATATCGAACCAAATCCCTTTGTAATTAAGTCATATCGTTATCAAATCGCATTTGAATCGCATCGCATCATGAACAGGAGTGAATCGTATTGCATCGTATCGACGGGAGCTTCAGTGTATCGTATCGGTGGCAGCGTATCGAGATGCGTATCGAATCGGCCTCATTGGTGGAGATATACAACCCTAGCTCACTTGCATGTCGGACTAGACTGGAAGACACTGCATGTATAGCCGAGCTGACAGCGGCCTGACTTATCCCCGCCACCGAGGCCACGGTGTGCTGAAAAGACCCGGTGGCGAAGAAGGCCAGAGCCGCTGTCACCTTTACAGCAACTGGGAGAGCGCACGGGCCACCGGGATGCGCATCAGAGGCCACGATGCGTGTCACTACGTTGACCACCTCGCGGGACAGATGCAATTTGTTCCTGTTACATGAATAGAGTACACAATTAAGTGACAATTACATTTGACTGCAGGCTATTTAAAGTAAAGTAAAGTAAAGTATGCCTTTATTCATCCCACGACGGGGAAATTCACGAGTTACAGCAGCAGTATACACAAACACACTCAGACATGCCATGCACACTATGGTGGACTGATAAAGCGAATATATAAATATAGACATTTATAAATAAATATAGGGGCAACCAAGATATTAAGAGAAGTATAAAAAATATATATGTATATATGGCTAAAAAAGAAGTGTCAAAGTGCAATCATGGATCGGGGGGGGGCCTCAATGGGCCTTGTTAAAAAGTCTGACAGCAGAGGGGAGAAAGGACCTGCGATACCTCTCTGTTGAGCAGCGCGGGTGCAGGAGCCTGTCGCTGATAGAGCTTTCCAAAGCTCTGACAGTTCCGTGTAGGGGGTGGGAGGCATTGTCCATGATTGATGGCAGTTTCATCATCATCCTCCTGGCCCCCACCACCTCCACGGGATCGAGGCTGCATCATTTGTGTGGTCCACCTGCATTCCTGCTCTGTCATGCCCAAATAGGTGGATCTTTGGTGATAGATTCGCTCCCTGTACCTCCTCCTCCTTGCAACAATGTACTCCATCTTTGTAGATCATGTTAAGCATACAAATTAAATTAAGGGGTAATCACATGAAACAGGTAAATCCTTAAGGCATCGAATGTGACTTACATTTTGTTGGTGGCGTCTCTCTCTCTTTTTCTTTTGAATATATACTCACTATCTGAAGGTGTGTCTGTTTGTGATTGGCTGAGAGAGATGTTAGGTTGGTAGTTTGCGCCACAGTTTCAGCTGTGTTAATTAAGTCAGGTCTAGTTTCCATTACGCATGCCGACAGCCTTTGATCTGTCATCAGTGTGATGGGACAATCGATATAGATACGTGTATGTGCTGATTCAGATAGTTACAATAAATAGGGGTTATTGTGATTATTAATTGCATTTAAAGCAGAAGTAAGCGATCCGGTCGTTTTGGCTAATGCTGCGTTCCAGGCAGGCTTTTGAAACCGTAAATTACAGCTTCAAGTCACAATTTACGACTTTGTAGCGTTCCAGGCAACCCACTTGTGTTTTTCCGACCTGTTTTACCTGTGAAAGTCACTATAACGGCCACTCGTAACTTCCAACCCGTGAACTCGTACCAGATCGAACTGGTACGACTTCACAGGTCGGAAAAACACGAGTTACGAGTTGCCTTGAACGCACCATAACAGTCCTCGTCCCTACGTCGCCACATTCACGGCGTCCCTTGGCTGCACACACAGCCCTGCATGCCGTTCTCTCTCCTCATTGGATAAAAACTGTAGGATACGATAAATGTTTTCTCCTCGGCTCAGAGCAGAGCAGAGGGACTGACAGACCCGTGTTTTGGTCCAAACACTCTATGTAAGTGATTGCTGTCGGAAGATATAACTATTTAAGACTTATATTAACACAAATATATCACTTACTTCTGCTTTAAATGTGCCTGGAACTGTGGAAACCTGCCTGTGAGGTCTTGGTGACGTGTGCGCACTGCGGGTTTGCTCTAGCAGAGAGCTGTTGCCCAGTAAAAAAAACACACACACACACCTCTTTTCCATTAATAAAGACACTCATATTTAGTAACCTATATTTAAACCCGTGTGCACAGATCACAACATAAACAAACAGCTGTGCGTAAAGGAGGCATCACGGAGCGTCTCTCTTTTTCTTTTTTCTTTAGAATTTACCTGAGAGGGGAGATGTGAATACCTGCTCACTATCTGATGCTGAAGCTGATTGTGGTTTGCTGTGAGAGATGATAGTTTATTTGTTTTCAGTTTTATTTGTCATGGTCGCGTGGCGATGCGGCCGCTCGCCCGCTAATAAATCAATAAGTAAATAAATAAATATAGCGGATCATCGCAATGGCACAGTGTGTAGTGTCAACACAGCAGCGACATGCAGTTATCCATCCTCACAGTCCTGCTCTTGGGACCTCCACAGCTGCTTTTTTGTCTCAGTCCCTCCCTGGTTTCATCTGTGTTAATTCAGTGAGGCTGAGTTTCCATTACGTATGCCGACAGCCTTTGATCTGTCATCAGTCTGACGGGACAATCGATATAGATATATGTGTATGTGCTGATTCACATAGTTACAATAAATAGGAGTTATTGTGATTATTAATTGCATTTAAATGTGCCTGGAACTGTGGAAACCTGCCTGTGAGGTCTTGGTGATGTGTGCGCACTGCGAGCTGGCCAGTCAAATTACCACTGCGCTGGCTGCGCTTCGCCTTTCGGCGCACTCTCGGCGCGGTCTATTGGCAACAAATTGTCACTGCGCCAAGCTGAATCTGTCGACACCTCCCCCTGCTGCGCGACCACACCCATCTCGGCGCACAGCAGTCTGCCAATTTATCAAATCCGCTGAGCACGTTGTTGCACTGAAGGAAAATACCACTGCGCCCCCCTGAGTTGCACCAGGAAAATAGAGCCCAGTGCCTCTAATGCAGCCATCCAGTCCTAGTGATTTCTGTGTTGTCAGCAAGCGGCTGGCAAATGTAAACTCTTTTAATTTACCTGCTTCTTGAACCCTTGAACCTGTTTTCCCTCTTTTAGCTGCAGTTTTCTTTCCTTTCTTGGAGGATTTTGTGGAAGTGATACTTTGTCCCTGTTCAACTGAAAAATTACATTTATACAGTTAAAGTACTGAAGACTCAGATTTAGAACACTTCACTTGTTTATATCACTTTGACTCACCTTGTTCATGTTCATCATCATGTTTTTGTTTAGTTGAGGTCTTTTTCACCTCTTGATAGGGAGTTTAGTGTTCATCATGGGCTGCTCCACCATTCCATCTGACAAGAAAACATCAATGCAGTGAAACAGTAGTTTCTCACACAGATCATATTATTTTTCATTTAAATATTTTATAAAAAATATTTAATTCTCTTTTTTGAATACAGTGTTATATTTATGACCTCATTGCATGTTTTTAAATTGTTGCTGCCTGAATTTTACATTTGTAAAAAAAATATTTTAAATTAAAAACAAGATTAATCCCAGATTAGATAATCCAATACATTCTGAAATAAGATGATACAAGGAAGATTAATATGTGCCATTTTCCCCTTGAGTACAATATTTGAAAATTGTCTTCTGATTTGATAACATTTTGGGGACTTCAAAAATATATTAACTTGTCTAAAGTTGTATTGACATCGTCACAAGTCAGAATTGCAAAAAGTGTCCCATATTACATGAATACACCCTCCCACTCATGCCGGAAACAAAAGAGACTAATACAATAACGTAATGCAATGATTTGGGCAAAAGTAAGTCACTGATTCTTTTGAAGTGGGACAAAACAGGTTGCTATTCTGAGGAAGTAAAACTGTATCCTAAGCCAAATAAAACTAAATGTATGCATCTATGAACTAGGCTACTGAGCTATGCTATGATACAAATGGGTCCATGCCTATGTTCCCACAGCCCTCAGTTCTAAGATTTTTCTCAAAATTAGGCCCTATGTTCCCACTGGACTCTCTCTACCTATGGGGGGTGTATTTTTCTATCATTTTAGGTCTAAAAGAAGGAATCTGAAGATTTTCAGTTTAATTGCTCCTTTTTTGCACTAGTTGTATCTGTCCCCGCATCGCCACGGCAGCAATGAATGGTAGTGGATGTAAGTTCCGCTGTTTAGGCTGTTTATAGGCCCTCAAAGTCGCAAATTTTTTCAACAGACAGCATCAGATGGTTACTCAAACATGCACCGAGAAGTTTATTTACTTCAAGCAAGCCGACATGTTTGTAAAACTAGATCTAATTCAAAGTCTCCCGGAGTCTCGCGCGAGACCTAGTTGCCGTGCGCGGTGTGTTCAGGAGCAGTGGGAAAAGCTACCGTTTGTGTCATAAACACAGGAATATCAACTCTTGACTTGCTTGAAGTTCAAAAAACTTCTCGGCGCATGTTTGAGTCGCCACCTGACGCTGTCTGTGGAAAAAAATGTACACTTGAAGCAAGATGTTGGCAGGGGTGTGTCATTTTCCACAATGTTTGCAATGTGCCTTTGGAGAAAGGCAAGTGTCTTCTTCAGGGATGGAGGATATGCCATGTTGAACACGAAGTACATGCAGAAGGCTGCGATGAAGGCCTCGTCCATTGAAGTGCAAGAACATACCTCAAGTTCATCAACACTGATGACACACAGACATCGTTTGGACAGGGCAGTTTTCCAGTCTCGGTCTCTCAGTTGGATGGTTGGGTATGGAGTTGAAGGATGTTTCTATGACAGAGAAACATTTTTATTTTAGCATACGTTTTTAATAGATCTGATAAGGGATGCACAGTAATGGTGCGTTCACAGCAAAAGCATCGGGAGCATCGCGGCGGCCAGATGTCATTCATTTTCAATGGAGACTGGTGTCGACGGGCGTCGATGGGCGTTGGGAGCGTTGACGCGCGCCGGAGCCTCGAGAGCCGTCAAATTAGAAGTTGAGAGAAGTTCAACTTAATGCAAATGAGGAGCATCGCCACCGCGGCGGTAGCCAGTTGCAGACCGGGACTCTCACAGCGGGAGGAATTAAGAGCGCCTGAGTGGACACATCTTCTGCGCTAGGGCTGCCCCCAAATAGTCGACCAAGCACTGGTCGACCAAAAAATCATTAGCCGACCAAAATTTCATTGGTCGATTGGTCGCAGGAAAAAAAAATAACATTTGGAGCCGTGTCTTGTCAAAATGAAGTCAAAATCAATGACTGAACTGTATATGAAAGGCTATGGGGCTTTTATTTTGAAGGGCCAGATACAGGAAGTCGTGACGTGACACTTTTTTTTATTTTTTTTACACGGCACGGGTCTCTCTCGTATCACCGCTGTTTTCAACCATTAGCGGGTCCTGTCTGAGCCCCGGTCCCGTCCCACAGCGCTCACCAGCGGTCAGTGTCAGTGTCACGGAGCGGATCCATGATAGTCCCCACTGCGGCTGAGACAACTAATCGATAAAATCGATAATTAAATTTGTTGGCAACGAATTTGATTATCGATTCGTTGGGTAGCGATTAACTTGGCCCAGAGCCAGGGAAAAAAAGAAAATATTTCTTATCTTTTCCGTGTCCAAAACAGTCAGCAGCAGCAGCAGTCATCCAGCTCCAATAATCCACTAATATTATTTCCGTTTACAGTGGGTACTAGTTTCATTTGACATTTCACGGGAGAGTCATGCGGATTTTTTGTAGAGGAGTAATTGTGTTTTCACCAGAAGCTGCAATGTGCCCAAACAACCGCCAGGTGGCATCTGTGAGCAGGATCGCCTCCATAAGACAGCAGCACGGAGCAGTGAACACAAATGAGAAAAATGTGACGACGGCAGCTACAGTATAGGCTACGTCTCACTCTCTTTTTTCGGTTCTCAGTCTCGTCAGCTCCAAACACACCCGTCTGTGTTTTTAAAATGAGCCAACTACTGTACAGTAGTGCCGCAGATTTCTCATTCCCCACCTTGTTTGATTGAGTGTTGCTGGATGATTTGTCGTGAATGGACGGGCAAGAGCCTGTGTCACTTTCGGGCTGGGCGATACAACATAGGATATCCTGAAATAACTTTTCCTCGATAGAAATAGGCTACAAGACCGATACAAAGTTGATAGGTTTCATTCATCCATGTTTTGACAGTGTGTGTGTGTGTGTGTGTGTGTGTGTGTGTGTGTGTGTGTGTGTGTGTGTGTGTGTTCTTACCTGTGTTGTTGGCTTCAGGAAGCTCTGTGATGCTGAGGAGGAGAAGGAGCAGGAGGAGTGGAGGGGAGTCGGTCTTCACAGCTTTTATACTGCAGGAGGTGTCCACTCTGTGCTCACATGATTTCACACACAAACTGCAATTTCAAGAAACCTCTCAAGGATGATGCAGTCACCAAACCAGCTGAGCTGCATTAGAATTACCATGATGTGTGGCACTTCATCATTTTATACAAAGGACCTAACACAATTACATTAACAGCACAGAACCAAAATGAAAAACTCATTTCTAATCTCTAACTGTACTTTTACAGACTAACTGTAGTTTTATATGTATTTCTATACTGTGATTTTACCAAACCAACATAGAGGCTATTTAAACAAAGTAACAAGAAGATTACACTGATTCACTTTTAATCCTTTCATGCATGAATTATGAAAACCTCAATCAGGATTTATTTTTTCTCTGCTCTGTTAGCGTCGATGCTACGCTCTGTTAGCGTCGATGCTACTCGGTTTAGCATCTGTTTTTGTACCCGTCCCTGCTCGTCATAGAGGCACCATTCAATGACCGTCGGAAAGCGGAGAATCCCACGATTCAGATGCAGTTTACAGCTCGTCTCTATCATGAACGGTTCGGGAGATTTTTTTCAGAGGGTTTCAGTTGCAGTTCAACTTTAATCATCATTTACGTGCCTTTTCTCAATTATCTGGACTGTGAAACTTTGGGAGATTGTTTTTGAATGTCATTGCTTTGAATTTAGGGTAAAAAAAATTTTTTTATTTTCTATGGGTTTTCCATGTTATCAGCTGATTAACTAAAAATAGAACGTTGCGACTTCCGACTCATTTTGATGGAAAGGGTCACATATGCCCAGCAAGTCCGCAAAATATGGGATCAAGTCATGGGTGGCATGTGACGCTAAATCCAGTTACGCTGGGAAGATGCAAGTGTATACCGGGAGGAAGACCGCAACCAGGAGCAAGAGTGTGGCCTAGAGGGCTGCATTGGGATTGGGTCCCGCCGGGTCCCAACCCAAATCTCGCGGGAGCGGGCGGTTTGAACTTTGCTGCGGGCGGGTAAAACGAAACACTGCGGGAGCGACAGGGTGCACACCATGGATGTATTATATTATTATATTAGGCTATAGATCCATGGTGTGCAGCCCCCCCCCCCCCAGAGGAAGAAGTGAGAGCTGTCAGATAAGTTTGTGTTATGTTGTTGTAGTTACGTCGGGTTGGACGCTACAATATCAATAAGAACATGTGCTTAACATAGACGTGAAATAGCCGCGGAGCGGAGCCAGTTTCCTTTCGGCCCCGTTAACAGATTGTGCCAGATGCGCCAGAGCGCGCACCTCTGTGCCAGGCTCGCGCTCTGCAGCGATGTGTGTTCATTCATCTTAACAGAGCGCGCGAGAGATTAATACACACAATCACACAGGCTACGCATACATACGGGCTACACATGATACACATACCCACAGACACGTGCTGAGGGGCCGAGGCGGGCACGGAGAAATGCGCATCTGGTGGCGTGACCCCCAGGGTGCTTAACCTGGTCAGTAGGTGCTCGTGCCCCGGAGTGCGGGACAGGAGACGACACAAAATCAATGCATCTCTATTATTGTGCGGGCATAAATTCTCAGAGTTTTGCAGGTGCGGGCGGGAGTGGACATGCACATTGCGGGAGCGGGCGGGAATGTAACACACACGTTGCGGGCGCGGGCGGTAATGGTCAGAAATTCAGCGGGAGCGGGCAGGAGCGGGATGAAGAAAACAGTCCCGCGCAGGTCTCTAGTGTGGCCGCCACCACCACCGGTGGAGGAGGAGGAGGAGGAGAAAGAGAAGGAGAAGGAGGAAGAAGAGAAGGTCCAGGCCCAGAAAAGAACTAGGGGATGCGAGTTGTGCTTGATGTCATGGAGGGACTGAGGGATCGCAATGTAAGTGGACGGCGACTTGTCAGAACCAACAAGGAAGTTATGTTGGTGGATTTATAACTCACAAAGGTTTAAGTCGCTCCACTGTCACGTCTCATCTATAAGCAACACACACAGAGTTATCGATGAGGCAGCAGCTTGTACCTCTCTCTCTCTCTGGACGTGCACGTGAGGGAGCGCGCACCGCAGGGCAGCCCCTCCCCTCACAGAGAGACAGAGCGGAGCAGCAGCGGACAACACACACACACCAACGTACATACACAATACCGTCTATATTACAAGGAAATGCGTACGGTAGGTAACCGTGGCTTTTTTAGAGCGCCGTTGTTTACATCCCCATGCACAACAGGAATGTATTTATTTATTGAAAAAAAAAAAAAACATAAAAAGGGCACTTTTTAATATGAGGCAAAAAGGGCAGGGGCTCAAGCACCCCTTGGGCCCTATGTGTGCACGTGCCTGCAGCAGATACACACTGGATGAGTGTTGGTGATGAAGCTGTGATTGAACATGAGCTCTGATGGAAAAATGACAGATGATGTGAATCTTCATGAAGCTTTATGGAAGTTGGATGTGAGTGTCAGAGTGACGTCGACCTCCAGCAGCAGAAACATCACAGTTTACTGAGTTAACTGAATCCACAGGCACTGAACTGATCATTTTAATTTTGCATTTAGTTTTAATTGCACTAAACTTACTTTGAAAGCTCTGTAGTATTTATTAATTTATTAAAAATAAGAGTGTTATTGTGTATTTTCTTAATGAGATGAAGGTTTGGTGATCTGGGAAGTTGCTGCCACAACCAACTGGTGATGGAAACAACGGTTACATGCTGCCATTCCGACATTCTACTATTCAGACATACCACCATTCAGACATGCAAACGTCCTGCCATTCCGACAGTTTCGTCCCGCCATTCCGACAAGGCTTTAATTTCCATAAGGAAATGTGCGTTACTCCGAGCGGCAGTTAGGTGTATGTGTGTATGTTTTTTTTTTGTGTGGGTGCGCGAGCGCACTGTCACTGTCCGTGCCGGCGTGTATGTGTGTGTGCGGGGGTGCGCGAGCTCACAGTGTGTGTGTGTGTGTGTGCACGCGCGCGCGTATGTGTTGGTGCGTGGTGAGGGTGAGTGAGAGAGAGTTTGTTTGTCCTACTGTCCACACGGGAGAGACGCCGCGGCTCCGCCGAGGTGACCACCAGTCCTCTCCCTCGTCCCGCTTGGCTGAAAACGGGCTGTGAGGTGTCCAAACGGGCCTTTATGATCCACAGGGTAATCCACCGGGAAAAATAATCCACTATGCCGCCTCTCCTCCCCTCTCACCACCTCACTTCTCCATTTAAACCCTCGGTCCCACTAATGCACTTTTACGCATTACGCACACAACTTACAGCAAAAAAGAAACATTCATTCATTCATTAAAGGTCCGCACGTCCAAGTGCGCAAACCACAAGGATAATTGATCATTTCCCTGGCCTAATACACAATGAAAAAAACCTGCAGCAAACCTGCAAATCAACTACCCCAGCTGGCCAGGCAAAACCCAGTGGATCACTACAAGTTGTTGCAACTTTTGGGAATTTACTCCTGGTAAAAAGGCTTACAAACATGGACCAGGACGGCTCCATAAGACGCACAAAAATCCAAAGGAAACGAAAGGTAACTTTAAAAAAAATAGCAACAGCACGAAGTAGTCAAAATATGTGTTTTACGCATGCCTCTGTGCGTCTGCAGATCAAATTGTCTATAATTAAACTTGGAGCCAGACCCGGCCAGGCTACAGGAGAGATCAAAAATATGCAGGAGTCCAGGACCCCCATGAGAACCACTGATTCTGTTGAACGTACTGTAACCACTGTGATACAATAAAAAACAACATCACTGATCTGATTCACCGGCGTAGCGGTCCCTCTCTCCATTAACTCTCTAGCTCTCTCGACCACAGCTGCAAACTAAGTAGCACAGCGCCAATAATAATAATAATAATAATAATAATGCATTTTATAATCGAGATGGGATGTGACAAGGGCGTTGACCAGAGTCAAAGTGCTGTTAGAGGAGAGAGATGGGCAGGCAGGGAGGCGGTTACACATTTAATGACCTTATGTCGGAATGGTGGGACGTTTCCAAAAAAGGAAAGTACCGTCATTCCGACAATGGAAACAAAAATTGTCGGAGTGGTGGGACGTTTTCAATTAATGGAAGTGCCGCCATTACGACAATTAGACGTCAATGTCGGAGTGGCGGTATGTCGGAATGACCCGCGGATACCGGAAACAACTGTTGCATTAGTCAGAGTTAACACTGTATGGAGAAAAAATGAATCAGCGTAGTGAGGTTTAAACACTTTTACCTTGAATAAAAAGTGCTGTGAATCTATTTAATCAGTTGTTGTCTGGTGTAGATGAGAGCTGGGAGTCAAACACCAACAGAAACAATGTTCATCATTGATAGATATTTATTGAGTAGAATCAGGAGTTATCATCAGCA
The DNA here is from genome assembly GCF_905171665.1 of Trachurus trachurus. NCBI lineage: Eukaryota > Metazoa > Chordata > Actinopteri > Carangiformes > Carangidae > Trachurus > Trachurus trachurus. The sequence goes on from NC_139892.1 coordinate 1,831,247, forward strand.
TTACACAGAGGAGAGGACGTTACTGTTGTTATTACAGTAACATCACAGCTGCTGAATCATCATCACATCACATTGTTGGTTCCTCACTATGAAGTCCTTCACCTACTTCTTCATTTCTTTGGGTCCTTTACCAGCTGTTATTAGTTTTCTGAACATGGAGAGCACTCCTACATTGGCTGCCTCATCCACACAACTTTTCATCTTCTCCATCTTCTTCAGTTTCTGGATCTTCACACTTCTTCATCTTCCTAATCAGGAAGTCCAAGTGGATATGAGTGGACGCTGATTTAGCATTCAGGGCGATCTGATCCAGTCTGACAACATGTTGGTAGGCCTCTTCAAGACACTCATCTTTGCTGGTCTTCAGATCTTCCATTTCCTCCTCTAGATTCTCCAGGAGACTCAACTTCTTCTCACTTTCATCTTTGTTCTTTTCATACTCCTTTTTCATGTCTTGTAGGGTCTTCTTAACTTTTCTTGTCTTGTGGACATAGATCCACTCTTCTTTCACATGAGCTGATGCAGGACACTTGTTTTTACATGAAGTGCAGCGTCCTCCTTTCATCACCGCACAGTGTTTAGGACCCCACGCCACTGTGCATTCTGGGTAGTGACAGTTCTCTTCACAGACGTTACAGGTAACAGCTCCTTCATAAAATAAACGCAACCCCCACCACCCCCCACTGATATTTTCTTTCTCTTTGTAGACCTCATCTACTTCTACAATGAACTTCTCACTCTCCTTCATCGTATCTTCATTTTCCTTCAGATCTTCTTGAATCTGTTTGATCTCCGTCTGTTTCAGTTCAATCCCCTGGATTCTCTCCTGCAGGTTCTGGACACAGGCCGTCAGTCTGATACGGGAATTCAACACCTCGACTGTTGTCTCCAGCTTTTGAGGTGTGGATGTTGCCAGGAACTCAGTGAACTCACACATTTCCTCATGTGTAGTTTCCCATGCGTTTTTTAGAGCTCCAACAGACCTCTTTGTTCTCTGTATCGTCTGTTTGTTGTCAAACAGGAAGTGAACAGGTTGATTCTTCTGGTTTCTGGCACATTTAATTTCTGCAGCATCGAGAACATGGAGAGTGTTTTCAGGTGGTACTCCATCTGAGTGTGTGAAAAGAGTGACGATGTTCTTCTCCATGTCGTTTCCAAACAGAGACATCACTGAGTCAAAGATGTACTTCAGTCGCTCACTCAGTCGATTCTCTGCCACCTTCATCACCAGACCCACTGCACTGAGTTCTCCAACTCCTTCTTCTGAGCGGAACAAGTCCAATAATCTCTGACTGACCTTGAGGTCACGCCCTATGTCTCTGGTGTATCCAAATCCAGGAGTATCAATGATGGTCAGAGAGAAGGGCAGAGTTTGACCTTCAAAACCAAAGATCTGGTACACCACCACATCTGATGTCTGACTCTCACTCTGACTTCTCCTCTCGTCCTCTACCATCTCAAACCAGATGTTGTCTTCAAACGTCACTCCCATGGCGTAGTTGACCAGAGCGTTGATCAGAGTAGATTTTCCTGTTCCTGTTTCACCAACCAATAAGATGCTTTTGTTCACTTTGTCCAGGTTCTTCTCACCAACAGTCTTTCTGGTCAGAGTTCCTATCTTCTCTTCCTTTGGTCTCAGCTGGAACAGAGCAGGAGATCCTGAACGGATCAAAGAACTTTTGGAGATGATGTCCTTGTATTTCTCTGAGACGTTACTGCTCCTGTGGAGGAAAATAGAATAAAGTTCAAACCACAGAGAGAAACACAACTGTATGACGACTGAGTGTCAACGGTGACAGGTCTTCTTGTCCTTGTTCTGTCCCTGATGTGAAGTCTCCTCAGTTTCCTGAGTAGTTTGTGTGTTGTGGTGTTACTCACGTTGCCATGGTGATTCCTGGTGCAGAGCGCCACGCGGTGAAGGTCAAACAGGTGTGATGGTGTCTAGGCTTTGGTCTCTGCATCAGATGAAAAACAATCAGTGAAAGCTGAACAACAGACTGGTTCATCAGTGAGGAAAGAACAGGACAGAAGAAAATGGAGCGGACCAACTCCCAGTTCCATGTGAAGCTGTTTTCAGACCTGGAGCTGCTCTGATCTGGTCTCAGTCAGTTCATCAGTAAACTGTGTTTCCTCTCAGCTCATGACTCTCAGAGAAAAGACCAGACAGTCAAACAGGTGAAGGAAGCTGAGCAGGTTCTCAGTCTGAGTGTGTTGGATAATACACACTTCATTTCAATCAATAAAGAAATGTGTTGTTTGTTTCAGGTTTGTGTCACAAACAGTCGGTGTCAGATTGTCTTTTGCTTTTTACTATGAAACAGTTCAAGTTTGTTTTGGTGGATTTTCTCTTCAGAAAAAGCTGAAGAACAAAAAACAAGTGGTTTTCTGACTTTAACTATGCGCTCTTTTTAGTTTTCATGCTCAAAAAGTTGATTTTCTACTTTAAACTATTGGAATTGAGTGCAAAATGAGGAACGCCCTCGAGTGCACATGAGTCACCAAACATTTGAATACATTGATTCCGATGTGAGGGGAAAAAAACTAGGCATTTTTGACATAGGCTATATGTGACCTGATCCATCAAAATGAGTCACAGTGACCCAAATTTCAAAGTTGAGATTTTGGTATCAATGGAAAGATTAGAAAGTAAGCTTTAAAATGATACCCTAGTCAGAGTCATACATTTGATGGTTTTCGAGATGTGGCCATTTGAATTATGATCTCCTACTCTCTTATTCTGTTCTAAAACCTGAGAAAATAGCAGTTAAAGCCTTTGGAAACCTGACTATATATAGTAAAAATGCTTATATTATATCAAAGTCAAGTGCCTCATTAAGCATCCACAAAAGTCTGAGTGACAATAACTATTCATAACTATTAGAAAACCTTGTTTAAAAACAGCTCATTTTGCTATTGAGGCACTATTGAGGCCACTGGTCAGGACAGTGTGGGCGTGGCAGATAACGCTATGATTGACAGCTCCATTGTCATAGCAACACGTCAATGGCGACCGTTAAAAAAAAAAAAAAAAAGTCCTCACCGGAGGACGTGCATCGATTGATTGATGCTATTTAGCAGCTAACTAGTCTACCAGCTTCGTTTTGGAGCATCATAACCGTCTTCGGTCGTAGTCTCACAGAAAAAGAAGAAGCTTTTAACCGTCACCCATGTCTGTGTGCACCAGGAGGGGCTGACTGACACACACACAGAGACAAGGCAGGTCGCACTGGAAAGCTAATAAATGCTAAAAGCTAATCGCCAATTTACACACACCCTCCCTACCTCCCTCCCCTCACCCCCCCACAAAAACCGGCTGTATCGGCTGCATGTAGAGAGGAGTTGTGAGGAGTTGTGGGCACACACACACACAGACAGACAGACAGACAGACAGACACAGACAGGGCAGGTCGCGCTGGAAAGCTAATAAATGCTAAATGCTAATCGCTACACACACACACACACACAACCCCGGTTGCCATGGCTCTGCTTGTGAGGACTTGAGAGGAGTGGTGGAGCGACCGTTAGCAGAACGGTTTTGTTCGCCGCCACTGGGGGGCTGGGTGAGAGAACTGACGTGGCGATTTATGAGTGGTAGGATTATTGCGTGATAAATCCCAGAGATAACTCCGCCCAATTCAAACCTACTGTACAAAACCTTAAAAGACAAATATTTTCAATTTGGATGGAAACTTTTTTCTAATTATTTTTACATGTTTAATAATATGTACATAAGACCCTAAAATACATGGTTAGGAGGCTTTGGTGGATTTGGGTTTCCAGAGGCTTTAAAGTTTTTGCCAGTGAATCTGGCATCTGTTCCTGTACCACGTGGTTACACGCACCCTATACTGTCCCTTGTTGTCATAGATGCAGCATTCAATGACCCTCGGAAAGCAGGGAATCTCACAATTCAGATGCTTTTTACAGCTCGTTTCTATCATAAACGGTTCATAAACGGTTCAGAAGTTGTCATGTTTTGTTGACATTTTGTAAAACATGTGCAAGCGTGTACGTTCGGGTTAGCATCGATGCTACGTTCGAATTAGCATCGATGCTACGCTCTGTTAGTGTCGATGCTACGCTCTGTTAGCGTCGATGCTACTCGGATTAGCATCTGTTTCTGTATCCGTCCCTGCTCGTCATAGATGCAACATTCAATGACCGTCGGAAAGCGGAGAATCCCGCGATTCAGATGCAGTTTTCAGCTCGTCTCTATCATGAACGGTTCAGAAGATATTTCATGTTTTGCACCGAAGCAACACTCATTTTCAGAGGGTTTAAGTTGCAGGTCAACTTTAATCATCATTTACGTGCCTTTTCTCAATTATCTGGACTGTGAAACTTTGGGAGATTGTTTTTGAATGTCATTGCTTTGAAATTAGGGTAAAACATTTTTTTTGATTTTCTATGGGTTTTCCACGTTATCAGCTGATTATCTAAAAATAGAACGTTGCGACTTCCGACTCATTTTGATAGAACGGGTCACATATCAACAGATAAATGAACAATTAACACATAGACACAGGATTAAAGCTGGAAAATACATTTTTCACTTCATGGGATATTTTAAGAATTTTAAGATGAGAAACAACCCACACTGTAGGTTGTAGAGGTGCTGGCGATGGATGGAGTTGAAAAAATAAATATTTGAAGAATTTACCAGATACTTAAATACATCTAATAAAGTGAAACACACAATTATTCCATCATAAAACATGAAAACATCTCAAATTTCCAAATGTCTCATGTCTTTCATTCATCAACATTAATGAATTATTAAGTTCTACCATGAAGCTCTAATTGTTAATCAATGGAAAACTATAGTTGAAGATGGATTATGTGAAGTGAATCTCCTGTTGTAGTTAAGTTTCCCATCATTCCTCTGTGTGTGTGTGTGTGTGTGTGTGTGTGTGTGTGTGTGTGTGTGTGTGTGTGTGTGTGTGTGTGTGTGTGTGTGTTGGTCTCACCTGTATATGAGGACATTTCATCCGTTTACGCACCGACATTATAAGGACATACCGTAATTGTTAGGACAGTTGCGATGTCCTCATAAGTCTCGCAACGTAGAAGCACTTAGCATGATGCAAATAACTCCCTCCCGCTTTTTCTCGAATTGTCCTCATAGTTACGGTTGACCTGATTTCTAGTGTGTGTGTGTGTGTGCCCGTTGTGTATAATCGCCTGCTTTACTGCTGGTTTGTGGTACCGCAGCTCCATACACATACACTGAATGAGAGCCTTTCATTGGCTGAACACCTGATCAGTGATTGGCTGAAGCTGACGTCAATCAGGCAGATTCTGATCTGTGATTTGGCTGCTGAGTTGTCCATCACCAGTTGGCGCGAAGTGGCACCGAAGAGAGTGTGCATTTTTCCATGGCCCCAGGCAGAAACTTGGATTAACAAAATTGGTAAGTGATACTGACGAACTATAAATGTATTAGCAATAAAAATGTATCTAGGGATGGTAATATTTTAATTTACTGGCTGTTTGTGCCAGCCGTTTGTGAGCAGTGAATTGTTTGCTCTAACCTAGTTTCCTCGGTAAGTACATGGCAGTGGCTATTACCTGCAGCGAAGAGGGCAAGCATGAAAGCACGTTTTAACACACCCAGGGCTCGACAGTGCGAGCCCCTCGTCGCAAATGCGAGTAAAAAACAGATCAGTGCGAATTGTGAAATGCAATTAGTAGCACGTGTGCGACTACCAAATTGTAAGTTACCGTAGCTGAGCTACGTGGCTAACAACAGCTAACGCTAATATCAAAACACATCGCCGTCAAAACGTAGTTGCCCCCGCGGCGATTTGTTTTCCAGCTGGGTTTAGTAGAGATTTATCGCCAATTAGACGGACCAGATCAGGTCCAGGTTTTAATGTTCAGGTTTATAACTGTAGCTATAACTATAACTATAGCTGCCCTATCTCTCTGCTGCTACTTAGCAGCAGAGAGATAGGGCAGCTCCTGTATGGGGAACGTGACAGCAGAGTGATAATGTCTGTAAAAAGTCCCAGTGCTGTTATACTGTATATCAGCACTCATGGAACGTCTCTTGTCCAATCAAATTGCTCGGTTGGGACCGGTCGGAACTAACTGTTGTATAATAAATGTTTTATGATGTGTTGCGAACGTTTGGAGGTTGTGGCCGGTTGTGCACTTGAATGCAGCATCAGCTGAAAAAAAGAGACTGCACGCGGAACCAAACCGCAGCGCAGCGCACGGAGTGGAGGTAGTTTCAGATCGGCGCACATGTCAACCGGTCTGCCTGGTCACATCTGGCGCTGTCCGCTCCCTGTGTGACCAGCCAAGCCCCCGCGAAGGCCCCGCTCCGCCTCCGCGGGCAGTGCGTCCGTACAGGTAGTGTAAAGCGAACTCGTTCATACGCTCACAACCCAAAGCAGCGCCGTAGCCGCGAGCACTCGGTGTGACGGCGTTGTTGTTGTTTTTTTATTCCGTGCATGTACATGGAGCTGTGCGCCGCGGTTCTCTACGTTGCTGTGCCAGGCAGCTGTTTCCCACGGAGCTCGGCCCCGTTTGAACGGAAGCCCGTACTGTACTGTATGAAAAGACGTCGCGTCCGCGGTGTAGAATGTGTAGAAGAGAAACACACATTTCAGGACCACTGACTTGAATAATCGGGTCAGACAAATGTAAACACACAAGGCTGAACATCACTGGACATGTCTGTTGGGATTATACAAAAAAGTAAAGTAAGGTAGAGCTGTCAAGATGTGTGCAGTAGGCTATATACTAGGCTATCACTCATTTCCAATGTACAGGTGCATTAGAATATCATGGAAGAGTTTATTAAGGCCTATGTCACTAATTCAATTCAAAAAGTGAAACTAACTAACACATTATATACTGTAGCCTATATGAAGACCTGAAATTCAGTATTCCCAAAAATGTAAATACTACAAAGGAACCTTTTTTTCTCTTTTCTTTAAAGCATTTTTAATATAGAAATGTTGTCCATCTATATGCACTCAATACTTGGTTGGGGCTGTTTGATTTGAACTACTGGAAATTGACTTTTCCATGATATTATAATGTATTTAAATGCACATGTATTATGTTAATGGTGAGTGTCACCGCTCTAAGATCTTTTTTGGTCCTGACCCGTTGGCATCCCTGTTAAAAAGCTATGAATTGAACTGTTTTGCTTATAAATGCCTCCTCATTGACCTCACACATAAGCAGCAGCGTTTCAGTTACGTCATTTATGTGCCTCCTCCATGGGACCAAAATTGTACTTAAATGTAATTGAATTGACTGGCGCGTTGCACAGAATACTGCGGTACTTTATTAATTAACCTGTCTAAATTTGTGTCTCGAGGCTCCTATTTTTTGACAATCAAAATATGGTCCCCCTACATAAAATACATGTAGGAATATATTTAATTTTCATTTATTTTCATAACTTATGGGAAACACTGAAATGGTAAGAGAGCAACAGACAATGAGTAATCAGTAATTTGTTTTTAAATATATTTAACCTAAGTGTATGCATTTATGATGTATGGCTCATCCTGCTCCCTTCATCAATGCACTGTTCTGTAGTGATGCTTTCTGACCTAAATAGATGTCACTGTTAATTACTTAACCAACTTAACTTAAACATAATGTCATTGTTAATGTTGTTGTCAATATGAATAAATATTGGTTTAGTTTTTAATGTTCTCTGGGAATTATTGCAGTTAAAGATGACAGCGAGAGGGAGGCGAAAGTCTCCAAAACAGGATGCAGTGGACCATATTATTCTAGGCAAGGATAAACCCATCGTAGAGGAAAAATTCATTGACACATTTAAAGGTAAGTTGTTAGTATCATACCATGTTCTGACACTGCTGACAGTCATATCACAGCAGCTCTAGTTAACTCGAGTAGTTTTATACATCTTCAGGTCAAAAAGTGTTGCTACTGTCAATGAACACCTTTAATGCAAGTGTGGAGCTAATCGTAGATTGGTTGTGAGTTGGTGTTGATCAAGCAAATATAAAAACTGTACTCCAAATGTACAGACAGGACGCAAATAAATGTGAGAACCCAGATAAACCTGATATGTGGACAGTACTTAGTCTAAGGTTTTGCATAATTTATCTGTCTGAAAAGATGAGCCATATAGCCAAATAGTTGGACTTAAATTCTTGTTTTCATTCTGTTCTTGCTATTTTAGGGAGAGGGGTTTTTGCCAAGCAATTCATTGCGTCATCATCCTTTTTATTGGAGTACCGTGGACTTCTGTCATTGAGTCAACGATTCAATGACAAAAACAACCCATTTTTATTTGATTTTATTTGGAATGGCAAGTGCTATTGGTAAGTTTGTTGCTTGTTAATTTACTGAAATGTAGAAAAATGTATCTTTTATATCAACATTTTGAATTCATACTGTATGATTGAAATTAATTAAAATTTTAACTAATATGGCATGTATGATTTAATGAGTTTACAAAGAAGGCTTACACTGAAAATGTTTTTGTCATGACATCTTGAATTAATTAATCGCAGGCAATGTTTTTTTTTGTTACAGCATAGATGCTTCCAAAGAAGATGGGACACTTGGGCGCCTAGCAAATGACAACCACATAAATCCAAACTGCAAAATGAAAAAAATAGTAGTCGAAGGAAGGCCACACTTGTGCCTTTTTGCAGTTAGGGACATATTTCCAGGAAAGGAACTAACCTATGACTATGGTGATTCCCCTTGGCCATGGCGCTCAATAGTGAGTTTATGTTCTGATGTTCTCTTAATGATGGTGTTTGTTAAATGAGAGGGAAAGTAACAGTAGTATGAGTTATCTCAGGAATTCACTTCATGAAGAGACATTTGTACAGTGTTATAGAATTTAGTATGAGAATTTCACCTGTCTTCAGCTAATCTGTATCATAATCAGTGAGGGGCTTGAGCAGTCAAAGTTGTTAGAGTGAAATAATGTATTGTAGTGTATATATATGTTGTGAATCAACACACATCCCTGTAAATTATGAAATATGATGTACAAAAAGGTCAGATTTATAGAGGAATTATATGACAATAGCATACATTTCCTCTGTACAATTGCAGGCACCACATAAGAAACCCCAAACGTCCAAGACAAAAAAAACAGCCTCAACAGAAAACAAAACGGCAAGTTGTGTTTTGTAAAATCACAGCCACTTGTTGTCTTTGGTTATAGTGTGAAAAAAGCACCTACACAACACGTCATCCTACTTGCTGCAATGTGATGTCTGTTGTACATATTGCCAGTGTTGTAGCACAATAATTGCTGCATGACAATTCATTATTACTGTTCATTACTATTCCAATTGTTTTATTTGCACCTTTCTCTTATCTCCAGGAATTCTGTGGTGAGACGAGCAAGGCTCTGACACTCAGCAGTGCAACGTCTGACACGCCAGCTGATGAAGTGAGTATTAGAATATATTCTTTCACACACTCACAAGATGTTTGATGCAGGTGGTTATCACAAAGTACTGCACTGGGCTGTTTTTAGATGGACACTCGTTTTTATGAAGTATGAACTATATTCATTGTGGAAAATTCTCTAGATCCTTCTCCTCGCACCTCTCCTTGCATCTCTCTCTGCTCCTCTGGACACACACACATAGTAATGACAAGCAGCTAATTAATGTAGCTAACGCTACTCAGCAGCTAAAAACGTACTGTTACTGTTGGCTTCAGAAGCTGTAGCATTTATTAACTGACAAACTACATGTTCTGCCAACTTCCTGCTAATCTCTTTCTGTGCTGTTGCCGCTCTGTTCGCTTTTATCACTTTAGTCACTTTCTCTGCTCGCTCACTTGTTGCACATTTCCATAAGGAGCTACGCTACTCTACGTTACGCTGACATTACACTACTCATGCTACTGGCTACTCTAACGTTTATAAGCATGAGCGTTACATTTTACGTAAATGTCCTCTGAAGAATGAGAGGAGGGTCTCACATGATTTGCTGCGCGAATTAATGACTCAATAAAAGTCCGGAATAACACCGTGTGTCGTTGTGCTCACACAGTGTGAGTAAAAATCCTTAGTAGCGCGTTGGCATTAATGACCTTGTGAAATTTCAGCAGTGGCGCTCGTAATCTAGCGTAATCTGAATGAATATAGGGGAAACACTGCACTCCAGTATCTCTGCACTTTGGGTCAGACAGAAGCTGGTGGAATGTTTCAAAATACCTGATAAGGTTAAGGGCTGTCAGGTCGCAGTGTGTCTTATAAGCACATAACTTGTCAAATTTGAATAGAGGTGAGCCCATTGTGTGAGTAAGTTGTGTCACTTGTGTGTCAGTGGTGCATCTCTAAACTGAGTTGTAAGGACAGCTCTCCTTGTGAGGACCATCGTATATCCTACTTGCTGCAATGTGATGTCTGTTGTACATATTGCCAGTGTTGTAGCACAATAATTGCTGCATGACAATTCATTATTACTGTTCATTACTATTCCAATTGTTTTATTTGCACCTTTCTCTTATCTCCAGGAATTCTGTGGTGAGACGAGCAAGGCTCTGACACTCAGCAGTGCAACGTCTGACACGCCAGCTGATGAAGTGAGTATTAGAATATATTCTTTCACACACTCACAAGATGTTTGATGCAGGTGGTTATCACAAAGTACTGCACTGGGCTGTTTTTAGATGGACACTCGTTTTTATGAAGTATGAACTATATTCATTGTGGAAAATTCTCTAGATCCTTCTCCTCGCACCTCTCCTTGTATCTCTCTCTGCTCCTCTGGACACACACACATAGTAATGACAAGCAGCTAATTAATGTAGCTAACGCTACTCAGCAGCTAAAAACGTACTGTTACTGTTGGCTTCAGAAGCTGTAGCATTTATTAACTGACAAACTACATGTTCTGCCAACTTCCTGCTAATCTCTTTCTGTGCTGTTGCCGCTCTGTTCGCTTTTATCACTTTAGTCACTTTCTCTGCTCGCTCACTTGTTGCACATTTCCATAAGGAGCTACGCTACTCTACGTTACGCTGACATTACACTACTCATGCTACTGGCTACTCTAACGTTTATAAGCATGAGCGTTACATTTTACGTAAATGTCCTCTGAAGAATGAGAGGAGGGTCTCACATGATTTGCTGCGCGAATTAATGACTCAATAAAAGTCCGAAATAACACCGTGTGTCGTTGTGCTCACACAGTGTGAGTAAAAATCCTTAGTAGCGCGTTGGCATTAATGACCTTGTGAAATTTCAGCAGTGGCGCTCGTAATCTAGCGTAATCTGAATGAATATAGGGGAAACACTGCACTCCAGTATCTCTGCACTTTGGGTCAGACAGAAGCTGGTGGAATGTTTCAAAATACCTGATAAGGTTAAGGGCTGTCAGGTCGCAGTGTGTCTTATAAGCACATAACTTGTCAAATTTGAATAGAGGTGAGCCCATTGTGTGAGTAAGTTGTGTCACTTGTGTGTCAGTGGTGCATCTCTAAACTGAGTTGTAAGGACAGCTCTCCTTGTGAGGACCATCGTATATCCTACTTGCTGCAATGTGATGTCTGTTGTACATATTGCCAGTGTTGTAGCACAATAATTGCTGCATGACAATTCATTATTACTGTTCATTACTATTCCAATTGTTTTATTTGCACCTTTCTCTTATCTCCAGGAATTCTGTGGTGAGACGAGCAAGGCTCTGACACTCAGCAGTGCAACGTCTGACACGCCAGCTGATGAAGTGAGTATTAGAATATATTCTTTCACACACTCACAAGATGTTTGATGCAGGTGGTTATCACAAAGTACTGCACTGGGCTGTTTTTAGATGGACACTCGTTTTTATGAAGTATGAACTATATTCATTGTGGAAAATTCTCTAGATCCTTCTCCTCGCACCTCTCCTTGCATCTCTCTCTGCTCCTCTGGACACACACACATAGTAATGACAAGCAGCTAATTAATGTAGCTAACGCTACTCAGCAGCTAAAAACGTACTGTTACTGTTGGCTTCAGAAGCTGTAGCATTTATTAACTGACAAACTACATGTTCTGCCAACTTCCTGCTAATCTCTTTCTGTGCTGTTGCCGCTCTGTTCGCTTTTATCACTTTAGTCACTTTCTCTGCTCGCTCACTTGTTGCACATTTCCATAAGGAGCTACGCTACTCTACGTTACGCTGACATTACACTACTCATGCTACTGGCTACTCTAACGTTTATAAGCATGAGCGTTACATTTTACGTAAATGTCCTCTGAAGAATGAGAGGAGGGTCTCACATGATTTGCTGCGCGAATTAATGACTCAATAAAAGTCCGGAATAACACCGTGTGTCGTTGTGCTCACACAGTGTGAGTAAAAATCCTTAGTAGCGCGTTGGCATTAATGACCTTGTGAAATTTCAGCAGTGGCGCTCGTAATCTAGCGTAATCTGAATGAATATAGGGGAAACACTGCACTCCAGTATCTCTGCACTTTGGGTCAGACAGAAGCTGGTGGAATGTTTCAAAATACCTGATAAGGTTAAGGGCTGTCAGGTCGCAGTGTGTCTTATAAGCACATAACTTGTCAAATTTGAATAGAGGTGAGCCCATTGTGTGAGTAAGTTGTGTCACTTGTGTGTCAGTGGTGCATCTCTAAACTGAGTTGTAAGGACAGCTCTCCTTGTGAGGACCATCGTATATCCTACTTGCTGCAATGTGATGTCTGTTGTACATATTGCCAGTGTTGTAGCACAATAATTGCTGCATGACAATTCATTATTACTGTTCATTACTATTCCAATTGTTTTATTTGCACCTTTCTCTTATCTCCAGGAATTCTGTGGTGAGACGAGCAAGGCTCTGACACTCAGCAGTGCAACGTCTGACACGCCAGCTGATGAAGTGAGTATTAGAATATATTCTTTCACACACTCACAAGATGTTTGATGCAGGTGGTTATCACAAAGTACTGCACTGGGCTGTTTTTAGATGGACACTCGTTTTTATGAAGTATGAACTATATTCATTGTGGAAAATTCTCTAGATCCTTCTCCTCGCACCTCTCCTTGCATCTCTCTCTGCTCCTCTGGACACACACACATAGTAATGACAAGCAGCTAATTAATGTAGCTAACGCTACTCAGCAGCTAAAAACGTACTGTTACTGTTGGCTTCAGAAGCTGTAGCATTTATTAACTGACAAACTACATGTTCTGCCAACTTCCTGCTAATCTCTTTCTGTGCTGTTGCCGCTCTGTTCGCTTTTATCACTTTAGTCACTTTCTCTGCTCGCTCACTTGTTGCACATTTCCATAAGGAGCTACGCTACTCTACGTTACGCTGACATTACACTACTCATGCTACTGGCTACTCTAACGTTTATAAGCATGAGCGTTACATTTTACGTAAATGTCCTCTGAAGAATGAGAGGAGGGTCTCACATGATTTGCTGCGCGAATTAATGACTCAATAAAAGTCCGGAATAACACCGTGTGTCGTTGTGCTCACACAGTGTGAGTAAAAATCCTTAGTAGCGCGTTGGCATTAATGACCTTGTGAAATTTCAGCAGTGGCGCTCGTAATCTAGCGTAATCTGAATGAATATAGGGGAAACACTGCACTCCAGTATCTCTGCACTTTGGGTCAGACAGAAGCTGGTGGAATGTTTCAAAATACCTGATAAGGTTAAGGGCTGTCAGGTCGCAGTGTGTCTTATAAGCACATAACTTGTCAAATTTGAATAGAGGTGAGCCCATTGTGTGAGTAAGTTGTGTCACTTGTGTGTCAGTGGTGCATCTCTAAACTGAGTTGTAAGGACAGCTCTCCTTGTGAGGACCATCGTATATCCTACTTGCTGCAATGTGATGTCTGTTGTACATATTGCCAGTGTTGTAGCACAATAATTGCTGCATGACAATTCATTATTACTGTTCATTACTATTCCAATTGTTTTATTTGCACCTTTCTCTTATCTCCAGGAATTCTGTGGTGAGACGAGCAAGGCTCTGACACTCAGCAGTGCAACGTCTGACACGCCAGCTGATGAAGTGAGTATTAGAATATATTCTTTCACACACTCACAAGATATTTGATGCAGGTGGTTATCACAAAGTACTGCACTGGGCTGTTTTTAGATGGACACTCGTTTTTATGAAGTATGAACTATATTCATTGTGGAAAATTCTCTAGATCCTTCTCCTCGCACCTCTCCTTGCATCTCTCTCTGCTCCTCTGGACACACACACATAGTAATGACAAGCAGCTAATTAATGTAGCTAACGCTACTCAGCAGCTAAAAACGTACTGTTACTGTTGGCTTCAGAAGCTGTAGCATTTATTAACTGACAAACTACATGTTCTGCCAACTTCCTGCTAATCTCTTTCTGTGCTGTTGCCGCTCTGTTCGCTTTTATCACTGTAGTCACTTTCTCTGCTCGCTCACTTGTTGCACATTTCCATAAGGAGCTACGCTACTCTACGTTACGCTGACATTACACTACTCATGCTACTGGCTACTCTAACGTTTATAAGCATGAGCGTTACATTTTACGTAAATGTCCTCTGAAGAATGAGAGGAGGGTCTCACATGATTTGCTGCGCGAATTAATGACTCAATAAAAGTCCGAAATAACACCGTGTGTCGTTGTGCTCACACAGTGTGAGTAAAAATCCTTAGTAGCGCGTTGGCATTAATGACCTTGTGAAATTTCAGCAGTGGCGCTCGTAATCTAGCGTAATCTGAATGAATATAGGGGAAACACTGCACTCCAGTATCTCTGCACTTTGGGTCAGACAGAAGCTGGTGGAATGTTTCAAAATACCTGATAAGGTTAAGGGCTGTCAGGTCGCAGTGTGTCTTATAAGCACATAACTTGTCAAATTTGAATAGAGGTGAGCCCATTGTGTGAGTAAGTTGTGTCACTTGTGTGTCAGTGGTGCATCTCTAAACTGAGTTGTAAGGACAGCTCTCCTTGTGAGGACCATCGTATATCCTACTTGCTGCAATGTGATGTCTGTTGTACATATTGCCAGTGTTGTAGCACAATAATTGCTGCATGACAATTCATTATTACTGTTCATTACTATTCCAATTGTTTTATTTGCACCTTTCTCTTATCTCCAGGAATTCTGTGGTGAGACGAGCAAGGCTCTGACACTCAGCAGTGCAACGTCTGACACGCCAGCTGATGAAGTGAGTATTAGAATATATTCTTTCACACACTCACAAGATGTTTGATGCAGGTGGTTATCACAAAGTACTGCACTGGGCTGTTTTTAGATGGACACTCGTTTTTATGAAGTATGAACTATATTCATTGTGGAAAATTCTCTAGATCCTTCTCCTCGCACCTCTCCTTGCATCTCTCTCTGCTCCTCTGGACACACACACATAGTAATGACAAGCAGCTAATTAATGTAGCTAACGCTACTCAGCAGCTAAAAACGTACTGTTACCGTTGGCTTCAGAAGCTGTAGCATTTATTAACTGACAAACTACATGTTCTGCCAACTTCCTGCTAATCTCTTTCTGTGCTGTTGCCGCTCTGTTCGCTTTTATCACTTTAGTCACTTTCTCTGCTCGCTCACTTGTTGCACATTTCCATAAGGAGCTACGCTACTCTACGTTACGCTGACATTACACTACTCATGCTACTGGCTACTCTAACGTTTATAAGCATGAGCGTTACATTTTACGTAAATGTCCTCTGAAGAATGAGAGGAGGGTCTCACATGATTTGCTGCGCGAATTAATGACTCAATAAAAGTCCGGAATAACACCGTGTGTCGTGAGGGGCTTGAGCAGTCAAAGTTGTTAGAGTGAAATAATGTATTGTAGTGTATATATATGTTGTGAATCAACACACATCCCTGTAAATTATGAAATATGATGTACAAAAAGGTCAGATTTATAGAGAAATTATATGACAATAGCATACATTTCCTCTGTACAATTGCAGGCACCACATAAGAAACCCCAAACGTCCAAGACAAAAAAAACAGCCTCAACAGAAAACAAAACGGCAAGTTGTGTTTTGTAAAATCACAGCCACTTGTTGTCTTTGGTTATAGTGTGAAAAAAGCACCTACACAACACGTCATCCTACTTGCTGCAATGTGATGTCTGTTGTACATATTGCCAGTGTTGTAGCACAATAATTGCTGCATGACAATTCATTATTACTGTTCATTACTATTCCAATTGTTTTATTTGCACCTTTCTCTTATCTCCAGGAATTCTGTGGTGAGACGAGCAAGGCTCTGACACTCAGCAGTGCAACGTCTGACACGCCAGCTGATGAAGTGAGTATTAGAATATATTCTTTCACACACTCACAAGATGTTTGATGCAGGTGGTTATCACAAAGTACTGCACTGGGCTGTTTTTAGATGGACACTCGTTTTTATGAAGTATGAACTATATTCATTGTGGAAAATTCTCTAGATCCTTCTCCTCGCACCTCTCCTTGCATCTCTCTCTGCTCCTCTGGACACACACACATAGTAATGACAAGCAGCTAATTAATGTAGCTAACGCTACTCAGCAGCTAAAAACGTACTGTTACTGTTGGCTTCAGAAGCTGTAGCATTTATTAACTGACAAACTACATGTTCTGCCAACTTCCTGCTAATCTCTTTCTGTGCTGTTGCCGCTCTGTTCGCTTTTATCACTTTAGTCACTTTCTCTGCTCGCTCACTTGTTGCACATTTCCATAAGGAGCTACGCTACTCTACGTTACGCTGACATTACACTACTCATGCTACTGGCTACTCTAACGTTTATAAGCATGAGCGTTACATTTTACGTAAATGTCCTCTGAAGAATGAGAGGAGGGTCTCACATGATTTGCTGCGCGAATTAATGACTCAATAAAAGTCCGAAATAACACTGTGTGTCGTTGTGCTCACACAGTGTGAGTAAAAATCCTTAGTAGCGCGTTGGCATTAATGACCTTTTAAAATTTTAGCAGTGGCGCTCGTAATCTAGCGTAATCTGAATGAATATAGGGGAAACACTGCACTCCAGTATCTCTGCACTTTGGGTCAGACAGAAGCTGGTGGAATGTTTCAAAATACCTGATAAGGTTAAGGGCTGTCAGGTCGCAGTGTGTCTTATAAGCACATAACTTGTCAAATTTGAATAGAGGTGAGCCCATTGTGTGAGTAAGTTGTGTCACTTGTGTGTCAGTGGTGCATCTCTAAACTGAGTTGTAAGGACAGCTCTCCTTGTGAGGACCATCGTATATCCTACTTGCTGCAATGTGATGTCTGTTGTACATATTGCCAGTGTTGTAGCACAATAATTGCTGCATGACAATTCATTATTACTGTTCATTACTATTCCAATTGTTTTATTTGCACCTTTCTCTTATCTCCAGGAATTCTGTGGTGAGACGAGCAAGGCTCTGACACTCAGCAGTGCAACGTCTGACACGCCAGCTGATGAAGTGAGTATTAGAATATATTCTTTCACACACTCACAAGATGTTTGATGCAGGTGGTTATCACAAAGTACTGCACTGGGCTGTTTTTAGATGGACACTCGTTTTTATGAAGTATGAACTATATTCATTGTGGAAAATTCTCTAGATCCTTCTCCTCGCACCTCTCCTTGCATCTCTCTCTGCTCCTCTGGACACACACACATAGTAATGACAAGCAGCTAATTAATGTAGCTAACGCTACTCAGCAGCTAAAAACGTACTGTTACCGTTGGCTTCAGAAGCTGTAGCATTTATTAACTGACAAACTACATGTTCTGCCAACTTCCTGCTAATCTCTTTCTGTGCTGTTGCCGCTCTGTTCGCTTTTATCACTTTAGTCACTTTCTCTGCTCGCTCACTTGTTGCACATTTCCATAAGGAGCTACGCTACTCTACGTTACGCTGACATTACACTACTCATGCTACTGGCTACTCTAACGTTTATAAGCATGAGCGTTACATTTTACGTAAATGTCCTCTGAAGAATGAGAGGAGGGTCTCACATGATTTGCTGCGCGAATTAATGACTCAATAAAAGTCCGGAATAACACCGTGTGTCGTGAGGGGCTTGAGCAGTCAAAGTTGTTAGAGTGAAATAATGTATTGTAGTGTATATATATGTTGTGAATCAACACACATCCCTGTAAATTATGAAATATGATGTACAAAAAGGTCAGATTTATAGAGAAATTATATGACAATAGCATACATTTCCTCTGTACAATTGCAGGCACCACATAAGAAACCCCAAACGTCCAAGACAAAAAAAACAGCCTCAACAGAAAACAAAACGGCAAGTTGTGTTTTGTAAAATCACAGCCACTTGTTGTCTTTGGTTATAGTGTGAAAAAAGCACCTACACAACACGTCATCCTACTTGCTGCAATGTGATGTCTGTTGTACATATTGCCAGTGTTGTAGCACAATAATTGCTGCATGACAATTCATTATTACTGTTCATTACTATTCCAATTGTTTTATTTGCACCTTTCTCTTATCTCCAGGAATTCTGTGGTGAGACGAGCAAGGCTCTGACACTCAGCAGTGCAACGTCTGACACGCCAGCTGATGAAGTGAGTATTAGAATATATTCTTTCACACACTCACAAGATGTTTGATGCAGGTGGTTATCACAAAGTACTGCACTGGGCTGTTTTTAGATGGACACTCGTTTTTATGAAGTATGAACTATATTCATTGTGGAAAATTCTCTAGATCCTTCTCCTCGCACCTCTCCTTGCATCTCTCTCTGCTCCTCTGGACACACACACATAGTAATGACAAGCAGCTAATTAATGTAGCTAACGCTACTCAGCAGCTAAAAACGTACTGTTACTGTTGGCTTCAGAAGCTGTAGCATTTATTAACTGACAAACTACATGTTCTGCCAACTTCCTGCTAATCTCTTTCTGTGCTGTTGCCGCTCTGTTCGCTTTTATCACTTTAGTCACTTTCTCTGCTCGCTCACTTGTTGCACATTTCCATAAGGAGCTACGCTACTCTACGTTACGCTGACATTACACTACTCATGCTACTGGCTACTCTAACGTTTATAAGCATGAGCGTTACATTTTACGTAAATGTCCTCTGAAGAATGAGAGGAGGGTCTCACATGATTTGCTGCGCGAATTAATGACTCAATAAAAGTCCGAAATAACACCGTGTGTCGTTGTGCTCACACAGTGTGAGTAAAAATCCTTAGTAGCGCGTTGGCATTAATGACCTTGTGAAATTTCAGCAGTGGCGCTCGTAATCTAGCGTAATCTGAATGAATATAGGGGAAACACTGCACTCCAGTATCTCTGCACTTTGGGTCAGACAGAAGCTGGTGGAATGTTTCAAAATACCTGATAAGGTTAAGGGCTGTCAGGTCGCAGTGTGTCTTATAAGCACATAACTTGTCAAATTTGAATAGAGGTGAGCCCATTGTGTGAGTAAGTTGTGTCACTTGTGTGTCAGTGGTGCATCTCTAAACTGAGTTGTAAGGACAGCTCTCCTTGTGAGGACCATCGTATATCCTACTTGCTGCAATGTGATGTCTGTTGTACATATTGCCAGTGTTGTAGCACAATAATTGCTGCATGACAATTCATTATTACTGTTCATTACTATTCCAATTGTTTTATTTGCACCTTTCTCTTATCTCCAGGAATTCTGTGGTGAGACGAGCAAGGCTCTGACACTCAGCAGTGCAACGTCTGACACGCCAGCTGATGAAGTGAGTATTAGAATATATTCTTTCACACACTCACAAGATATTTGATGCAGGTGGTTATCACAAAGTACTGCACTGGGCTGTTTTTAGATGGACACTCGTTTTTATGAAGTATGAACTATATTCATTGTGGAAAATTCTCTAGATCCTTCTCCTCGCACCTCTCCTTGCATCTCTCTCTGCTCCTCTGGACACACACACATAGTAATGACAAGCAGCTAATTAATGTAGCTAACGCTACTCAGCAGCTAAAAACGTACTGTTACCGTTGGCTTCAGAAGCTGTAGCATTTATTAACTGACAAACTACATGTTCTGCCAACTTCCTGCTAATCTCTTTCTGTGCTGTTGCCGCTCTGTTCGCTTTTATCACTTTAGTCACTTTCTCTGCTCGCTCACTTGTTGCACATTTCCATAAGGAGCTACGCTACTCTACGTTACGCTGACATTACACTACTCATGCTACTGGCTACTCTAACGTTTATAAGCATGAGCGTTACATTTTACGTAAATGTCCTCTGAAGAATGAGAGGAGGGTCTCACATGATTTGCTGCGCGAATTAATGACTCAATAAAAGTCCGGAATAACACCGTGTGTCGTGAGGGGCTTGAGCAGTCAAAGTTGTTAGAGTGAAATAATGTATTGTAGTGTATATATATGTTGTGAATCAACACACATCCCTGTAAATTATGAAATATGATGTACAAAAAGGTCAGATTTATAGAGAAATTATATGACAATAGCATACATTTCCTCTGTACAATTGCAGGCACCACATAAGAAACCCCAAACGTCCAAGACAAAAAAAACAGCCTCAACAGAAAACAAAACGGCAAGTTGTGTTTTGTAAAATCACAGCCACTTGTTGTCTTTGGTTATAGTGTGAAAAAAGCACCTACACAACACGTCATCCTACTTGCTGCAATGTGATGTCTGTTGTACATATTGCCAGTGTTGTAGCACAATAATTGCTGCATGACAATTCATTATTACTGTTCATTACTATTCCAATTGTTTTATTTGCACCTTTCTCTTATCTCCAGGAATTCTGTGGTGAGACGAGCAAGGCTCTGACACTCAGCAGTGCAACGTCTGACACGCCAGCTGATGAAGTGAGTATTAGAATATATTCTTTCACACACTCACAAGATGTTTGATGCAGGTGGTTATCACAAAGTACTGCACTGGGCTGTTTTTAGATGGACACTCGTTTTTATGAAGTATGAACTATATTCATTGTGGAAAATTCTCTAGATCCTTCTCCTCGCACCTCTCCTTGCATCTCTCTCTGCTCCTCTGGACACACACACATAGTAATGACAAGCAGCTAATTAATGTAGCTAACGCTACTCAGCAGCTAAAAACGTACTGTTACCGTTGGCTTCAGAAGCTGTAGCATTTATTAACTGACAAACTACATGTTCTGCCAACTTCCTGCTAATCTCTTTCTGTGCTGTTGCTGCTCTGTTCGCTTTTATCACTTTAGTCACTTTCTCTGCTCGCTCACTTGTTGCACATTTCCATAAGGAGCTACGCTACTCTACGTTACGCTGACATTACACTACTCATGCTACTGGCTACTCTAACGTTTATAAGCATGAGCGTTACATTTTACGTAAATGTCCTCTGAAGAATGAGAGGAGGGTCTCACATGATTTGCTGCGCGAATTAATGACTCAATAAAAGTCCGGAATAACACCGTGTGTCGTGAGGGGCTTGAGCAGTCAAAGTTGTTAGAGTGAAATAATGTATTGTAGTGTATATATATGTTGTGAATCAACACACATCCCTGTAAATTATGAAATATGATGTACAAAAAGGTCAGATTTATAGAGAAATTATATGACAATAGCATACATTTCCTCTGTACAATTGCAGGCACCACATAAGAAACCCCAAACGTCCAAGACAAAAAAAACAGCCTCAACAGAAAACAAAACGGCAAGTTGTGTTTTGTAAAATCACAGCCACTTGTTGTCTTTGGTTATAGTGTGAAAAAAGCACCTACACAACACGTCATCCTACTTGCTGCAATGTGATGTCTGTTGTACATATTGCCAGTGTTGTAGCACAATAATTGCTGCATGACAATTCATTATTACTGTTCATTACTATTCCAATTGTTTTATTTGCACCTTTCTCTTATCTCCAGGAATTCTGTGGTGAGACGAGCAAGGCTCTGACACTCAGCAGTGCAACGTCTGACACGCCAGCTGATGAAGTGAGTATTAGAATATATTCTTTCACACACTCACAAGATGTTTGATGCAGGTGGTTATCACAAAGTACTGCACTGGGCTGTTTTTAGATGGACACTCGTTTTTATGAAGTATGAACTATATTCATTGTGGAAAATTCTCTAGATCCTTCTCCTCGCACCTCTCCTTGCATCTCTCTCTGCTCCTCTGGACACACACACATAGTAATGACAAGCAGCTAATTAATGTAGCTAACGCTACTCAGCAGCTAAAAACGTACTGTTACTGTTGGCTTCAGAAGCTGTAGCATTTATTAACTGACAAACTACATGTTCTGCCAACTTCCTGCTAATCTCTTTCTGTGCTGTTGCTGCTCTGTTCGCTTTTATCACTTTAGTCACTTTCTCTGCTCGCTCACTTGTTGCACATTTCCATAAGGAGCTACGCTACTCTACGTTACGCTGACATTACACTACTCATGCTACTGGCTACTCTAACGTTTATAAGCATGAGCGTTACATTTTACGTAAATGTCCTCTGAAGAATGAGAGGAGGGTCTCACATGATTTGCTGCGCGAATTAATGACTCAATAAAAGTCCGAAATAACACCGTGTGTCGTTGTGCTCACACAGTGTGAGTAAAAATCCTTAGTAGCGCGTTGGCATTAATGACCTTGTGAAATTTCAGCAGTGGCGCTCGTAATCTAGCGTAATCTGAATGAATATAGGGGAAACACTGCACTCCAGTATCTCTGCACTTTGGGTCAGACAGAAGCTGGTGGAATGTTTCAAAATACCTGATAAGGTTAAGGGCTGTCAGGTCGCAGTGTGTCTTATAAGCACATAACTTGTCAAATTTGAATAGAGGTGAGCCCATTGTGTGAGTAAGTTGTGTCACTTGTGTGTCAGTGGTGCATCTCTAAACTGAGTTGTAAGGACAGCTCTCCTTGTGAGGACCATCGTATATCCTACTTGCTGCAATGTGATGTCTGTTGTACATATTGCCAGTGTTGTAGCACAATAATTGCTGCATGACAATTCATTATTACTGTTCATTACTATTCCAATTGTTTTATTTGCACCTTTCTCTTATCTCCAGGAATTCTGTGGTGAGACGAGCAAGGCTCTGACACTCAGCAGTGCAACGTCTGACACGCCAGCTGATGAAGTGAGTATTAGAATATATTCTTTCACACACTCACAAGATGTTTGATGCAGGTGGTTATCACAAAGTACTGCACTGGGCTGTTTTTAGATGGACACTCGTTTTTATGAAGTATGAACTATATTCATTGTGGAAAATTCTCTAGATCCTTCTCCTCGCACCTCTCCTTGCATCTCTCTCTGCTCCTCTGGACACACACACATAGTAATGACAAGCAGCTAATTAATGTAGCTAACGCTACTCAGCAGCTAAAAACGTACTGTTACTGTTGGCTTCAGAAGCTGTAGCATTTATTAACTGACAAACTACATGTTCTGCCAACTTCCTGCTAATCTCTTTCTGTGCTGTTGCCGCTCTGTTCGCTTTTATCACTTTAGTCACTTTCTCTGCTCGCTCACTTGTTGCACATTTCCATAAGGAGCTACGCTACTCTACGTTACGCTGACATTACACTACTCATGCTACTGGCTACTCTAACGTTTATAAGCATGAGCGTTACATTTTACGTAAATGTCCTCTGAAGAATGAGAGGAGGGTCTCACATGATTTGCTGCGCGAATTAATGACTCAATAAAAGTCCGAAATAACACCGTGTGTCGTTGTGCTCACACAGTGTGAGTAAAAATCCTTAGTAGCGCGTTGGCATTAATGACCTTGTGAAATTTCAGCAGTGGCGCTCGTAATCTAGCGTAATCTGAATGAATATAGGGGAAACACTGCACTCCAGTATCTCTGCACTTTGGGTCAGACAGAAGCTGGTGGAATGTTTCAAAATACCTGATAAGGTTAAGGGCTGTCAGGTCGCAGTGTGTCTTATAAGCACATAACTTGTCAAATTTGAATAGAGGTGAGCCCATTGTGTGAGTAAGTTGTGTCACTTGTGTGTCAGTTGTGCATCTCTAAACTGAGTTGTAAGGACAGCTCTCCTTGTGAGGACCATCGTATTCCTTCATATGTGACTCAAAGTTTGTTCTTAATTTATTTATTCTTAGTGCCACCACCAAGTTGTCAGTGCAGTCGTCTCTTCTTTGAACCATTGTCAAGACTGCACTGGACCCGTCTCCAGTCTAAAATGGCTTGCTTTGACATGTAAATGTGAGTATCATTGTCACAAATTTTTATCATTTGTTTCTACTTTTGTTTGAGACAAATTTCAGCTAAACAATCATTTAAGTATAGATAAGTTCTTACTGGAGTTACCTACATCTTTTAAATAAATTTCTTTGCATAGCATGTTCAAAACTAAAGCATTTTTTTATGTGCTTTCAGTGTGTTCAAGATCATGGCACAAAAAATGTTTCATCAAAAGCAATTCATCACCGGTACGTTTACTTTATTTAACTCCTCCACCACAGATTTTAGCGTTAAATTGTGACCTAAAGGGGTAGTTCGGGACATTGGACCTCATTTCCAAGGTAGCCAGTGTGTTATTTATCATTGGAGACCGTTTTCAACACTTTCATTTAGTCCTTCTAGTTGCAGAAAACGCTTGTGCTAGGCTAGCGCAAGTCGAGGGGATCTGCTAGCCTGCCAATAAAAATAGTTTTACCCACTCCACAGTACACCCAAGGCAAACCAATTATAACGCCAGACTGTCTATGTAAATGTCTGTGTTGATAGAATAATGTTAGAAATAAACTTACCATTGCATTACATTTTGTTTATCATCCCTGTATTTGGAAGCAGGCTATGGCAGCGGAGGACTGATATTAACCTGGAGTGTGCTTCTCTGTTTACCTTTACCAGAAAGTAGTCCCCCAAAATGTAATGTGATCATTGCGAAACAAGGATAGTTTTATTTCTAATATTATTCTATCAACACAGACATTTACACCGATATTCGGGCATTATAATTGGTTTGCCTCGGGTGTACTATGGAGTGGGTAAAACTGTTTTCATTGGCAGGCTAGCAGATACCCTCGACTTGCGCTAGCTTAGCATCAGCAATTTCTGCAACTAGAAGGACTGAATGAAAAGTGTTGCAAACGGTCTCCAATGATAAATAACACACTGGCTCACTTGGAAATGAGTTCCGATGTCCAAAATCCCGAACTACCCCTTTAATTTTTTTTCTTTTTTCATTTTCTTAGCTAAAGGACATTGAACGTTCCAGTCTGGAAACTCCAGACGTCATTGCAGAGACTTCATCAGATAGTGATGGATCCACATCTGATATAGACTATTTACCTCATGAAGCAGAAATCAGTGATGGATCCAGCACTGACGATGATTATACACCTCATCAACTCACTGCATCAACTTCCTCAACTTCCTCAAGGTATAAGGACAGTACAGAGAGTGTTGCACAACACATAGACTGTGCTGAAGATGGAGACGGGGCTGCTTCCAAGAGCACATCAGACACTGTAAACCCAAACCCCAAAAACATTGGCACCAACAAAAATTACTGTTATGTCTGCAATATCCCTCAGTCTAAGATTGCACGGCACCTTAAAAAACATGAAAAAGTAGAACCAGCTATTGCTGAGGCATTCATGTTTCCTCCACATTCAAAAGAGAGAAAGAGATTGCTCGAAAAGCTCCGTAACCGAGGGAATTACCAACACAACCAAACGGTTATGGAGAATCAGAGTGGACCTCTGAAAGTAAAAAGAAGACCGGGAAAAAAACAGCCACTAAACAAAAAAATGTATGTTCATTGTTTGTATTGCAAAGGTATGTTTGTACGTAAAGAACTGTGGCGCCACCTGCGTAGATGCCCTTCAAAAACTGCAACAGACACCGAAGCAACTGGTCAGACCAAAGTTCTTGCACTGGCTGATATTGCAGAGGCAACATCTTCCAAAGCTATCTCTCCTGGTTTCTGGAAGGTCCTTGGGAACATGAAACAGGACGAGATTGCATCTGTTGTCCGGAACGATTTTCTCATACTGCAACTCGGTCAGTCTTTTTACAATAAACACGGCAACGATCCAACAAAAAATGAATATATACGACAGAAGGTTCGAGAAATGGGGAGGCTCTTGTTGAACCTGAGAAAAAATCATTCAATTTTTAGTTTTGAAGATGCTGCAAAACCCAACAATTTTTATAAAGTCATTGAGGCTGTGCGAGATGTTGCAGGCTTTCATGAAGACACGCATTCATATCACACTCCGAGTCTTGCTTTGAAATTAGGGCATTCCCTAAAAAGGATCGGGGATATTATGATCTGCAGGGGTATTGCAGCAGAAGATGACAAAATGATCAGCGCAGCTGAAAGATTCCAAGCTCTCTGTACAAAAGAATGGACTGAGCTTGTCTCACACACTGCTCTTGCAACTTTGAACAAAGCAAAGTTCAACAGACCGTCAACAATTCCATTTACTCAGGACGTGCAGCGGTTCCACCGGTACCTGGAACAAAAATCTGCTGACGCTGTTAAAAATTTAACAGAGAATGAGTCTCCACAGGCATATGCCGAACTTGCCAGGGTAACTCTTGCGCAAATAATTATATTCAACAGACGTCGTGCAGGAGAAGTGTCGAAAATGAAACTGGAGTCTTTTAAGAAAAGAGACAAGACTGAGCTCCATGAGGACATAGCTGTTGGTCTCACACCATTTGAACGAAAACTGACCAGGCACTTCAGCAGGGTGGAGCTCATGGGGAAAAGAGGGAGAAAAGTTGCTCTTTTGATGAACCCTGAGGTTGTCACTGCAGCAACACTTCTTGCAAATAAAAGAGATGCATGCAATGTGCACAATGACAACCCCTTCCTATTTGGAAGGTCACAGTGTCCCTCCACCAGCTTCTACAGGGGGCAGGACTGTATCAGGATGTTTGCCAGTCAATGTGGAGCAAAGAATCCAGAATATCTAAGGTCAACGCATCTTCGCAAGCATGTAGCGACACTCTCCCAGATTCTCAACTTGAAGGACAATGAGCTGGACCAACTGGCTAATTTTTTAGGACATGATATTCGAGTCCACAGAGACTTCTATAGACTCCCAGAGGCAACAATTGAAATGGCGAAAATCTCAAAGCTTTTGCTTGCCATGGAAAAGGGATCTCTAACGAAATTCCAAGGAAAATCTCTTGATGAGATTGAGATTGAAGGCAAGAGTACTTTTTATTTTTTATCTTTATTTTTAATAGCTTATTACAGTTACATCATGCATTACAGGTAGTACAATACATTAAAGGAACAAGAAATTCAATAACAAGCAGTTAGTCTGGAATGGAGAATTTTATAGGGAACACTTTGTGAAAGATGATAGTAGTATTATGATATTATTATTATTAATTAGTAAATAATACAATGTATGAAAATTATGTGTTCATCAACATGCTTTTCTTTAGATGAACTGGAACCGATTGATGGAGATGCTGAAGATGATGAGGACAATGGTGGAGACAGTGACGATGATGGGGAAGATGATGGAGATGAAGTGGCAGAACCTGTCCTTGGACTGCAGGGTATGTAACAGGGTTTCCGCTACATGTAATTGATCGTGGCGCACCGCCACGGCAAAATAAAAGCCGCCACACCTTCAGAATGATAATTTTTTTTGTTTTTGTTTTAATGTTAAAACAATAACATTAAACACAATAACATAAAGCAGGGTTTCCACTAGGGGTTGCACAGACTAGTCCCCTGCTCCACAATGACGTTTTGAGCTTGACGTCGACTAGTTGCTGATCATGTAACAGTAGGCTACAAGAGTAGCGGCTTGAAACAACAGCTGAGTGCGCTGAATGAAAAAAATACGAGCGCCGTCAAGCTGGATAGAACGAGCGCGTACCAGACAGGAAGTCGGGCACAGAAAAGGCGAGAGAATCCGGTCAATTTTCAAAATAAAATAAATGATGATTAAGTTTGCTTGTCCGTCTATAAATATTTGTCAGTTGCGTCTGCACACAAGACACATCCATAGGCTACATACAGCGCTAGAGACAGACCTGTGTGTGTGGAAAACCGAGCGGCTACAGACGGGTCGATGTTTGACCGGCGTGGAGAGAGAGAGCAGGAGAAGCTGCTGCTTCCGCGGCCAGTGTGTCGGGCTGCCGGCAATTAAAAAAAAAAAAAACTCCGCTCATATCGACAGCTTTACGTCGCGCACAACAACAACAGCAGCAACCAACCAGGAAAAACAAAAACTGTGAGTGAAACTGTGACTGAGCAGGACTGTGATGGTGACGAGGCCTGTGTGTCGTTTTCCTCCCTAATTGTTTAATGAACAGTAGCTACAGCATTTTCTTTTGCACCTGTATTATGTTACAAAAAAACAAACTGATTTACAGTTTGTTGTTTATAAAGCTGCTGTTCTGTGGACTAATTTCTGTGCATGAGCTGTCAGTCAGTGAATACAGATTGTTGCAGAGCATTTCCCTCCTCCTGGGATTCAGTCATCAGCGACTAGTCGACGATCCGGTCTCGCGCGCACCCCCCCCCCCGTCGATCAGACCACCCTCGCCGCCACTCTTTAAAAAAATCCTGGCGGAAACACTGTGTAACATATATATTCTTCGAAAATGCAGTGAAGGGTTCAGTGTCTAACATTGGAGTACACATTCTATGTGAATTCCACATTTGTGGCTTTATTATTGCTTTATATAAAAGGGAGCTACATCTCAATATATTGTAAGAGTTCAATGCTTCTATAAACCACAGCCTCAATAATGAATGTAGTTAATTGGCCTCTTGATGAAAACTCCAATTTATCTTTGTAAAGGTCTGTCTGTGTCTGCTGTGTCTCTGTCTGTATCCTGTCTGTCTCTCTGCTGTCTGTGTCTTGTCTGTGTCCTGTATGTATGTCTGTCTGCCTCTGTCTGTGCCCTGTCTCTCTGTCTGTCTGTCTCTCTGCTGTCAGTTTCCTGTTGTCAGTCTGTCTGCATTAGAAAACATGGCTATGTGTGGAGTGGCGCTGAAATCTTATGCATTGTGTCATTTCTTTAGCAATTGTCAAGTAGCGTAACTTACAACTTGATTCACAAATTGCAAATGGGGAATATGACTTGGCTGAAGCTTAAAAAAATTGAGTCAAAAGGTCATCTGTAAAGCTTTCAATTAATAAATGTGCCTTTTCAAAAGTGAAGATAACTTAACTGCTGTAATAATTCATATTATGGCAAGCACTACTCAATTAAGTTGTAGTAGTAGTTATGGTATCCCTGATGTCCAAAATTTGACAGATACTGTATGTATATAGCAGAGCCACCAGGATGACCCTATTTATTTATTTATGAGTATTTTATTATCCACCTTGTATATTGTGAACCGGTGTAACAAGTGAATGTCTGCAGTGTGGAATCAATAAAGTCAATCTTATCCTATCTGAACAAATATGCATGTCAGGATCATGCTTAAATCGCAAAACTAAAATCACATCCTGAAAACATTTAGACCCCATTACTTTTGTCATCATTACTTTGATTGATGACACAGGCCTGTTTTGCTTTATCTTGAAAATGTAGGGATGGAGAATCCTGAGGAGATCACCAGCTCAGAAGGTAATGTGTGGGAATACCACAGATTTTTCTTTATTTTTATTTCATTGGAGGTACTACTAAAGAATTGGTTTGGAGTTTTATTCTTACAAAAGGTATTTTTTGTTTCTGTAGAAAAAACGAATCAGCTGAAAAATCAGAGTGAGGTCACCAGCTCTAATGGTAGGTCTCCAGTCATTCATAACTTTTATTTTGTACTTCAAATGTTGTACTACTGTCAGTCTTAGTTTCAGGTAGGGCCTGAATGTCATGTGCTTTGGCTTAATTTGAAGGCCTATGCACACAGCCATCTACTTATCAATATCACTTTGGGTATCATGGTTAATTGGTTTTGTTGTCAAAGATGAAAAGATTTGTGTTATATTATGTTTTTTGGATATAATTGTATCACTGGAGATACTTTTGAGATGTTTTAGTTTTAGACAATGAGTGATACAATTTGCCTCTACAATGTATATGGTTCCAAATAAAATAGTTACATTATTGCATAGCTTTTCAAAATAAAAGTTCAGATTCCTGATGCTCAGAAATTTTGAGGAATCGATTTCAACATTTGTTCTTCTTCACCAGGAAAAAGAAAACGTATGCATTCAGCCCAGGAGGAGGCCAGCAACCGCAAAGGTAAATATTATTATTATTATTATTATTATTATTATTATGCTGCTGCCATGGATTGATTTTCTTTTTAGGTAGTGTAACATTAAAAGTTATGTTGATGCTACTTAAAACCTGTAGAGCAGGGCTATTCAATTGGCGGCCCGCGGGCCACATCCGGCCCCGAACCAATGTCCGAGTGCCCCCCCCCATAAAAAAAGACACTGAGGGAAACACGTTTTTCGAGAACTCAAAATCCCTACTGTAGTTCAGACAGTGAATGCACCACTCAACGCAGCCTAGCAACACACAACCAACCCACCCAGTCAGTGCGTTGTTTTGAAAGTTACCGGTAGAACCGAGGCTCGGTCGGTCAGCTGCTCTCCAGAAACACCGTGTCGGGCCACAGCCGCTCGTCACGGAGCGGGAGGCTTCGCCGCGGCGGACGTCCGGACGGCCGAGGCCGAGGCTGCCCTCCGTGGTAGGTCAGCGAGAGACAAGTCTCCCCGTCCGTCCAGGACCGACGGACCTCACACTCCAGCGGGGGCCGCATTGGCTCGACACGGTGTTTCTGGAGAGCAGCTGACCGATCCTCAGCCCTCACATCAGCCAACAATAAACCGTGGTGGCTGGTTAATACTCCACCAGTCTCTCCACTCCTTTCAGTCACACATGAGCACCGTCCACGCAGTGACAGCACGACACGCTCCGCTGTCCTTTTTTTTTTCTTTTTGAGGGAATGAAGTAACCAATAATTTAATTTTAACGCAACTAAATACTTGCAATGTAATCAGAACAGTAACTTGATTAGGATATACCTTTCAAATGAATAATCCGTAATCAAATACTTTCCCAGAGTAATTTGCCCAAAATGGCTTTTTGCTCCTTGTTTTTCACCAATCAAAATATCTTTGTTCATCTCTAGGCCTAATTTTATGACAAGGCTACATTTAGTGATTTACATAACCCCCTGCTGTAAACCTCAGTGGAAACTCAGACAGTAGGCCTCAGGAAACTTTTAGTTCCTAAAAAAAACCTCCAATTCAAAGCATTAACAGCTACACCTTAGCCTACTACTATCACTAGGTACTACTTTTATTGGCTTATTCTCTTTTTTCTGGCTGTGTAGATTTGTTTTTAATAGCTAATGCTGGGTTTTAAAAATGCCCCTCATTTGTCATAACCTTCTTATTGACCGCTGAAAAATGTCCGGCCCAGTTAAGGTCTCAGTTTTAAAATCTGGCCCCACTGAATTTGTAATTGAATAGCCCTGCTGTAGAGAGACTAAGATTTGAACAGCAAATCTTTTTTTGTGGTGTAGGTTTCAGATTGTCAAAACATCAACTGTAGTGCACATGCCGTTGGTGTCAAGCTGCCATTTCTGTTCTTGATATGTCAGTCCTAAAGATAGGATTTGATAAACATATCTGATTTGTCTGCACTCTGAGCAAAGCCTAACTCTCTTTGTGTTCAGAGAATTTCAGGTTTATTTGTTATATGCAGGTGTCTGTCACCCTGCTGTCTCCTGTCCACGATCATCTCTTTAGTTTTGCTGATGTTCAGAGAGAGGTTGTTGATCTAACACCAGCTGGTTAGCATAGAATGTGTTGAGTTCGTCCAGGAGCAATGTGGTGTGCTGACCAATGTCTCTATTTCTCCTTTTGTAGTCTGATGCACCATAGTCCGCTCCACATGGAGTCAGAGCTGTTGTAGTCCGACTCCACTTTGTCCCTGTATATCTCGTTGTTCGTGCCTTAAACTTAGCACAAATCTCCTAACTGATCCAGGGTTTCTGGTTTGGGTAGGTGCAGATAGGAGCTGTAGGGACCACATCACCAGTGCACTTAGAGTCTGTAGTGGGCTACATATGTGGATATTCATTGATGTTGCAGTGGTCTGATTTTCAAGATAGGATGGGTAGGGGTTTGTAGCTGTCTCTGAATCAGGTGTAGCAGTAATCCAGAGTCTGCTCACCCCCAGTGGGAAAAGTGATGTGTTGGTTGTATTTTTGGGAGAACCTTTTTCATGTTGGCTCTGAAGTCTCCCAAAACAATAAATGCAGCCTCAGGTGAGAGTTCCATTTATACACATCTACAGCTCCTCCAGGGCTAGAGTCTTATCAGCCTATGTAAATGAATATTGTCTTTTATGTGTTGTAACTTTGGGGATACTGTGAAGAAGACCATTTACTCTGTTAGCTAAGTGAGCGATCTTTTATAGTTTGTTCTTTTTGACACTTGTAAGCATGTTGCAAAAACACATAGCACCATACAGAGGGACTGGCTGTTCACTTCCACAATGATTTTTTATCTTATAGTGTCTACTTCTCGTAAGATACAGCTTATTCAGTCTGTATACTGTAAATATTATAATTTGGCATTGAAAATTAAGCAACTTTTCCACAAATGGTTTGTAGTGTGTACAAGCTATTCTCAAAAGAGCATTTCTTGTTTTCTGCAGGAAAAACAAAACAGTTGAAAACCCAGGAGGTCACCAGCTCCCAAGGTAAAAGCTGCTTTTCCTACATTTACAACAGTGCAGTAGCACAGTTGAGGTGATGACCCAAGAAAGAATTTGACTAAATTGAATTAGGTTTAATATACTTCATCTTATATCCTCTGGAAAGACCCTATCTGTGTGGTTTCCCAAGGCATGCTGGTTGTGTTGCGTTGATGGTATTTGTTCAGTTTAGATCTTAGTTGTGTCTTTTGAGTCGTCCATTCGTGTCGGTCAGCTGTCTTCATATACCACTGTAATTGAATAACACTTTATTCTATTACAGTGGTGAACATTACATTTGTATAGAACATAAAAACAAAGTCAACTATTTAGCTGTATTGGATATCTTCACAATCTAATCAAGAAAAATATGTTCTTGTGATCGGCAGTGTCAAGAAGATATGTGAAAAAGCCATGGAGTGAAAGTGAAGTCAAAGCAGTCACAAAATACTTCGGAACTCATATTTCTAAGGGACACCTTGCAACCAAACTGGAGTGTGAGCAGTGCAGGCTTGCAGAGGATTCTGTTTTGCAGCATAGAACTGTTCAAAATATCAGGGATTTTGTGAGGAACAGGGGGCTTAAAAATAAACAGGTCGCATAGAGCCCTTTTTTTTTATTTTTACGTTTATGTTTTGAGCAGTACTTTTGAGCAGTACTAGAAATACTAGTAGATATTGCCCAATTTGTTTTTGTTGTTATTGACTGACTAATATTGTGCTCTTTTATTATATTATCAATTATTTTACTCTGAACCTTTTTTGCACTTGAATTCTATGCATACGTGTTATGTTAAACTTTTATAGAACGTCAAAAAGCCATGGCGTGAAAGTGAAGCCAAAGCAGTCACAAAATACTTCGGAACTCATATTTCTAAGGGACACCTTGCATCCAAACTGGAGTGTGAGCAGTGCAGGCTTGCAGAGGATCCTGTTTTGCAGCATAGAACTGTTCAAAATATCAGGGATTTTGTGAGGAACAGGGGGCTTAAAAATAAACAGGTCGCATAGAGCCCTTTTTTTTTATTTTTACGTTTATGTTTTGAGCAGTACTTTGGAGCAGTACTAGAAATACTAGTAGATATTGCCCAATTTCTTTTGTTGTTATTGACTGACTATTGTGCTCTTTTATTATATTATCAATTATTTTACTCTGAACCTTTTTTGCACTTGAATTCTATGCATACGTGTTATGTTAAACTTTTATAGAACGTTTTATAAAGATTCAAAGTCTCATTATAATAAAAGTGTTTTTCATTGAAAGAAATTGTGGTCTAACATTTAATTTATTTTCCTCTAGTTGCTGACACAATTTCAATAAGAACCCTTGAAAAGGTGAATGTAAAACAAGAGAAATTCGAGCAGAAGTTCAAGCTGCTGAGCATGTCAGCCACTCGTTTAATAAATGCCCATTTTATCCCTTTTAAAATAAATCAATTTCTCATATTACTGAGGTTGTCATTGTTTACAGATGTTAACTAGAGAGGTTGAACTCAGCAAAATCATACTGTAGAACTAAAACTTGCCCACCAATTAGTGCTCTGTTCCATTGATCAAGGCTGAGCTAGTTTTCTATGGATTTTTGTGTATAGGTAATGTTTAGTTGTACCAGGTTGGTCCTCACAACTAAGGGTTTAATAGGCTTCAGACTCATCAGTTCAATCAGAAGTTTATTGCCAAGTAGGTTTGCACACAAGGAATTTGACTTGGTGTAGTTAGTGCAGAATAAACATTAAGTAAAAAATATAGGAAGATAAAAAAACAAGTATTAAAATCTAAACAATATAAACATATATACAAAATCTTCTACAACGAAGGAGCTGTAGTGCAAACTGAGGCGCAAGTATATGACATGTAACAGTGAGAGTTTACAATGTATTCACAGAATTCTATAAATGTGCAGATAAACAACAGGCTGAAGTGGTCACAAATAAATAAAGACTGTTAATGTTATGCAGAAAGTCTGAAGATGCTACGTTAATGTAGCATGTCGATCTGGATGGGGAGAGGGAGAGAGTCGGTGTCAGAGGGGGCTCCAGAACTTGTTGATAAGGCTAATAGTGGATTGGAAGAAACTGTTTTTGTGGTGAGAGCTTTCGGTCCTGATGGACCGCAGCCTCCTGCCAGCGGTGAGTGTCTCAAAGAGTCTGTAACCGGGGTGGGAGGGGTCAGCCACAATCTTACTTGCACGCGTTATGGTCCTAGAGTTGTACAGGTCCTGGAGGGATGGAAGATTGCAGCTGATCACTTTCTCAGCAGATCAAATGATACGCTGCAGTCTGCCCTTGTCCTTGGTAGTGGCAGCAGCGAACCAGATGGTGATAGAAGAGGTGAGGATGGACTTGATGATGGCAGTGTAGAAGTGCACCATCATTGTCTTTGGCAGGTTTATTTTCTTCAGCTGCCGCAGGAAGTACATCCTCTGCTGGGCTTTCTTGATGAGGTCCTGGGAGATGGTAGTTCCCGGGAAGCGAAAAGACTCCACTGCGTCGATTGTGGAGTCACAGAGGGTGATGGAGGCAGGTGAGGCTTAGTTCTTCCTGAAGTCCACAACCATCTCCACTTTAGGCCATTGAGATCTAGGTTGTTCTGTCTGCTCCAAGTCACCAGATTGTCAATCTCCCATCTGTAGGCAGACTCATCACCATCAGACATGACCGATGACTGGAGGTGCAACTGTATGTGTACAGGTAATAGAGCAGAGGAGAAAGAACGCAGCCCTGGGGGGATCCGGTGCTGATGGTCTGTGAGTCTGAGACATTTTCCCCCAGCTTCACTTGCTGCTTCTGTCATGGTTATAATAGTGAACATAATAGTGAACATGATAAAAAGCTAAGTTTAACCAAGAGCTATTGGCTGAGAAGAATAATAGTTCATGGCAAAGTGTGTTTAAAAGGACTGTGTCATGATTATAATGTTGAATGTTGTTTAAAACAGGATATAAGCATAGACAATAATAGTAATTCATAATTCATGGAAAGACCTGATTAATAAGATAGTTCATGATTTTCATATGTTAATATAGCAATTCATTACAAAGAGTGAGTTAAAGAAGAAGAAGAATTCATTGTTTTCATGTGTCTTGAGTTAAAAAGGTTAAAATGATGATTGATCATCTATTCGGTGTTCAACTGCTTTTGCCTGGCAGGTATGGAAGACGACAACAGAGACAGTAACAGCACTTACAGATAAAAATAGTTTATTTTATATCATTTTCTATTTACAATCTTTGACTTACCTTTTATCAAAATTCACTTGCATAAGTTATATTTTTGGAAATTCAATTGTTTTATTTTCTTTATCAAGTCTGTGGCGAATGTGCTGCACAGTGATCGATTGTTGATGCCTGTTTCCGTGTTGTCGAAGAAGCAGTATGGCTGACTGACGAGAATACACACTGGCTGCTAACGTGTTGTGCTCGTGTAGTTTTTCCACCTTTTTTACTTTATCTTTTCCCGTAACACTTCCTGTCAGAAAGGAAGTCTGTGATCCACCTGCAGCTGGAGTCAGGCACGCTCAGCTGGGAGAGCTTCTCCTGAAGCAGAGCCTGAAACAGGATCCTGGCATAGGTTCTTGTGGAGTCCAGGTGCTGGAGGATGTAGTGAAGGGCCAAGTTTACTGCAATGCCGACAGACTTGTTGGCTCTGTAGGCAAACTGCACGGGGTCGGTGATGGCTTTCAGGTGTAAAAGCACAGAGGTCAGGACAAGAGGTATGAAGTCGTTAAGTCCTTTGGTCCTTGGCTTCTTGGCTTGTATAGGTAATGTCCAGTTATAGCAGGTTGGTCCTCACAACTAAGGGTTTGATAGGCTTGTGTATGTGTATGAGTGATGTCCAGTTATAGCAGGTTGGTCCTCATAACTAAGGGTTTGATAGGCTTGTGTATGTGTATGAGTGATGTCCAGTTATAGCAGGTTGGTCCTCATAACTAAGGGTTTGATAGGCTTGTGTATGTGTATGAGTGATGTCCAGTTATAGCAGGTTGGTCCTCATAACTAAGGGTTTGATAGGCTTGTGTATGTGTATGAGTGATGTCCAGTTATAGCAGGTTGGTCCTCATAACTAAGGGTTTGATAGGCTTGTGTATGTGTATGAGTGATGTCCAGTTATAGCAGGTTGGTCCTCATAACTAAGGGTTTGATAGGCTTGTGTATGTGTATGAGTAATGTCTCGATATACCAGGATGGTCCTCCTAAGTCATATTCATGTCTGGAAACGCCTCCTCCCGCCCCGTCCTCACAGTCCTGTAGAATGTCAGGCCTTCATATCTCCAGATTCTTTTACTAGAATTGAATTCTGAATAGTGGGGAATTTTTCTAAATTCAGAAATACCAGCTTAATGTTTGTTACAGCTCTCTACAACCACAGGAAAGTGGTGCCTCCATAAACCATGGTATGAACTGGTATGGGAAAAAAGACCTTATAAACCACCCGTACCTGTATAGGTGTGTGTGTGTGTGTGTGTGTGTGTGTGTGTGTGTGTGTGTGTGTGAGTGAGTGTTCTTACCTGTGTTGTTGGCTTCAGGAAGCTCTGTGATGCTGAGGAAGAGAAGGAGCAGGAGGAGTGGAGGGGAGTCGGTCTTCACAGCTTTTATACCTGCAGGAGGCGTCCACTCTGTGCTCACATGATTTCACACACAAACTGCAATTTCAAGAAACCTCTCAAGGATGATGCGGTCACCAAACCAGCTGAGCTGCATTAGAATTACCATGATGTGTGGCACTTCATCATTTTATACAAAGGACCTAACACAACTACATTAAAATGAAAAACTCATTTCTAATCTCTAACTGTACTTTTACAGACTAACTGTAGTTGTATATGTATTTCTATACTGTGATTTTACCAAACCAACATAGAGGCTATTTAAACAAAGTAACAAGAAGATTACACTGATTCACTTTTAATCATTTCACGCATGAATTATGAACCTCTATCAGGATTTTTTGTTTTTTTCTTGGGGCATGAAAAAAATATATTTGAACTTTATTTCATTTTAATTTTTTTAATGCAGATTTCTCAAAGTTGAGTGGACAACATGCGTTTATGTTTTCAACTGAAAATACACTGTATTAATAACAACAACACAGTAATAACATAGCAATACAGTAATAACTGTGGAAGAAAATATTCATCTGGTGTAGTGAAGAGAGCAAACCCTACACCTATGACTGTCTCTGACCCCACACCCCACTAGTTTGGCCTATTGATCTTTCCCCCTCAAAACGATGGCACTCACTGGTATTATGGTGCTACTTTCACCAACAAAGCACCTCATCTCTGTCTTCATCTAGGTCATTAAGTCACATGTCTCTTGTTAATCCACTCATATGTGTGACAATAGGACTTCCCTGTCTCTTGATGATTAATGTCTCTTGTTAAATCAATCAAAACCTTTGTTCCTCAGTAATCTTCACTACCACGAGCATCATCCTCACTTGACTCAGATGGTACTGTATTTGCTCCACTATCCTGCTCTGCTCTTGACCACTATAAAATACAATGAAACATAAAATAAAACAAATAAAAACAGCTTATTACATTCTAATGAGATAAATACATGTATTTACACCCAAAATGTTATTTCAGATAAAGTATTTTCAAGAACAGAGACAGTCATAGGTGTAGGGTTTGCTCTCTTCACTACACCAGATGAATATTTTCTACCAGTTATTACTGTATTGCTATGTTATTACTGTGTTGTTGTTATTAATACAGTGTATTTTCAGTTGAAAACATAAATGCATGTTGTCCACTCAACTTTGAGAAATCTGGATTAAAAAAAAATTAAAATTAAATAAAGTTCAAATATATTTTTTTCATGCCCCAAGAAAAAAGCAAAAAATCCTGATAGAGGTTCATAATTCATGCGTGAAATGATTAAAAGTGAATCAGTGTAATCTTCTTGTTACTTTGTTTAAATAGCTGGTTTGGTAAAATCACAGTATAGAAATACATATAAAACTACAGTTAGTCTGTAAAAGTACAGTTAGAGATTAGAAATGAGTTTTTCATTTTGGTTCTGTGCTGTTAATGTAATTGTGTTAGGTCCTTTGTATAAAATGATGAAGTGCCACACATCATGGTAATTCTAATGCAGCTCAGCTGGTTTGGTGACTGCATCATCCTTGAGAGGTTTCTTGAAATTGCAGTTTGTGTGTGAAATCATGTGAGCACAGAGTGGACGCCTCCTGCAGGTATAAAAGCTGTGAAGACCGACTCCCCTCCACTCCTCCTGCTCCTTCTCCTCCTCAGCATCACAGAGCTTCCTGAAGCCAACAACACAGGTAAGAACACACACACACACACACACACACACACACACACACACACACACACACACACACACACACACACACACACACACACACACACACACACACACTTCACATTAGAGCTTCATGGTAGAACTTAATAATTCATTAATCTTGATGAATGAAAGACATGAGACATTTGGAAATTTAAGATGTTTTCATGTTTTATGATGGAATAATTGTGTGTTTCACTTTATTAGATGTATTTAAATATCTGGTAAATTCTTCAGCACCTCTACAACCTACAGTGTGCGTTTTTTCTCATCTTAAAATTCTTCAAATATCCCATGAAGTGAAAAATGTATTTTCCAGCTTTAATCCTGTGTCTATGTGTTAATTGTTCATTTATCAGTTGATATATTCTATGTCAAAAATGCCTAGTTTTTTCCCCTCACATCAGAATCAGTGCATTCAAATGTTTGGTGACTCATGTGCACTCGAGGGCGTTCCTCATTTTGCACTCAATTCCAATAGTTTAAAGTAGAAAATCTACTTTTTGAGCATGAAAACTAAAAAGAGCTCATAGTTAAAGTCAGAAAACCACTTGTTTTTTGTTCTTCAGCTGTTTCTGAAGAGAAAATCCACCAAAACA
Organism: Trachurus trachurus; assembly: GCF_905171665.1. Taxonomy (NCBI): domain Eukaryota; kingdom Metazoa; phylum Chordata; class Actinopteri; order Carangiformes; family Carangidae; genus Trachurus; species Trachurus trachurus. Next base: position 1,870,694 of record NC_139892.1, read on the forward strand.
AACTTGAACTGTTTCATAGTAAAAAGCAAAAGACAATCTGACACCGACTGTTTGTGACACAAACCTGAAACAAACAACACATTTCTTTATTGATTGAAATGAAGTGTGTATTATCCAACACACTCAGACTGAGAACCTGCTCAGCTTCCTTCACCTGTTTGACTGTCTGGTCTTTTCTCTGAGAGTCATGAGCTGAGAGGAAACACAGTTTACTGATGAACTGACTGAGACCAGATCAGAGCAGCTCCAGGTCTGAAAACAGCTTCACATGGAACTGGGAGTTGGTCCGCTCCATTTTCTTCTGTCCTGTTCTTTCCTCACTGATGAACCAGTCTGTTGTTCAGCTTTCACTGATTGTTTTTCATCTGATGCAGAGACCAAAGCCTAGACACCATCACACCTGTTTGACCTTCACCGCGTGGCGCTCTGCACCAGGAATCACCATGGCAACGTGAGTAACACCACAACACACAAACTACTCAGGAAACTGAGGAGACTTCACATCAGGGACAGAACAAGGACAATAAGACCTGTCACCTTTGACACTCAGTCGTCATACAGTTGTGTTTCTCTCTGTGGTTTGAACTTTATTCTACTTTCCTCCACAGGAGCAGTAACGTCTCAGAGAAATACAAGGACATCATCTCTAAAAGTTCTTTGATCCGTTCAGGATCTCCTGCTCTGTTCCAGCTGAGACCAAAGGAAGAGAAGATAGGAACTCTGACCAGAAAGACTGTTGGTGAGAAGAACCTGGACAAAGTGAACAAAAGCATCTTATTGGTTGGTGAAACAGGAACAGGAAAATCTACTCTGATCAACGCTCTGGTCAACTACGCCATGGGAGTGACGTTTGAAGACAACATCTGGTTTGAGATGGTAGAGGACGAGAAGAGAAGTCAGAGTGAGAGTCAGACATCAGATGTGGTGGTGTACCAGATCTTTGGTTTTGAAGGTCAAACTCTGCCCTTCTCTCTGACCATCATTGATACTCCTGGATTTGGATACACCAGAGACATAGGGCGTGACCTCAAGGTCAGTCAGAGATTATTGGACTTGTTCCGCTCAGAAGAAGGAGTTGGAGAACTCAGTGCAGTGGGTCTGGTGATGAAGGTGGCAGAGAATCGACTGAGTGAGCGACTGAAGTACATCTTTGACTCAGTGATGTCTCTGTTTGGAAACGACATGGAGAAGAACATCGTCACTCTTTTCACACACTCAGATGGAGTACCACCTGAAAACACTCTCCATGTTCTCGATGCTGCAGAAATTAAATGTGCCAGAAACCAGAAGAATCAACCTGTTCACTTCCTGTTTGACAACAAACAGACGATACAGAGAACAAAGAGGTCTGTTGGAGCTCTAAAAAACGCATGGGAAACTACACATGAGGAAATGTGTGAGTTCACTGAGTTCCTGGCAACATCCACACCTCAAAAGCTGGAGACAACAGTCGAGGTGTTGAATTCCCGTATCAGACTGACGGCCTGTGTCCAGAACCTGCAGGAGAGAATCCAGGGGATTGAACTGAAACAGACGGAGATCAAACAGATTCAAGAAGATCTGAAGGAAAATGAAGATACGATGAAGGAGAGTGAGAAGTTCATTGTAGAAGTAGATGAGGTCTACAAAGAGAAAGAAAATATCAGTGGGGGGTGGTGGGGGTTGCGTTTATTTTATGAAGGAGCTGTTACCTGTAACGTCTGTGAAGAGAACTGTCACTACCCAGAATGCACAGTGGCGTGGGGTCCTAAACACTGTGCGGTGATGAAAGGAGGACGCTGCACTTCATGTAAAAACAAGTGTCCTGCATCAGCTCATGTGAAAGAAGAGTGGATCTATGTCCACAAGACAAGAAAAGTTAAGAAGACCCTACAAGACATGAAAAAGGAGTATGAAAAGAACAAAGATGAAAGTGAGAAGAAGTTGAGTCTCCTGGAGAATCTAGAGGAGGAAATGGAAGATCTGAAGACCAGCAAAGATGAGTGTCTTGAAGAGGCCTACCAACATGTTGTCAGACTGGATCAGATCGCCCTGAATGCTAAATCAGCGTCCACTGATGACGCAGCCAATGTAGGAGTGCTCTCCATGTTCAGAAAACTAATAACAGCTGGTAAAGGACCCAAAGAAATGAAGAAGTAGGTGAAGGACTTCATAGTGAGGAACCAACAATGTGATGTGATGATGATTCAGCAGCTGTGATGTTCCTGTAATAAAAACAGTAACATCCTCTCCTCTGTGTAATGCTGATGATAACTCCTGATTCTACTCAATAAATATCTATCAATGATGAACATTGTTTCTGTTGGTGTTTGACTCCCAGCTCTCATCTACACCAGACAACAACTGATTAAATAGATTCACAGCACTTTTTATTCAAGGTAAAAGTGTTTTAAACCTCACTACGCTGATTCATTTTTCTTAACACAGTGTTAACTCTGACTCATGCAACAGTTGTTCTCTATCGTGTCAAGACTATCTCTCCACCCTACATATTCCATATGTACGGGGACTGACCCCACTGGGGCAGCTGTTGTGGATTACTCTTTAAGACACATCACCTGTGGTGGCCACACTGATTGCCTACCTATGGCTATATAAGCCCCACCTCTGTGTGGCCACGCCGATTCCTTGATTTCCACTGCAAGCAGTTGTGTGTGTTCTCTTGGGTAGCGTGTTGACAGATTGTGTGCAATATATCCACTTACCATACTTACTTTGTGCTGGGAGAGCTGGTCTACGGGCCCCTCTCTGGATAGCTGCAACTGTCTTTGCCCAGGCTGGTGAAAGCGTGGCGGCTTGTGACAACGGTTTGACCGTTCCACTTGCTGCCATTGTCTCCCGTGAAATCCGACCTCGTCGGAGGTAACGTGGGGCGTGCTTCCCAGCTGATCACAATACAGCAGTTTTCAAAGCCGGCTGAAGCCCATCGTTGGTCAGGTCTGTGCAGAAGGCTGGCAGGTGTGCATGGTTGAGAGAGGATTGGCTGTGGTCCTCCACCTCCCATGGATCAGGCTCTGGGAGCCTTGATGTCCCCCACTAAATCAGTCTTGGGGACACCAAGTTGCCCAAGCAGGAATACTAAGATGATGGATGCCATGCTCAACAAGCTGCATGGGGCCATGGCTGTACAGGGGCAATTGGTTAATACTGGGGCTATTTTAGCCTTATGTCAACGCCAGTTGGCCAGTCAGTTGGCGGACAACTCCGGCCTAACAGCTGAAGTGCAGCAAGTGTCAGCACTGCAGGCAAAGCTAATGAAGGAGCAGGCTGTGGCGACCGGTAGGGCCTTGGCCTTGCTCTGCATGGTGAGGCGCCACCTCTGGCTGTCTCAGTCACGGCTTCAGGGGGAAGACCGGGCCTGTTTACTCAGGCTGCCTGTGGTCCCGTCTGCCATGTTTGGGCCAGATCAAAGTCAAAGTCAAAGAAAATTTATTGAAATTGGAATTTGTCTTGGTTTGCTCTCTGATACATATAACACGACACGACCACCACATGAAAAAACACATGCGGGGGACAGAATAAATTACAAAATACAATACAAATTACAAATGACAGGGAACAGTACCCAGCGACATCATGTACACAGTATAGTGCAAACTGCAATGCTTAGTGCGAGTCAGGGGGCTTTCACACCTACCTCGTTTGGTCCGGACTTTCGGACTTTCCAGATAGTTCGGATCAAATTGACAGGTGTGAAAGCTCCCCCGGACCACAGTCCGGACTAAAGACCGAGTCTTTGGTCCAGCCTCAGGAGGTGGTCTCGGTCCGGACCATCCTGGACCAAGGTCCGCTACTGCATAGTGTGAAAGCATGTTTTTGGAAGGTCCGAACTATCAGACCAAATACTACAGGACGTAACAGCCCAATACAGGAAGTTACGTCACATTCCCCCGACTTGTACGCTAAACAAAACAAACACAGTAAAGATGAGCCGCGGCAACACCTGGGGAGAGGAGGAGACAAGATTCTTCATTCAAATATGGGCGGATGATAGAATAAAAGCTGAACTTGAGAAAACACACCGGAACACGGAAACCTTCCAGATGTTTGCGGAGAGGATGAGAGAGGGGGGGTACGAGAGGACGGCCGAACAGTGTCACCTCAAACTTAAAAAGCTGCGACATGCTTATAACAAGGCGCGCGATGCCATTCGGAAGACCGGTGCGTCATCCAACGAAAAGGATAAATGTCCTTTTTATGATCAGCTGGACGGCATCCTTGGAACGCGCCCGACAAGCTCACCTGTCAGAGTGATGGAGTCTACACCCGCTGCGAGTGCGACCCCCAGCGCCGACACGTCATCTGGCAGCGGTGCCAGTGCTACAGAAAGTGGTGAGTTGAGCCACATAATGTGTCTGCTATTATCATTATTATTATTTGCAGTTTTATTTATACTTTGATTTTATGGGTGTACCCCAGGAAAAGCAGTGGCTGCTGTGCAGCTGCTAATGGGGATCCAATTACAAGAAACAAATAAACAAATAATATTCCCTCTCCTGCCCAATAATCACAGAGAGACATAAACACAAACAGAAACTGGTTGTTTGCTTCTATCTTCTGCCATTGCTGTGATGACTGTGCTGCATATAGCCTAACAACAATAAAAAAAATAATTCATTTGTGATATGAGTATTCACAATGATCTGGGCTCAGGCATGTGCAGTGTTATATTTTTATCAGTCATAAAGGAGGGAGAGTACAGCCATACCCCCAAAACACTTGCATCATTTTACCATAACTATCACCACCTTTAACAAGCTATCAGTTATCCTCAACCTATCAGTTGTTGTTATTTGTCATCATTACCTTTTTCTTGTCCTGACTGGGCCCCTCCAAATGTTGTTGCTGCTTCTATATTTCCCCAAGGGAACACCTGACTTGACTCGCATGACACAGTGACAGCACATACAGATAGGATAGAATATAATGAAACTCTATAGCCAACACATGATGACATGATTGACTTTACTATTCTAGGTTTGTGGGTGGCCATATTGTATAGCTACTGCAGAATATTGTGAAGACATTTTTATAAATTCATAAATGCATTGCTACTCTTTTTACAGGAGTAATTGCTGCTTCCAGCTCTGCTGAGGAGGGGCCAAGCACAGCAGCACCTCGCCGTGCTCGCAAGAGGAGGGCCAAGGAGATGCACGTCATGCAGACATTCATGCAAAGCATGAGCCAACAACCTCCACAACCTGCAGCATCCTGGGGCCCCTTGCATCCTCCCCAGCAACCCCAATATCACCCACCTCCTCCTCCTCGTGTTCCTGGCTGGTCTGCACAGCAGTCCTACCCTCCACACCCACCTACCCGGGCCCACACTCCAAACCTTTTGGAGCAGAGCAGAGACCTGCTATATGGAGATGGAGAGAGTGAGGATAGGTACACTACACTATAGTATGGTGGTCACATTTTGCCAAGTCAGGGGCAGAAAATGTTTTTTTTTTTTTTAAAGATGGTCACAGGAGAGCTGTTCAGTTGTTTTGAGCTCTGAGCCGTTCTGGCTCCACTTCTCCTGACTCTGAGAGCAATTTATTTAATTTAACTTATTGTAATTAAAGACTTATTTTTGATGTAATATTTATTTTTATATGACCAAATCTGTTGAAGTTTCATACTACATCCTGATTTTTCTAAATAAATTTTGATGACATGTTTGCACATTATGTTGTTTCTGTCCTTCAATCAAATGTACTGAAATGGCAGGTGCATGACCAACAACACAAGACAAACAATTGCTATGGTAAACAAAAATATTTATTCCTGAGGTTTGTCTCTCATAGCACAATACGAACACTTGTGTAATTCTGAACAAAGAAATATCAATCAAAATTATAGCTGCTGCGCAGCGATGGGTCGGGTCCGGGCTACTTTTGGGCAAATATAGGCAATTCTGAGCAACAAACAGGAGAATAGGAAGACAAGACAGTTGACCTTATAATGTTCAATTTGCATCAGTTAAGGATTGAACCCACAACCTCGGGAACCAAAGACCGTTGTCTATCACACTGAGCTAATTAACAAGTGGCATTCAACAGTGGCTTCACAAATTGAGTAAGCCATTCACTGTCGTGTAGGCAGATTTGAAACCACAGTAAAAAGAAAAGTCAGTTTTTGAGGTAAAATAATGATATGTATTTGTCAAACATCTACTATGAGTCTAAGATGTTAGGAGCCTTCGCACATGGTCCAGTCCAAGCTATTTGGATTTTTAAATTTAGAGGCTTGCTGTGATGCCACCATTAGGACAATTGTCTTGTGTTTCGTGTTGAGGACAACTGACATTTTGATCTGTCATCATCACCCTTGCTGGGTCTCGAACTCACAACCTCTGACACCAAGAACCAGCTCCTAACTCGCTGAGCTAATTGGCTGGTAGTGAAACCTGCTGTGTAGTTTCATTTATCGACTCAGGGGGTCAATGCCCGGGCAGCTGTTGTCAAGGTAGATTTCAAAAAGTCAGAAATTCTATTATCTAAACAAAAGTCTGTTAATACATAAATTGCATTTAGACAGCAAAACAGCTTGAGGACATCTGACATTTTGATCTGTCATCATCATCATCACCCTTGCTGGGTCTCGAACTCACAATCTCTGACACCAAGAACCAGCTCCTAACTCGCTGAGCTAATTGGCTAGTAGTGAGACCTGCTGTGTAGCTTCATTTATCCACTAAGGTGAGTCAGTGCCCGGGCAGCTGTTGTGATGAAATGGTCAAAATTTCAGAAATTCAGTCATCTAAACAAAAATCTGATAATACATAAATTGCATCTTGGCAGCATGGAAATGTTGGTGATTTGTTTTTAATAATAAGTGTTTTGCTTCATAAGAGAAAATATGATGTTTATAAATTCCACTCTCACATTGACTGCATTCAAAATGTTCTCAAAAATTCAGTTTTTGAGATAAAATTCTGATATTTGCCAAACTTCATCAACCATGACTCCAGAATATTGTCATTTTTTTTTCAGGAAGATTGAAAATGTATTTATCAAGAATTTGATGGTATATGTTTACAGTAGTGTTTACAGTCAAACGTTTTCATGCACTGTAGGCTCAATTTTTGCTTAATCAAAAATACGAGAAACAAGTTTTGTGGAGGACGGTCTGGAGATGCTCTGTAGCAAGTTTGGTGTCAATTGAGCAAAAATTGTGGGAGGAGATACATTTTAAAAGTTTTACAGTTATTGAAAAAAACAGAGTGATGGACTTCATAATTTGTAATAAGTGGACAAAAGTTTCAGCAGTATTGAGGCTACATTGTGGTGAAGTTTCAACACTGTAGCATCTACCGTTGGTTTGGTAGGAATTTTTTAAGTTTTTAAATTTAAACGCTTATTGTGCCCCCCCTAGGAGGGGGGGGCACATGTCCTTGGAGTTGAGTGAATCTGGCATGGGGTCGGATGTTTCTGTGAAGTTTGGTGAGTTTTCACCCATGGGAAGTATGACTTCCTTGGAGGAAGAAGAAGAAGAAGAAGAAGAAGAAGAAGAAGAAGAAGAAGAAGAAGAAGAAGAAGAAGAAGAAGAAGAAGAATTCCTAGGAATACAATAGTGTCCTGGCAGCTGCACTGCCCGGACCCTAATGAACACGCTCAAACTGAGGATTATGTCTCCGTAAACTAGGGTTCTTTGAGTGCTGTAACCAAACTGTCATCAAATGCTCAAACTAGAGAGTAGAAAAATAGGCACACAAGGCATCCCTAATGTTGTTTCCACTGTCACCACCAATGTAACGGTCAGCAGGGTCTGGTCTCCTATCATGTTCCTCATCTTCATCACTGATGTAGTCTTCGTTGTGACTCTCACAGAAATTGTGGAGAACACAGCAGGCGAAGATGACGTCAGTGATGAAACTGACCTCAAAGTCTGATCGACTCAATAGGCACCTCCATCTTCCCTTCAATCGTCCAAAAGCCCTCTCCACTGTCATTCTGGTTTGACTCAGCCAGGTGTTAAAATATGTTTGTGCCTGTGTTGTCCCTCTGCCCTCTGGGTATGGCTTCATTAGCCATGGCAGCAGTGGATACGCGGCATCTCCTAGGATAACTAGAGGGACATCCACATCTTGCATGGTTTCTCTCCATCCTGGCAGTAGTGTTCCATTCTGTCCTCGTTGGTAAAGGGACGAGTTTGAGAACACACGGGCATCATGAACCCTCCCCGGCCAGCCAATGTTTACATCCCAAAATTTCATGTTGTGATCAACAACACCTTGGAGGATAACAGAATGGACCCCCTTACGGTTGTAATAATCTGCCGAGTTGTTAGGTGGTGCCAGGATGGGAATATGAGTTCCATCCACAGCTCCGGCACACTGTGGAAAGTTCCATCTCTCACGGAATCCTCTGACGATTCCTTCAAATTCAGCAGCTGAAGGTGTGTGGAGGTATTGTGGGGCCAGGATTCCGTTTATGGCACTGACAACTTTTTGTGTGAAGGAACAGGCACTTGACAATCCCACACCAAAGAGGTGAGAGAGAGATCTGAGCTCGAGATTGGTTGCGAGCCTCCACAAGCAGATTGCCACACGCAACTCCACTGGTACCGCTTTGCGAAATCTGGTATCCTGCCTGGTTAGCTGCCCTCGAAGAATGTTACAGAGTATATTGAAGGTAGCTCTTCTCATTCTGAAGTTCCGCTGCCAATCAGTTTCTGTCCAGCTGTCACATACTTGCTGCCACCATTCATGACACCGTGGTTTGACCCAAATGTTCCTGTAAAAGGGGGGAGGGACATAAATACAAATGTTAATGTCATTTGGTCACACCTGTGTTTACCCTACCTTGACACACTATGACAATTGTGCAAATGGTGTACTTGACAGCTGCAGGTACTGAGTAACCTAGTCGTCTGATGTTGTTGTATCTGTTTCTGGTGGCTTTGCAGGTAAAAGAGTCCAGAAAGGTTCTCTCAACACAGTTCAGAATGTTTGAAATGTTTAAATGCTTTTCTCACATCAGAGTGTTGCTGGCTGTGAACATCTGTGATCAGGAATGTATTTGTTTGGAATAATAATAATAATATTTTTTTATTTATAGAGCACTTCTCAAACAAATGCACAAAGTGCTTTACAGATAGAACATCACAGAACAAGAACAAAAACAAGAATCGGGGTAGGAGTCTATTTTCTGTTTAACCACTTTAAAAATACAGAACACTGGTATGTTTGTATAGCAGGAACCTTAATTCCTATAGAACTGAGACATATTATACAACATTGTATGTCGCATTGGAAGTGTGTTCTTTATGCCACAACACAGACAATGCTTTTGGGATTTTGCTGTCTAGGGAACAGTTTGGAGGCTAGTCCGAGTGCTAAGTTGCTAACAGCTGCTAACAAGACAATGCAAGACCGTGAGGGGGTAAATCTACAGTCTAATGATCATGTTGTTGTTGTTGTTAACAACCGTCTAAACAGACAACACTCATTCCATCATGATCGCTCATCTTTTGAAACACACTACCACTCACCTTGTTTGCCTCCCCCGGAACGCTGCTAATGCCTGCAGGTTAGCTCGCAGTCTTCGCCTCCTTGCTTGTCTGCGTCGGACATGCAAGCGCATCAGGACATGAATCTGTTTGACTCGAACTAGTCTCGCGTATTGCGATTGTAGTTCTTGTTGCTGTTGCTGGAGGCGCAGCCAAAGTAGTGCCAGTAGAATGAAGTGAATCCGTGGATCCATTGTGGTGGGAGACTGTAAACAAACTATTCCTGCCTCAGAGCACTTCCTACGCGCTGACGTCAGACGCACACTCATCCACAAGCCAATCAATGACATTTATGAGGCGGCGCAGCCCTTGTGGGTAATGACGTCATGACGTAGGTAGATCCTTTGGTCCGCTGGCATAATGGCAGTGTGAATGCGGACTTTACCGGACTAAATGGAAACATGTAAAAAAAAAAAAAAAGTCCGGACCGGTGTGAAAGCGCCCTCAGTGTGAGTTCATGAGTCTAATAGCTTGGAGATAGGTGCTGTCTCTGAAGCGTGATGTTTTACTTTTAATGCTTCTGTATCTCCTGCCTGATGGGAGGAGATTAAAGAGATGATGTGCCGGATGAGAGTGGTCTGCTATGATTTTGTTAGCCTTTCTGATGAGTCTCGTTGAGTAAAGTGATGTAAGTGTAGGCAGGTTACTACAACCGATAGTCCTAGATAGTCCCAGGCAATGCTTCAGCAGGCTAAAGAAGCTCGCCAATGTGCTAAGGAAATGTCTGGTATGCTCCGGCAGGGCCGTACCCAGCACATTTCGCCGGCTCCACAGGCAAGACCACCGCAGTCGGGTTCTTTGACTTCCGGTGACCTAAGGGTCCATTTGGAGGCCAGCCGACGTGGTAGGGCTAAACGCCGTCAGCAAACTGGGCGGGGTCGTGGCCAGGGGCCCCCCAGGCCATCTACTTTTTCCTATCAGCTCCTTGTCTCCCCTTGTCTCCCAGGCCGACACAAACTTCCCTGGGAGACTCTTGGGGCGGGACCCTGGGTGGTTTCCATCATGACCCAGGATTATCGATTGCGATTTCTGTGCCCACCCCCTCTGACAAAGTCGGCCACCTTCACGCTGGTGGCAGATCCCCAGCACAGGGAGGTTCTGGCGACGGAGGTCAGCACTCTCTTAGCAAAGAGAGCCATCAGGGAGGTGAAGCAGGACAATCCTGTACCCGGTACTTCCTCATACCCAAGAAGGATGGGAGGCTGAGGCCAATCTTGGATTTGAGGGGGCTGAACAAGTTTTTGAGGCCCCTACGTTGCAAGATGTTGACTGTGCCGAGGGTTCGTCAGGCTGTCCTCCACGGCGATTGGTTTGCTGCCATCGACCTGGAGGACGCGTATTTTCAGATCCCAATATGGGAGGGGCACAGGCGTTATCTCTGGTTTGCCTTCAATGTACATGGTAAATGTAGTGTGAGAACACTTTGCTTTCCAAAACTCCTCGTTGTCCCTTTAAGACTTCTAATAAGAATATGACAATTATCATGTTAAAGCATTATTTTATTAAAACAATATACATACAAATATAAGGTGCCAACATTTAATTGAAAGTGTATGAAGTTGTGGGGATTTATCCACACATCTCACAACCAGACAGAGAACATTTCAGCCTCCTATTTTTCATTCTATAGAACCTCCTCATGCACTCCTTGTAGTCCAAGGCCTCCTGGTCTGGTCCATCGATGGCCACCTTACAACAGACATCCAAGTGCCTCTCCTTCAGTCTGTTGCGCAGAGGTGTCTTCACCTTAAACAAAACAATTCATGCATTAAGCATTTTTGTATTTATTCTGATACAGACATTTACAGTGATAGGGTTTCAATTTTGAGTGAAGAGAAGAGCCTCTCCACATCCGCAGTCTGGACAGGGGCTGTGAGGGCGATAGCAGCTGCAAGGCTTAGGGTGGGATACAGCTCAGTGGATTCTGCAGATACAAGTCACAGAAACACCTCCTCCAGGGATTTGGTCTGAAGGAAAAATGAAAACAAAGATGAAATGATTCAGTAAAACCAGACCGCTGTGGTGGTGATACTCCCCACTCTCAGTCTGTAGGAGCTCCACTCAGACAACAGGTCAGACTCCCTCAGTCTTGCAAACTGCTCAGCCAGTGTCCTCATCTCAACATCCCCATACTCTGTACTAGAGTTCGCCAAAATTTGTCTGAGAGAGAACACACTGAAGACAGACAAACTGCCGGTGTTTGGGAATCGGTTCGATGTCCTCAGTCAGTGCAGCCAGAAATGACTTCATCACCTGTAGAAGATTTTTTTTAAATTGGTGAAAAGGAGAAGAAGACGGCTCGCACACCGCAGGGCTCCAATATGCAGTCCATTTATTTGCACAGAAAAAGAAGTAACGTATCGAGCAGAAGCAGCTCTTCGTCTGACTTGAGAAATACAGATTGACGCCATCTTAAATATCATGTGATGCGGGTCAGTAACAACATTTCGCCCCATCACCCTCACATCTATAATTATGAAAACATTTGAACGCATCATTCTCTCCCACCTGAAAGCTCTCACCTCCCCCCTACTGGACACTCACCAATTTGCATATCGCTCTAACAGATCTGTGGAAGATGCAGTCATCCTGGCCCTTCACAGCTCACTCCAGCACCTGGACACACCCAACACCTACACCCGCACCCTTTTTATGGATTTTAGTTCTGCCTTCAACACCATAGACCCAAACTTTTCAATAAAATGCTGGACATGAACATTCACCCCTCCCTATGTCACCTCATCAGGAGTTTCCTGTGGCAGAGGCGTCAGAGGGTTAGGATAGGCAGACTCCTGTCCGGCCCTCTGACCCTCAGTACTGGTGCCCCCCAGGGCTGTGTCCTCTCCCCCTGGCTCTTCTCCATCTACAGTGGGTACTAGTTTCATTTGGACGTTTCCCTCACGGAAAGCGTGATTCACGCGTTGCGTGAAATTGTAGGTCACACTGTAGCCACTAGGTGGAAGCATCGTACTGAGATGCAGCTCAAAAGATTTTGGGATAATTCCACGTTTGACCACAACGTAGCTGCTAGAGGTCTTCACGGGTCCAATTTGACGGACCCGAACCCAGATGGACCCGAGTTATTATAGTAAATCTGAGTTCCGAGCCGAAATGGACCCGAGAAAATTGTACCCGGACCCAACTGGCCCCAAGCTATTATTGCAAATATGAGTTCCGAACCCGAGCCGAACCCTTAAAAATCTGTGGACCCGAAATGCCTGAGTTGCTTTATGATTTAAGGCGAGACACCCCAGGTGAATAGGGTAAAAAATTTAACTAACAGCTATTGCCATGAAACTTTCTATGTTTATTACTTACATTGAGACTATTATTTTTTGTATTACATGTTTTCTTAAATATTATGCTTAAATATGGAAATGAGACATTATCTAATTAAATATGCGTGAATTTGTGTACATTTCCAGACCCGAAATCTGAAGACTGGATAAAGCCACTTTCAAAATTCTTGTTTTATTTTGTTGACATATTAAAGTCAAAAGTTTTTACAGAGGGGATTTTTTTTTATCTCTTTTTATCACTCTGTAAATGAGAAAATACTGTCACCAGCCCTAAAAAATCCCATTTCGCCCTGTTTTTAGGTATAAATTGTTGTATAAATCAGGCTGTGAATGATATATCAACAATCCCCTCTGTAAAAACCTTCAGAATATAGGCAGGAATACAACTGGAAGGTTTGGTGTCTGTAAGTGCTGCTGAACTGGAGATTTCGGGTCCAGAGAATAAGAAAAAGCTCATTTTGAGAAAACGGCCTTTAAAGATTCTATTGCAAAAATTCCACAAATTGGCTCTATGCACAGCTCTACTTCCTGAACTTAAGGCAGCTCCTTTATTCCCTGTCTTACATTATTGGACAAACTGATTAATCCATGTGTGTCTGACCATTGTGACTACTCAGACACACCTGGATTAATCAGTTTGTCAGTAAATAAAAGAGCTGCCTTGAATTTAGAAAGTAGTGGCGCTGTGCATAGAGCCCATTGTTACTGGAAACAAGGGTGTCTGGTCACTGTGAATTTTAAGGTGTGGGCCAGTAGCCTAGGTCAGAGAAAATAAAATAAAAAAACAAACAAATAAGAAAAACACTTTAGGTGTAGTTGGGCTCATCTGTAATGTGACAACCAATGTTTTCAGTTTCTCTATGTCTGGCTAATCATCTCTGGCCCATGTCAGTGTCACATCCGTTTCACCTCTGTCACTGAGAAGTAAACTACTGCAGAACACGTGACTTGAGGATCGATGTTCATTTTAAGCACTGTACCAGCGCAATTGGGACATATTAAATCTCCGATCAGTTCATTCAGACGTCTGATGTGTAAAAAAAAAAAAAAAAAAAAAAAAAGCCACCGCTGTGTATCGCGCTGTCTCCGACGGCAAACACTCGTTTTTTACGGATGACAGCTTCCGCGATGACGCACTTTGTAAAGGGATCTTATCGCTCGGTGAGTTTCTGTGCTGTGTCTTTTGTTGTCTAGCAAGTGAGAGTTGCCGTTTTATTTTATGTGAGGATTTAAATCGATTTCCTTTCCCCGTTTTTAAAAGTCCCTCCGCTGTTCAGAGCGCATCACGTGATGCTTCTAAACGAAGCACGCTGTCGGAAAACGACACCAGCCAATGAGACCCTCCCTCGTACTTTTACGATTCATTGCTGGTACAAAGGAAATGACCATTTTTGGAACCGACAAATTAGTGCAAGGGAGAGAGAGAGAGAGAGAGAGAGAGAGAGAGAGAGAGACAGAGAGAGAGAGAGAGAGCGCTTCACAGCGATACCTGATATGACAGGAGTCTGAACAGACGCGGCTCAGTAGCCGCGGTAGAACGCTCAGTTCTGGTGAATTTAGGAGAAATCTACAGGCGACACCAGTCACAGTGAAGTAAAATAAACACCCATAATGTGTATTTTAGACCATTTCTTTGTATTAGTCTGAAAGAAGACATGTTATGGAAGCAAAATAGCCCAAAATCTCAAAATTGATAAGTGCATGAAAAAACGATGTTTTTGCCTGCCATGTCTCGCCTTAATACAAGTTGTCTAGCGTTAAATAAGACTTGTTTTTAATAGCTACTACATTCTGTTTCTTACCTAAACGTAGTCTTCTTCTACCTGCCCTGGTGAAAAAAAAGTGTACTTTATTGTATTTCAAGTATATTCGTATTTTGAATAGTATATTGAAAATGTAATTATACAAATTGTACTTTATATAAATATATAAAAATTACACTAACATCACACTTTCACGCTAACACTTTTAACACACTTGAAAATAATTATACTATATTACACTTTATAGAAATATATTAAACTAAAATATACTTAAAGTGAAATTTATGTGTAATTTCTAAAGTGTACTTATTTGAAATTTGTTTTCACACATACTTTTGATATATTTTAAAATGTATGCTAAAATTGTCATTGTAAAATACAATGATAACATATTTTGAAAGTATACATTTTAATATCAACACTGTAATATTAAGTTTGAGTGTATTTTAAGTTACATTTGAGTTTAATTATAAAGTGAAGTTATTTATGCTTGTAGCCTACTTCAGGACATTTTGGAAAGTGGTATTAGCCTATGCACCTAAACCCGTTTATTAAATTTTGTGCTGTGTGTTTGGCAAAAAAAAAAAAAAGATAGGCTACAACCTTACACGCATGAAATCACATGAAACAATACACTTAATTAACACTTAACAATCATCCACAAGAGCGTTGTAGAGTTGTTGGATTGTGTGTTTGATAGTCTCCGTAGCGGTAGCTGAGCAGCTCATGTCTCTGCCCCGCCGATCTAAAAACAGCTTGTAGGTTACCGTCAATTACAGTAAAAGTAACGAACCCTATCCCTAAGACTAGGGATTAACGGGCAAATCTGCCAAAATGTTGAAATATCCCTTTAAGCACATTGTTTTAATGTTATAATGTCTGTTGTAACCAAGGTTAAAAGTCTGTATTAAAAATTAGTTGATTGCATATTAAAACAGCTTAATTCATATTTAAAAAGTTAATTAATAAATACTAAGTTATGTTAATAATTAAAAACAGATACTTACCTATAAAAAGAAATTGAACAGTGATAAAATATTTTTTTATACGTTTATTTTGAAAGAGATTGGCTGGAGAAGAGCTGTCAGCCAATCGGGAAGAAGCTCCCGCCCCTTGACCTGCTCAGAACAAGGTTCACTTCCTCCGGAGTAGTGATGTGTCGGTCGCGAACGATCCGGCTCTAAGAGCCGGCTCTTTGAAGTGAACGACGGGAGCCGGCTCCTCATTGGGAGCCGTTTTAGTTTTTTTTTTCTCCTCTGCTTGTTGTAGTGAAAGCCACAGATCGACAGGGGAAGGGGGTAAAAACGAAACTAATCAACCAGCGCATCCAGCACGAGCCTGTGGCAGCACCTCTCTCTCTCTCCCCCCCCCCCTCTCTCTCTCTAGCTGGTGCGGGCACTCAGGCAGGCACATGGACAGGTAGGGTAGTGACAAATGCGCTAAATCGCGCTAATGCGTTCAAATTGCTATCCTCCCCCCATCTGACAGTCTGACCGTCCGACGGAGGGGGGGGGGGGGGCATTTGGGCATGTAAGCAGTTCAAAGGCAGAGTGTAGATTGTGCAAGGTGAAAATCTCATATGGAGCAGGCTCCACAAACAACCTGCACAGGCACATCTGTATGCAGGATGTACAGCATTGACAATTTTGATTGATTATTTTGATTTTGATTTTTTTTTTTTGACATGAGAAGTTTTCATCCATAAGTGCAAAAGAAACGTTAGTCTGGAGCCCTGGACTTTGTTTTTTATAGGCCTACTTTATAATTTATTTTTGTAACACTCTATTCAAGGTTGAGTGTGTTCAGTAAATAAAGGCATAAATGAAAATATTTGATATAATGTTTGTTTTTTTACATTAGTAATTAATTTTACACATAGTTTTGCATTATTTTGGTGATAAGCAACATAAAATCTGAGGAGCCACTTTGGGAGCCGAAAGAGCCGGCTCTTTTTAGTGAGCCGAGCCGAAAGAACTGGCTCTCCAAAAAGAGCCGGAATTCCCATCACTACTCCGGAGCCGTTGTCAGGAGAGCGAGCAGCACCGCATCGAGCACGACACTTAGCTTGTGAAGAGGAGACACTAGTAAAAGTTGATAAAAGTGATTAAAAACTACGGGATAACTCCGGTGACGCCCTGGACCTGTGAGAGTGAAGCTAGAGGGACCCGACATCTCCACCAAGAAGAAAACGCATCGGTGAGAAATCGTTTTTTCCATGCTAAATGCTAACCGCCAGTGCTAATCAGTGCTAATACCAGAGACCTTACCCACTCGTGTGAATCACTAGCGTTAAAGCTAGCACTAGCTTCATTTTGAAGGTGCAATATGAGACGTTTTGAGAATTTGTTGCACACTGAACTGTAAAATCTGATGATTTAGCACAGTATCTGCGTTTTTAGCACGCCGAGTCACTATTTTATGCTAAGACATGGCAGAAGGTGCACACTGTACGTCTTCTTACTGGTATTAATGTTATATTTGCATGCTTATTACTATGTGAAGACGTTATTTTTATATTATTGATGTGGAGAAGTTATTTTAATAACTTAATCTCTGATATTTTGAGAATGTTGCTATGATATTATTGGGTGTGGTGTCATATTACAATGTTTATTCAGTTAGAAATATTCTCTGTGAATTGAGTGGATTTAACATGATTTATATATTGTATTTCATGATTGAGAGTTGAGAGAATTAAGAGAATGTTCTGACATTACTCATCATAGGTCAGGTTTTCCTGTTGGATCCTTTGAACCTTGGACCTACCCGGATGTTGGAGCCTGGATCGAGACGTTTGATGGCGAACCACAGCCTGGAGGACAACTAGAGATATGGTGCCCGCAAAGAATCAAAAACCTGGATCCTTTCATCACTTCATTACACACACACACACACACACACACACACACACACACACACACACACACACATACACATATCCAACACATTCAACCATGCGGTAGGATAGATCCTCTTCACTTCCTCAGTGGACTGAACATTTCATACTGGAAGTGACTGAAAAAAGAGGTGACTTGAACTTTCAAACATAGCTGCAATTTTTTTTTTTTTTTATGTTCCTACTTACCTGGGTAAGAATTGTGTTACACTGTGTATGTACATGTGTTTTGCTTATCCTTCTTTAAAGGACAATTCCAGGCAAATTCAACTTGAGGGTGTATGTTCTTATCATTTTAAGTCTAAAAGAAGGAATCTGAAGATTTTCAGTTTAATGTCTCCTGTTTTGCGGTAGTTGTGTCTGTCCCCGCATCGCTACGGCAGCAATGAATGGGAGTGGATGCAAGTTCCGCTGGTTAGGCTGTTTACATCCCTCAAAGCCGCAATTTTTTTCCACAGACAGCGTCAGATGGTTACTCAAACATGCACTGAGAAGTTTCTTTACTTCAAGCAAGCCGACATGCTTGTAAAACTAGATCTAAATTCAAAGTCTCACGCGAGACCCTGTTGCCGTGCTCGGTGCATTCAGGGGTAGTCAGAAAGCTACCGTTTGTGTCATAAACACAGGAATATCGACTCTTGACTTGCTTCAAGTAAAAAAAACGTATCGGCGCATGTTTGAGTCGCCACCTGACGCTGTCTGTGGAAAAAAATGTACACTTGAAGCAAGTAAAGAGTCGATATTCCTGTGTTTATGACAAAAGGTAGCTCCTACTGCACCTGAATGCACCGAGCACGGCAGCAGGGTCTTGCACAAGACTTTGAATTAGATCTAGTTTTACAAGCATGTCGGCTTGCTTGAAGTAAATAAACTTCTCGGTACATGTTTGAGTCGCCATCTGACGCTGTCTGTGGAAAAAAATGCGGCTTTGAGGGATGTAAACAGGCTAACCAGCGGAACTTACATCCACTCCCATTCATTGCTGCCGTAGCGATGCGGGGACAGACCAAGCTACCGCAAAACAGGAGCGATTAAACTGAAAATCTTCACATTCCTTCTTTTAGACCCAAAATGATAGGAACATACACCCCCAAGTTGAATTCACCTGGAATTGTCCTTAAAGGGATAGTTCAACATTTTTGAAAATTGGCCCATCGCCATGATCCCCCTAGTAATAGCAGTAGGTTCGTTACCTTCAATTGTTGGTCCAAGCTGCTTTTAGATCGGGGGAGAAGAATACCGAGCGGTGCAGCTACACTACGGAGGCTAATGGAATTTCTTGGTTTTGCTCATCAAACTCAGCAAATACACCACCAAAAAACTCAAAAACGCTGTGGTGGACAAGTTGTGACCTGCACATTCACCACGCTATGAGATAACAGCGGAAAGTTGCGAGATGGAGTTGTTTTAGAGGCAAAGTCGGACTTTACACTCTAGACGGCTGCTCGGCGGAGTGATTTCAAAAGCGCCTGTTTACTGCAGATACGTCCGTATACTACGGCACTGGCTGAGGTGCGCACACTGTGTCCCTCCGACCAGTGGTTCACTGAAGAAAGTAGTTCCGAGTATTTGCTTCACTTCTCTTAACTTTCCGCTATTATCTCATAGCGTGGTAAATGTGCAGGTCACAACTTGTCCACCACAGCGTTTTTGAGTTTTTTGGTTGTGTATTTGCTGAGTTTGATGAGCAAAACCAAGAAATTCCATTAGCCTCCGTAGTGTAGCTGCGCCGCTCGGTATTCTTCTCCCCCAATCTAAAAGCAGCTTGGATCAACAATTAAAGGTAACGAACCTACTGCTATTACTAGGGGGATCATGGCGATGGGCCAATTTTCAAAAATGTTGAACTATCCCTTTAAAGGTTTATTTGTAATGTTTAGGTCTGCTGCCTGAAATAAACCTATTTCTATTTTCTATTTCCTATGTACGGAAGAAGCAATATTTGAAAATGTGTTATTAAAGTTTTCCTTTGAAAATGTTTAAAAGCCATATGTAAATGTTTATACATTTAGAGATAGTACAAGTTTCTGTATTATTTGCAATGTATTATTATAATTTGGATGTGGTTTAAATACATTAAAGTATGTTTTTTTTACCTGGAAGTAGTCCCACAAGTCTTTCAGACTTTAGTATACTTGTAACACATTTGCATGAAGGTAGAAAGTAGTATACCAAAAGTATAATTAAGTATATATTTTAATACACTAACATCTAATTTTTAATGTACTTATAATACAAACAAATTACACTTTAATTTAACTAATTAGGCATGTATTAGTACATAAAAGTCATGTACTTGAAGTGCACTAAATATACTTTAAGTTGTTCCACTTTAGCACACAAAAGTACACTAAATACACTTTAAGTTGAGCTTTTCTACAATTTAATTACAATTTAAATATACTTAACACAAAATTAGTTGTTCCAATTTAGCACTCTTCAAGTTAACTAATCATAAACACACTTGAAATATAATTATGTTTAGTGTGGCTTGAAGTACACAAAAGTATGCTAAATTTTAGTACACTTAGTACATTATTTTTTCACCAGGGTGGTTCCGGCTGCGGCCGCTGCCAACCCCCCTGGCCATAACGTGATGTAAACAGAAATAAATCCACGTCGTCATTTTCTTGTTTAGATGGTCATGTACTGTAATCCTTCTTCTTAGCCATTACTAACGCCAATCCACCGGTCATTTCCTCTTTTTTAATTAACATTATCATTTTGGAGTTTCCATTGTGCTTTGCGGTTTATTAGATTTCTGAAGAGAACAAATTTGTGTATGTATATATTGTATTTTTGTTTCTATTTTATGCCCCCTTTTTTTTTTGCTCCAACTGTCTTTGTCTCCCCCCCCCCTTATTATTAATATTCCCCTTAACATTATTATTATCTTATTTTTTATTCTTATTTTACCCCCTTTTTTTTCTTTTTTTTAGATCCATTTATTTATTTATTTTTTCTTTGATGTTTTTCACACACACACACACACACACACACACACACACACACACACACACACACACACACACACACACACAAAAATTTCATAAATGTTGCAGGAACGTGCCAGTGACTGATAAGATATGTGCTGGAATATGAACTTGAATTCTGCAATAAAGTATTAAAAAAAAAATTTAGTCTTCTTCTACCTGGTTCCGGCTGCGGCCGCTGCCAGCCCCCCCGGCCATAACGTGATGTAAACAGAAATAAATCCACGTCTCCTTTTTCTTGTTTAGATGGTCATGTACTGTAATCCTTCTTCTTAGCCATTGCTAACGCCAATCCACCGGTCATTTCCTCTTGTTTAATTAACGTTATCATTTTGGAGTTTCCATTGTGCTTTGCGGAGCATAACGTTACCGCGGTAACGCTACGGCAACTCGATTGTTTAACCATTTTGAACCATTAACCATAACGTTACGTTAATAAACAAACTTCTTAACTGCCCCGAGTCCTGACCTAGGCTCTAACTTTAGCTTGAACTGTCACCTTTGACGTCATCATCAGAGTTGTGTAGTTGTTTTGATCACGTGACATAAGTCACACAGGCAGCTCGCAGCCTCGCATTGGACGGAAGGGGGAGGGCGGGGGTGATTGACAGCTGTGACAGCCAATCGCCGGGTTCTCTCGGGTACTGTAGGATACATTCACAATAAGAGCCCCGAGCCAAACTCCACCGGTTCCGACCCGGCCCCAGCGTCACTTCTTGTGAATGGACCCAAAACCCGAGCCGGGTCGGGTCGGAACCTCGGGTTTTCGGGTTGGCGGGTTTTTCCGAAGTCCTCTAGTAGCTGCAATGGAGAGTGGCGCTGTTCATAGGCCATAGGCTACTTCATTTGCAGCTGTGGTCGAGAGAGCTAGTGAATGGAGAGAGGGACCGCTACACCGGTCAATCAGATCAATGTTGTTTTTTTATTGTATCACAGTGGTTACAGTAGCCTACGTTCAACAGGATCAGTGGTTCTCAGCCTTTTGGGGGTCCCCTGCATATTTTTGATCTCTCCTGTAGCCTGGTCGGGTCTGGCTCCAAGTTTGAGTAAATTGTCTCACATCTATTTTTTGCAAGTTCTGGTGAATGTAACAATCCACTCATAGCCCACGATCGCTCGTTAGTTTCTAAGCTGCTACGTCCGTGCCAGCAGCCTGTACCCGATGCTGCTGGACTCACGAGCGGAGCAATAATGCACATCTGTCAGCAGCTGCTCTTGAAGGGACAGACTAGATGCTGATTTTGTTAACAGTGACTTTGTTGCATCCAAACATTTAGCATATCTGTCGGGTGCTGTCTCTTATCCGGTACAAAGTGGGAGATGACAGAACTACTTTAATCGAGGGAAAGATGCACATGCACTAAGCCTGTGAATATTCTCGTTTGTTCCGGACTCCCGGTCATAGTTATCTCAAGGAAATTTAAATCTAATGCAACTGGACTTGGTTATTTGTCTAGGAAGACGTTTCACCTCTCATTAGAATAATGTTAACACTAGAACCACCCAGATGGTTACACCCCGCCTTTCCGAAGCCCCGCCTTTCCGACAATAGACTTCCATTCATCGTAATAGCGGGGTTTTCTATTTTTTCTAAAGACCCTGCTACTCCGAAAAGGCTATTGGGGGAAACCCCCAGTGCGCAGTGCGCATTGATCCTTTTTTCCTTTTTGGGGTCAAACGGATCATGTGCATAATTAACTGCAAAACAAGCAAATAGGCTACTTCATATTAATGACATATAATGTTCATTATGCTTCTAGCCTGTCTAGCCTCTACCTGGTCTTTTTACTAAACTTAACCAACTCCTTTCTTCATTGCCTAAACCCAACCAAAGCATCTCCCTCAGTCAGCTGTCAGCACGAGCTGCGGCTGCTGCAGCCTCGCGCCCGTGTGAGCTCAAGCCGGCTTCAGCCGCGCTCGAGCGGAGCAGGGGGGGAGAAAAAGAAAAAAAGTGTACCGGTATTTCTTTTACTGTGTGGGAGATCTCCAACAACGGAGTCGGGGAGAAAGCAAGTGGGACAGATCTGCCCAGTCTCTGAGCAGCGCACGTTTCACAGACAAGCCACAAAGCAGAATGTAAACAACGTCACGCGGTTCAGCACCTTGGACAGCTGCGGGGGGGAGGGTGTCGGAGTAGCGGTGTTTCGAAGTGGGGGTATTTCGGAACAGCGGGGTGTCGAAGTGGAGGTGTGTCGGAATGGAGAGCTGTCCCCCCACCCAGATGGTCTCACACATACGTTTGTGTTTTTCTTACGTAAATGACTTTGTTTACATTAAAACTGCAGGTCTCTCAGTCCGTGACTTTTCCATGTGTGATGGTTTCTGAAGCTTACAACTTACACAAATTAAACATTCGATTTCTGGGCATTTATACCTCGGACCGACAATAGCTTATTTTTTTCTTCAATTATTGTTTTCATCTACAGTATATTTATCATAATATGCCCAATTCGGGAGGAACAGAGGGGGGAGAGAGTGCCGCGTTCACGTTACATAATGTAACAGTTTCCAGAGAAATACAAAACAGGATATTTATTCATGTTACCCTCTGTTTAGGTAGATAAAGGTCTCAGTCACATTTGAATAAAAATAATGCAAGGCTAAATATCATAGGATCTTTTTTTTTAAAGATAGGCCTATTTTATTTTTAGTTCCATAATTCAGAGATGATTTTCACTTAACGAAATGAAACGAAACAATGAAGCCTACAGTTTTGTCCTCCGGCTTATGAAAAGTGTGAGGAGAGGTAGCTACTGTAAGAACCGGTTTTTCTGTTCAAAACTGACTGAACAGCTGTGTGAAGTTCTGTGGGGGGCAGGGCTGTAGCCTATGAGTGAAGTATCCACAAGCACACCTATTGATCAGAGATAAATGAAGGTGCTAATGTGTCGCCGATGTGTCTATTAAGCTGGTCCTACAGACCGCTGCATATAAACCCCGCTGTAGCGATTTTCACCCAGCCTTGCTTTCAATAAAACACACACTAGCATTCTATAGCCTAATTGCAATCAGTGAAATATATGAAATCAATATAAAACACAATTTAAATATGAGAGTTGCTGTTGCTCTAGTTTAATAGCGCTGCAGCTGCATTTGCCGTGCGCCCCTGTCTGTATGTGAACCTGTGTCTGTTTATGTGCAGGCAGAGATCAGAGATGGTGTTTTTTAAATAACCATGCTAGCGTTTCACCATCTCTCATCTCCGCCAGTCAGCCTCTCAACCTGCCGCCTCTCTCGCGTGCGGGCGCACCGCACGTAAACACACGTGAGACGTGGACACATTTATTTATTTATTTTTTTTTCTGTGGGAAACACTGATCAAGCTGTGCGTACGCACAACTCTCCGCAATATTCCATTGATAAATCACACCGGACCCAAGAATGGTGCGGACATGAACACACCTCATACTCCACCCCCAGGGTGTCGGAGTAGCGGTGTTTCGAAGTGGGGGTATTTCGGAACAGCGGGGTGTCGAAGTGGAGGTGTGTCGGAATGGAGAGCTGTCCCCGGTCAGCACGTGCATAATTAAGTAGCCATGTGCGCTCTGTGGAGCGGCAACAAAGTAACAACAAAGACAACACCCGGAATGATGCTTCGGCGGACCTGCCCTCGCTTTTGAGGTCGGTTGTGAGAAAAATGCCTACTGTCCAGACAACTGTGTTTTTTTAAAGCACCCCTGCGTTACACAAACACACACATACGGTATATATAGCCTACGCACATATAGGCTATATCAGTGATCATAATAATGATGATAAGAGAAAATGCATTGTTCACTAAAACTGCACGTTGGGATTCGATCCCAGACTGAAATAAAATCTTTGCTTATAGTGAGAGCTGCTCTACTAAGTGAACTATACCTTTCTTTCGTTACTAATGTTATTGTGTCTCGAGTGTTTCAGAGTCGGCCGGCTGTAAACCAGCTGACCCCGACTGACTTTTTTTTTTTTGCGGTCACATCAGCACGGCTGCATCTTCGGTCGCGGCTGCTGTGGCATTTGCCCATATTGCCCTATGGCCAGTCCGTCCCTGCCACTGGTTGTTTGTGTTGTCTGTCAAAACATGGATGAATGAAACCTATATCCACACATCTTGTAGCCTATTTCTATGGAGGGAAAGTTATTTCAGGATATCCTGTTTTATCGCCCAGCCCGAAAGTGACATAGGCTATTGCCCGTTCATTCACGAGAAATCATCCAGCTACACTCTGAATCAAACAAGGTGGGGAATGAACACTACTGTACAGTAGTTGGCTCACCGGCACAAACACACCGGCAGCAGAGCCCACTGAGTTATGTCAAGACCCAGAGAATATTTTTTACTATGACTCTGAAAACACCAAACAGCTCAAAGGAAAGAGGAGACTCTCTATTTAACTAGGGAAAAAAACATTTGTTTGTACCTTGTTCCATTCTTGGTATATCTTAAGTTGAATAGAGCCTGGTTGCACCAAAAAGACCACTTTTTTTCTAGAAAGCTGAGAAAAATGCATTTTTGTGAAAGAGAGTCTCTCAAGAAAAATAGTGATTTATCCGTTTTAATTTTGGCTTCAAAAACATGTAGGTAAGACATCTGAAAATTTCATTTCACATGTTGTTTTTTACCCCCCCCCCCCCACACACACACACACACACCACACCACACCACACACACACACACACACACACACACACACACAAAAGACAAAACAACAACAACAACAACAACTAAAATACAACAAGTACGAGCAGTTGCTGCCCCCTCAGCCTCTGATACACCCCCCTCCCCCTCTACACATCCCAGAAGCCCCAAAATTACTCCATTACCCCATTTACCAGCCGCAGAAAAGTGCATTTGACGTCTATGGACGTCATTGGCACTCAAGCGTTGGATTTTGATTGACGTCCATAGACGTCAATGGCACTCAATGAGTTAACTGCTGTGTAGAAAACCACGCTATGGTCCGTAATCGCGGTGCAGATGGGTGTGTTTGGAGCTGACAAGAGGATCGATAAAAGAGAGTGAGACGTATAGCTGCCGTCGTTAAATTTTTCTCATTGGAAAACTATAGGCTACTGTATTATTATTATATTGCATTCCCCATTCCTGTTCACTGCTCCGTGCTGCTGTCTTATCTTATATCTCACAGATGCCACCTGGCGGTTGTTTGGGCACATTGCAGCTTCTGGTGAAAACACAAAACTCCTCCACAAAAAATCCGCGTGACTCTCCCGTGCGTGAAACCGTCCAAATGAAACTAGTACCCACTGTACACCAACCTCCTCACATCTCACCACAGGACAGGCTCCATTTATAAGTATGCAGATGACACAACCATAACTGGACTCATCACCAACAACTAAACTAAACTCATTACAGAGAGCAGGTGGCCCAAGCTGTAACTTGGTGCCAGGACAATAACCTCCAACTTAACACTTCTAAAACCAAAGAACTCATAACAGATTTCAGCAAACCACCCCTCAAAACACCCCTCCTCATCTCTGGACAACCTATCACAATCACAGACTCCTACAAGTTCCTGGGCACTCATATCAGCTACACACTCAAATGGGCCAACCAAAGACTATTCCACCTCAGGCAGCTCAAGAAATACAAAGTCAAACGCAATCTCCTCCTCCAGTTCTACACAGCCATCCTAGAAAGCATCCTCACAGCATCCATCTCAGTTTGGTACGGCAGTCTGGACACTCACACACGCAGCAAACTCCCAACGTATCATAAAAAAAGCATCTCTAATTACAAACACCCCCCTCCCATCACTTGATTCACTTTACCATAAACGCACAATAACAAGAGCACATAAAATAATCTCTGATTCAACACACCCAGCTAACCACCTGTTTCAACTGTTGCCCTCTGGCAGACGCTTCAGGTCCATTTCAACAAAAACAACCCGGTTCAAAAACAGCTTTTTTCCCACTGCCATCAGGGGGGTCCGCCCGCTATTCAGACATCCCGCTATTCCGACATGTCTCTATTTAGACAACCCGCTATTACGACATCCCTCTATCTAGACATGCCGGTAGTCCGACACTTTTTGATACCGCTGTTCCGACACGTCGTCTTTTATTTTTTTTTATTTTTTTTACAGCTGGGATACCCAGGCGCGTCTCTCTCTCTTTTTTCTTTTCAGCATGCCTATCACTGGTTTGATGAGGGAGTGATGTTCTTAATCTCAACAACTAAACTATCAAGTCACAAACAAAACTGACACACATGATAAACAAACAGAACTATGCTGCAGTGTGTTTGTCAAGTTAACCTGTCACCTTCAGCACCACGGACAGCACCGCGGATGAGCCGCGGAGCTGCAGCTGTGAGTGTCTGGGCTTTGGGCTTAGGGCCTGGGGCCTCATTTATCAAAACTGTAAGTAAGCAGTGTAAAACTGCTGCTACTAAATGTTTTGCTTAGGCCTACGGCGAAAAGACACCCAAAATATTTACACCTTTTTCAGATCTATCAAACTGTGCGTGCACAACTCTCCACAATTTCTCTTTGATAAATCAAACTGGATCCAAGAATGGTGCGCAGTTGCGCACGTGAACACACCTCCGTCCCCGGAATGCCTAGACACAACCATATATGGTCAGCACGTGCATATTAATTAGCCATGTGCTCTCTGTGGAGGGACAACAAAGTGACAACGAAGACAACGGGCGGAGGGTGGGGGAAAGAAAGCGAGATACACGGCATCGGGCAATAAATCAGTCAGAAAAATGATCTTGCATTTTAATAAGCTACAATAAAAACAAAAACCTCCCAAATCTCAGCTGCCTGTGTGTTTTTAAACTTGGAGGGTTTGTTTTTTCTTCTCTAATAGGCCTATGTAGCCTATTTGTGTATGAGAAACAGTGTCTCAGATGAAAAAAAAAAAAAAAAAATCAGAAGGACACGTCTGACTATAAGGTAATCAATCAATGTCGGAAAAGCGGAATGTTTGAAAAATAGTAAAGTGCCGCTACTCCGGCAATGAAAAAAAAAATGTCGGAATAGTGGGACGCTTGAAAAATAATGTTAATGCCGCTATTCCGACAATTAGAAGTCAATGTCGAAATAGCGGCATGTCGGAATAGCAGCATGTAACCGCCATCAGGCTACTGAACTCCACTCATCTCCAAACTCCATCTGTGTTAAATGCAGTGACGGCTGGTATCAATGGGCTAGTGGGGCTAAGCCCTCCCTGCATTAGGCTACACAACAAAAGATGAGGAAAAAATATTATATATATATTATATTCTCTAAATAACATACAAAAGATTGTTCTAAGTTGGGGCGGTGCGTGGCGCAGTGGGTAGAGCGGCCGTCCCATGTAGAGGCTACAGTCCTCGCCGCAGGCGTCCCCGGTTCGAATCCCGCGTCGGGCAGACCTTTCCTGCGTGTCATTCCCCCTCTCTCTGCCTCCCCATTTCCTGTCTATCTCTACTGTCATCACTATCAAATAAAAAGCAAAAAAAAAAAAAAAAAAAAAAAAGATTGTTCTAAGTCTTAGTAAAATCGGAACTGGCAACAATATTAAAGGGACAGTATGTGAGATTTACCCCCATCTAGCGGTGCGGTTGCATGTCGGCACGTATTCTTGCTGTTGCGTTTACGTAAACTCGGGCAGAAGTCAGAAAAACAACACACGCTGCATGTATCAGGATAAACAAGCCTCTATGTAAACAAACGGTCCGCCAGCACGAGGCAAAACAATACAGGCGTGACAATATGTTGTCATGGTGATGTCGTATTGTTTACCTGACCCACGTTTTACCGGCTTTCTCTCGTCGAGTAAAATAACATCCAGTTGGTTTGCCGACGGCGTCACTCACGGCGTCATTCAGGTGTCTGACTGCACCTGAAGGCAACACCAGTGCCTCCGTCCTTCCTCACACTAGCTACACGGTGGTGACAGTTTTAACAGGCGCTGTCTGGAAAACTTTCTCCCCGAGCCGAGAAGCTCCGGCGGCCCGAGTTTGAGGTTACTTACAGCCACGGTGACACTGAACGTAAAACATGGCGATTCAACATGGCAGAGAAGGTTCGGTGAACCCCCCCTGTATGTTTGTAACGACTTGTAACATCTCATTCTAAGGTACGAGAAAGCGCTCGTTTGTATGCGGGCGCGATTCCACTTCAGTGAAATACGTATTTATGAAAGCGATATTTGATTTTTGTCAATAAAAAGCCAATAAAGTCCCATACTGTCCCTTTAAATAGTTTCAAGAAAAACACCGGATATCTCTAAATGGGCTAATTTTAATCAGCCCCAGCTCACCGAGTCTGCTCTCATTCATTTTCCGACTGTGGATGATTGACAGGTCTCATGTCCCGCCCTCGCCATTGACCGACTGTTGGGGCTAATTTCATTCAGCCCACAGGCCGAGCGGTTCTGACCAATCAGCAGCCGGCTGACCCAGGGTCAATGATTGACAGGCGTCATGTCCCGCCCCCTTGGTTCACTTGTCATTGGGGCTAATTTCATTTAGCCCAACACCGCTGTTTTCAGACCAATGACAGGAACCAGAGGAAAAGTTGTGTTGTTGTGGGAGGGAGAAGACAGAAACAGCGGCGCTAGGCGCTAGCATCACAGGTAGCATTACTTTACTGCTCTAAACTGTCTTTGCTAACATGAACGAAGTGGAGAATCTAGTTTCTAAACTCACCGGGAGCACCAGATTTAATGACATGGCGATAACAGACCAGAAAGGCCGTCGATATGAGCTGCATATATCGTCTTTTTTTCTTTTTTTTTAATTGAGCAATATCGTCAGGTGTTTGTGCGTGCGTGCGTACGTGTATGTGTGTGTGTGTGTGTGTGTGTGTGTGTGCGCGCGTGCGTGAGAGAGAGAGAGAGAGAGAGAGAGAGAGAGAGAGTGAGAGAGAGACTGTGTGTGTATGTGTGAGATAACCAGGTGAAGTTTTCTTTTTTTTTTTTTTGGACTAGACCCTTCTACTTAATGCAGTGTGTAGGCCTAGTTAGTTGCTATACTTTTGTGAGGATAACCCTAACTTTGCCTAACTTTAGCTGTGTTAACCATTTAATGGGTATAATTTATTTATTAGCCCACCCAACTAATTTGACCACCAGCCGTCACTGGTTAAATGTATAGTCTGTATGTAAATGTCTGCTTTAATGTTGATGTCTGCTCATGTATGTTAAATGTATAACTGATGTCTGTTGCTACACAGTACTATGTGCTGGCACTATGCTGTGCCGAAAGCAAATTCTGCCGACTTGTTGTGCAGTCCTTAATAAATGAATTGAATTGAAGAATTCAAGTAACAGGAAACCCAAGGACTATGGTATTGACCTCATACCTCCTGCTCCACTAGAGAGAAAAAAAGGTTTCTCTTTTGAAAAACCAAAAACTGCCGGTGGATCTTTTCATGCACAAGTTGCATTAGGCACAGGGCAGGGGGGAATAACTTGTCCTTTACAAAGGAATACAGTCCTTGAGTGGTTGGCTCATTCCGGGTTTGAAGTGAGAGGTCCGCGATGAGTGCAGGGCAGAATTCGGCACATCTTGTTGCTTCCTTATTGGATTCCCATCTGGTAGTGTTTCTTCCCTACAAAAAATTAATTAGTAAATGACAAAAAAAAAAAAAGGAATATGAATAATCTAGCACTGAATTTTGCTAACCTGCAGTTTGATTTGGGGGTGTTCAAAAGGCCTCTGCATGTCCTTGAGACTGCTAGTCCTATTACTGGAGGCCTGGTAGAACCAGAAGATAGTTCCAACAGTCCTGGCAAATTTGGTGAGGTATTGAGCTGCTCTCTGCCCCTTAATGCAGTCTGACACTGCCAGATTGAGTCAATGTGCCACGCAGTGTACGGTTATCAGGCCAGGGAAAGAGTCTTGGAGTCTTTTCCCAACTCCAGCTTTTCTCCCTAAAATAATAATAATAATAATATAAAAAACAATCACTCTGTCAATCTTATTAAATGTTAACTAAAAGGTAAAAAAAAAAGAAAAGAAAAAAAAACTCGCCTATCATTACTGCAGCTCCGTCACTTGCAAAGGAGGCTAGCTTGTCCGTTTGGCAGCATTTTGTCATCTCTGATGACTCGCAGGATGGTGTCATACATGCTGCAGCATCCCCAGCAGACACTGCACCCAAATGCAGCACCCTGGTTTGGACTAGTGCTTCCCACATGGTTGAGTCCTAAAAAGCTAAACAAACAAACAAAAAATCTCTGTAGCTGAAGTAATTTTTAATACACAATTTTATTTAATTGTACAAAGTAATGTTACCTCACAACTAGACCCCATTGCTTGGTGACAGATCTCTGTGGTCCCATCAACCATTAATCCCCACACTTGAGATTTTAACTCTGCCACCAACGGGGGGCGACTGCCATTCCGAAAGACCGACAGTCCGCTATTCCGAAAATTTCAGAAGGTCCGTCATTCCGAATTTCCGAGGGGCCGCTATTCCTAAGGTGTCAATCGTGGTGTTTTATTTTGAAGGGTCAGGGACCGGATTCTCTCGTGTGTCTTTGTTTGACTTCCTGCCCGGCTTGACGCGATCGCTCCCGGAAAATACACCAGAAGAAACGATTGCTGCAGGGAGCGAGCCGGCGGTGCATCTGTTGTGTGTGAACAACACAATTGGTTAACATGGACAGGTGCTTCCACGGCCGGCTAATAATGTACAGTGGGCTAATATACAAGACAAAAAGCTATAAATATAAGTACACCCCTTCCTGGATTTGATCCCAGGTCACCTGTGTGGCAGGCAACTGCTCTAAACACTGGACTACCGCAGTAATTACGATAGCATGTTTAACCAACTTTTCGAAAGGTCACGTGCTGACCATATATGGTTGTGTCTAGGCGTTCTGGGGGCGGAGGTGTGTTCTCGTGCGCACCATTCTTGGGTCCAGTGTGATTTATCAAAGAGAAATTGCTGATTATACCATTTTCGTGTTTTCGCCGTAAGCAAAAATTTAGTAGCAGTTTTACACCCTTTTTGATAAATGAGGCCCCAGGCCCGGCCTAAACCATAAATTC
Organism: Trachurus trachurus; assembly: GCF_905171665.1. Lineage (NCBI taxonomy): Eukaryota > Metazoa > Chordata > Actinopteri > Carangiformes > Carangidae > Trachurus > Trachurus trachurus. Next base: position 1,902,136 of record NC_139892.1, read on the forward strand.
CACTGACGGCGGAACGGCTGCAGATCCGCTCCGGTACGGCGGCGGAGCCGTTACGTATTAATTATAATCACCATGTGAGCGTCCACCGACTCCGGGTCCGCTGCGTCGTGGGTCCAGAACGGCACCGGCATCCGGCAGCCCTCGTAACCAGTGTTGGGAACGTTACTTTTAAAAAGTAATTAGTTATAGTTACTAATTACTTCTCCCAAAAAGTAACTGAGTTAGTAACTCCACTACTTCACTATAATAGTAACTAGTTACCAGGGAAAGTAACTATTGCGTTACTTTTTCTTTCTTTTTTTTAAAGTTTAAATATGTCGAAGAATTTGGATTTTTTTTCTCTCATTTTTAAATTGTATTTTATTGTTTTCATATATTTCACTGATCGCAATTATGGAATGCGAGTGTGTGTTTTATTGAAAGCGAGGCTGGTGTGCCTATGAAAATAGGTTACAGTGGGTTTTTTAAGTGCTGTGGCTACAAGCAAATCTCATATTGTCTCTGTACAAAGACAACAAAGACCTTTTTAAATGTGAAAACAGCGGAGACCTATTCAAGATTTGCGTTTAATAACAGGCGAAACATCGAAATTAATTTATTCATGGCCACATTAAGTGAAATTATTAACTTTACCGATTATCCATCTGATTATCTGTCCTGCTACGAGCGCACAACAGGGTATCTGCGGATCCTTAAAAAGTCTTAAATTCATATATCTAAAATTAAGGCCTTAAAAAGTATTAAATGTATTAGAAAATTCTAAGATGGTCTTAAATATATAATACACAGCATCATAAAATATGTATGCACTTAAACTTTTATATGAAATAACAGGGTATGCGTGCAGGGTCTTAAAAAGTCTAAAATGTGAAAATCTAAATTTTAGGTCTTAAAATGTCTTAAATTTGTTGAATTATTGTGTTCAAGTCTTAAATAATTTTAGACAGGTCTTACATTTTCTTATGCCCACCATGGGCGAGCATTTCACTCGCATTTGCCCCTAAAAAAAACAAACGTGTGAACCGGAAAAATCACAAAAAGAAAGAGCACACGATTGGTCAAAAACTACAAATCCCACAATTCTCTGGCCTCAACAATAACAGTAGTTAGTGTAGCCTAAGTAAGGGAGAGTGGAGCTGTAGGTGAAAAGAGGAAACAACGCCACGTCTGGTCCTGTTCTACGTTGTTCGTTCACACCGTCACCGTTTATTCGTTACGTCCGCGGTGTAAAAGGCCGTGACGCAAAGACGCGTTTAGGCGCGAGACGCGGTTTTTTTGCGACGCTACACCCGATTCTTTTATGGCGACGGGACCTTCGCGTCTTCGTCCTCTTCATCGTGTTTGGTGGGAAGACCCACGAGGGGCTTCCCACGAGGGGCTTCCCACCAAACACGAGGAACGCTTTTTTTTCGCTCGAGTTTATACGCGCGACCAAACGCGAGATACGCGAGAAATGCGATTTATCGCTCGTTTTGACTTTGTGTAAATTTGCGTCTTCACGAGCCCGCCCATTTTCACTACAACAACAACATTTCTGCTCTCACCAACCATGGTTGAGGTCACAACGCTGCTGTAGCTGCTCTGGAAGAGTTCCAGCTGATGAGCTACAGAGACTTTAGAGTCAAAGAGGAGCAGTGCGTCGCTGTGTCGGACTGTTTGGATTTAATGAAGAAGCTGCACAGAGTCAGGTGAGCAGAAGCTCAGGACAAACACTTCGCTCCGGGACATAATGTAGCTACACCTCACATGTTCTTGTCTTTTACCTCAGGGAGATGTGTCTGTTTCCACTTTCCCTCCGATCTCGGCAGCTTCCCTCTGCGGTTACATGCTGCCATTCCGACATGCTGCCACTGCGACATACCGCCATTCCGACATTCTACTATTCAGACATGTCACCACTCAGACATACCACCATTCCGACAGTTTCGTCCCGCCATTCCGACAAGGCTTTAATTTCCATAAGGAAATGTGCGTTACTCCGAGCGGTGGTTAGGGTGTGTGTATATAATAAACAATTACACACATATAATAAACAATTAGCCCCCCCCCCCACACGGTCTGTGTGTGTGTGTGTGTGTGTGTGTGTGTGTGTGTGTGTGTGTGTGCGCGTGTGTGTGTGAGAGAGAGTTTGTTTGTCCTACTGTCCACACGGGAGAGACGCCGCGGCTCCGCCAGGTGACCACGCCAGTCCTCTCCCTCGTCCCGCTTGGCTGAAAACGGCCCGGCCGTGCAGTGTCCAAAAGGAAAAATAATCCACTATGCCTCTTTGGAATTGCCGCCACGCCAGCCGTCCAAACGCCGACCGTGTCTCTCATTCTCCTCCCCTCTCACCACGTCACTTCCCCATTTAAACCCTCGGTCCCACTAATGCACTTTTACGCATTACGCACACAACTTACAGCAAAAAAGAAACATTCATTCATTCATTAAAGGTCCGCACGTCCCCGTGCGCAAACCACAAGGATAATTGATCATTTCCCTGGCCTAATACACAATGAAAAAAACCTGCAAATCAAGTACCCCAGCTGGCCAGGCAAAACCCAGTGGATCACTACAAGTTGTTGCAACTTTGGGGAATTTACTCCTGGTAAAAAGGCTTACAAACAGCTTCATAATACGCACAAAAATGCAAAGGAAACGAAAGGTAACTTGAAAAAAAATAGCAACAGCATGAAGTAGTCAAAATATGTGTTTTACGCATCTGCCTGTTCAGCTCCGCTTACATGTAAAATGACATTTCGTTGCGTACAGAGTCTCTCTCTCCCTCTCTCTCTCTCTCTCTCTCTCTCTCTCTCTCTCTCTCTCTCTCTCTCAGACAGCGGACAGCGCGCTTGGTCATATTTCAGCACTACAAAATATCAGCAGTTCACTCTTCACTGATAAATCCATGGCACTGTCTGTCCATATAGTTAGATAATAATAAGTAATGCATTTCACATGTAAGGGGAGCTGAACATATAGTTTTCATTCACAAACCAATGTGGGAGAGCTCCGTGTGCCAGACGCACAGAGGCATGCGTAAAACACCGATCTGTTTAGTTAATCTTTTAGTTAATTTTCGTTTCTTTTGGATTTTTGTGCGTATTTTGGAGCCGTTTTGGTCCATGTTTAAGCCTTTTCCCCCCTGAATTATATTTTCTAAAGTGCAACAAGTGGGTTCGGAGTGTGTGATTGAAAGCACGGTCTGCTTCCCGTTCAAGGCCTATCTCCTCCTTCGTTGGTTTACGAGGTTGTGGAGTCCCTCTGCTTAAAATCTGAGGCTTTGAAATCGTCTGCCGTTTGAATTATCTGACCAATCTGTGTGCTTTAATGAGATGCACTGGACAAACGTGGGCAAACTGCTATTTTGCGCCGCTATTTTTTTTTTTTTTTTTTTTTGGGGGGGGGGGGGGGGGGGGGGGGGGGCGGTGGGGTGGGGTAGGCTTTTAAAAGATTTGTCGGAATGGCAACACGTTTCAAAGAGAAAAAAATACCGCCATTCCGACCTTAGGAGACGAAAATTGTCGGAATGATGGGATGTTTATTAAAGGGTAAAGTGTTGCCATTCCGACAATTAGGGCCTAATGTCGGAGTGGCGGCATGTCGGAATGGCGGTTGCCCCCCTCCCTCTGCTAGTCTGTGTGTGTGAGGCTCAACTGCGTGCGTGTGTGGTTTGTGTACAAACTGAACACTGCCTCTGATTGGCTTAGCATGAAACCTTACTCTGCCTCAACCAATCATCATCAATTATGCGGTTGTCTCGTCCCTCCCTCCTCCCCCCTCCCCTCACCAAAGGAGAGGAGGAAAAAAAAAAAAACAGTTTAGCAGCTTCTGTGTCTGAGATGAGATGAGCCAAGTCGGAGGACAACGGCTTCACTGAGTAGTTTGTAACGCGCCTCATTTAATTGTCGGTAGCGGTAACGGCGTTGTAACGGTGGAAATAGTAATTAGTTAGATTACTCGTTACTGAAAAAGATAACGCCGTTAGTAACGCCGTTTATTTTAACGCCGTTATTCCCATCACTGCTCGTAACACATACGCAGAGCTTCTATTTTTGCCGGACGCCGGAGCACGGTGCATCAATTAACACAGAGCAGGTCATGTATGACAGGAAATCACCGGCAAATTACAAAATAAAACACCAGGAAAAATGTGTGGTACAAATCGTCACCACTATGGAACAATAATAATAATAATAATAATAATACATTTTATCTGGGGGCGCCTTTCAAGGCACTCAAGGTAAACAATTACTAACAGGGGGACAGCCTTTTGTTAATAGAGAGTGGCAGAGTAAGGGTATTAAAGTGCTCCAGGATATTAGTGGGGTGAATAATATTCTTGACTTCCAAGAAATGATAGCACGATATGGTATTAGCGAATACTCTCTGTTTTTCTACTTCAGAATAAGATCAGCATGTAAAGCCTACCGGGTTCCCTGGGGGACAGAATTAAAAGACCACCCCATTTTGGAATGGATACAAAATGCTCCCAGATGTACAGTTTCATACATATATGATAAACTGAATTCTCAGAAATATATGCCCACAGCAGGAATGAAAGCCTGGGAGAGAGATTTATCAGACTCGGGGCAAAACTTAGACTGGAAGACGATATGGGACAATGTATTTGGAGCATCAAGAAATCCTAATCATCAATATATACACCTGAAATTCTGTCACAGAGCATATCTAACACCTAGAATTAGACATCAAATGGGATTAACTATGGACCCATATTGCTCATTTTGTCCCCAGGGAACCTTTGGCTCTTTTGCACATGTTGTATGGGAAAGTTACATGCCGCTATTTCGACATTGACTTCTAATTGTCAGAATAGCGGCATTAACATTATTTTTCAAGCGTCCCACTATTCCGACATTTTTTTTTTTTCATTGTCGGAGTAGCGGCACTTTACTATTTTTCAAACATTCCGCTTTTCCGACATTGATTACCTTATAGTCAGACGTGTCCTTCTGATTTTTTTTTTTTTCATCTGTTTCTCATACACAAATACATAGGCCTATTAGAGAAGAAAAAACAAACCCTCCAAGTTTAAAAACACACAGGCAGCTGAGATTTGGGAGGTTTTTGTTTTTATTGTAGCTTATTAAAATGCAAGATCATTTTTTCTGACTGATTTATTGCCGGATGCCGTGTATCTCGCTTTCTTTCCCCCATCCTCCGCCCGTTGTCTTCGTTGTCACTTTGTTGTCACTTTGTTGCCGCTCCACAGAGCGCACATGGCTAATTAATATGCATGTGCTGACCATATATGGTTGTGTCTAGACGTTCCGGGGGCGGAGGTGTGTTCACGTTCCATTCTTGGATCCAGTTTGATTTATCAAAGAGAAATTGTGGAGAGTTGTGCACGCACAGTTTGATAGATCTGAAAAAGGTGTAAATATTTTGGGTGTCTTTTCGCCTTAGGCCTAAGCAAAAAAATAGTAGCAGCAGTTTTACACTGCTTACTTACAGTTTTGATAAATGAGGCCCCAGGCCCTAAGCCCAGACGCTTCTCCGCGGCTCATCCGCGGCGCTGTCCGTGGTGCTGAAGGTGACAGGTTAACTTGACAAACAAACTGCAGCATAGTTCTGTTTGTTTATCATGTGTGTCAGTTTTGTTTGTGACTTGATAGTTTAGTTGTTGAGATTAAGAACATCACTCCCTCATCAAACCAGTGATAGGCATGCTGAAAAGAAAAGAGAGAGAGAGACGCGCCTGGGTATCGCAGCTGTAAAAAAAGGGAGGAATTCTGGGTTAATATGTTCAATAATAAAATGGAATGTATTTGGATTTAAAGGGTTGCATTTGAAAATCAATAAAAAGTTAATAATAATAAAAAATTAATAAAACACCCGGTTAATTTACAAAATAAAATACACCATGTTTACAGCGGAGCATATTTCCTGCTTTACACCTTGAAAACATTGTAATGGGCAGCAAGCGGCCTGAAGTCAGCAGCTCGGAGGTTTTCAGATATCATTTCACCCCGTTCACACCATGGACAAGGAGATAGTGATTGTAAAATCAAGTCAGGTCAGCACCAAGTTGTTTCTCTACTACTCCTCTGGATTCAATTAATTGTTTTTGATTTTGTGGTTCACTTTATGGAAACAACAACCTGCTTTATCGCGAGATCACGTGTTCCCGCAATCAACATCACGGACGGAACCAGTGTGTGTTGATGGAGTCGGAGTACACAGCCGTTCCGTAGCGGACCCGTTTCGGAATCGTTCCGCATCTAGTGGAATCCCGGCGTAAGCCCAGAGCCCAGATGCTCACAGCTGCAGCTTCTCCGCGGCGCTGTCCGTGGTGCTGAATGTGACAGGTTAACTTGACAAACAAACTGCAACATAGTTCTGTTTCTTTATCATGTGTGTCAGTTTTGTGTGTGACTCGATAGTTTAGTTGTTGAGATTAAGAACATCACTCCCTCATCAAACCGGTGATAGGCATGCTGAAAAGAAAAAAAGAGAGAGAGACGCGCCTGGGTATCGCAGCTGTAATTTATTTGATAGCACATAGTAGAGATAGACAGGAAAGGGGGAGGCAGAGAGGGGGAATGACAAACCGGAGCCTGTGGTGAGGACTGTAGCTTCTACATGGGGAGGCCGCTTTAACAACTGCGCCACGCACCGCCCCTACCTGGTCTTTTTACTAAACTTAACCAACTCCTTTCTTCATTGCCTTAACCCAATCAGTGCAAAATCTTTGGGGGAAAAAAATACGCTATTAAAGGAATTGTCAGAAAGGCAGGATGTTAAAAAAAAAAAAAAAAAAAAAACACGTCATTCTTACCATAGGAGGCAAAAATTGTCAGAATGATGGGACGTTTGATAGAAAATTAAGTGTTGCCATTTAGACAATTAGAGGCCTATATCGGACTGGTGGGATGTCGGAATGGCGGTTGCCCCCCGGCCAAAATGCACCATGCAAACAAAAGCAAAAGCACTGTTTCGGAAAATATCTCCAGTATGGATCTGACCAGTCTACATTCTATACTGTATCCCACAATGCAATGTGCCCCTGACGTAACCATGTTATATCTTAATTAAATAGAATACAACTTAATGCAGACTGGTGTGTTCATTGTAAAACATTTATTTATGTAAATGTGGTGATTTCTGTACATACAGAGCCCCGAGGCTGCACCGCTCTTCTATCCAATAATTAAGTTACACGGGGTCCGCCCGCTATTCAGACATCCCGCTATTCCGACATGTCTCTATTTAGACATCCCGCTATTACGACATCCCTCTTTCTAGACATGCCGGTAGTCCGACACTTTTTGATACCGCTATTCCGACACGTGGTCTTTTTCTTCTTCTTCTTTCTTTTTTTTACAGCTGCGATACCCAGGCGCGTCTCTCTCTCTCTCTTTTCTTTTCAGCATGCCTATCACCGGTTTGATGAGGGAGTGATGTTCTTAATCTCAACAACTCAACTATCAAGTCACAAACAAAACTGACACACATGATAAACAAACAGAACTATGTTGCAGTTTGTTTGTCAAGTTAACCTGTCACCTTCAGCACCACGGACAGCACCGCGGATGAGCCGCGGAGCTGCATCTGTGAGCGTCTGGGCTCTGGGCTTAGGGCCTGTGGCCTCATTTATCAAAACTGTAAGTAAGCAGTGTAAAACTGCTGCTACTAAATGTTTTGCTTAGGCCTACGGCGAAAAGACACCCACAATATTTACACCTTTTTCAGATCTATCAAACTGTGCGTGCACAACTCTCCGCAATTTCTCTTTGATAAATCAAACTGGATCCAAGAATGGTGCGCAGTTGCGCACGTGAACACACCTCTGCCCCCGGAATGCCTAGACACAACCATATATGGTCAGCACTTGCATATTAATTAGCCATGTGCGCTCTTTGGAGCGGCAACAAAGTGACAACGAAGACAACGGGCGGAGGGTGGGGGAAAGAAAGCGAGATACACGGCATCGGGCAATACATCAGTCAGAAAAATGATCTTGCATTTTAATAAGCTACAATAAAAACAAAAACCTCCCAAATCTCAGCTGCCTGTGTTTTTAAACTTGGAGGGTGTTTGTTTTTTCTTCTCTAATAGGCCTATGTATTTGTGTATGAGAAACAGTGTCTCAGATAAAAAATTAAAAAAAAATCAGAAGGACACATCTGACTATAAGGTAATCAATCAATGTCGGAAAAGCGGAATGTTTGAAAAATAGTAAAGTGCCACTACTCCGACAATGAAAAAAAAAAAGTCGGAATAGTGGGACGTTTGAAAAATTCCGCTATTCTGACAATTAGAAGTCAATGTCGAAATAGCGGCATGTCGGAATAGCAGCATGTAACCAAGTTACACACCTGAAGCTTCACTTTTCATTCAAACAAACTAATGCTACTGCCACAATCGTTAGATTTTATCAACAAGACCAACATTTATCTCCTAAAAAGAATTTAACCAGCCGGTGGTAAGCCTCTAAAAACCTGCGGATAGGTGCTAGGCGCAGTAGGTTAAGCAGGCGCCTCATGTGTTGAGGCTATAGTCCTCGTGCAGGCGGCCCCGGTTCGAATCCCGCATCGGACGGTCCTTTACTGCGTGTCATTCCCCCTTTCTCTGCCTGCCCATTTCCTGTCTCTCTCAACTGTACTATCAACTAAAGGCATTTTCATGCCCCCAAAAATATACAAAAATAAATACATAAATGAAAACCTGCGGATAAGTTTATTAGCGATCGTTTTCTCTGCCGGGATGACGACGTAGGCTGGCCGGCCGACTAGCTGCTGCCTCTGAGACGTCCTGGTCACTGCAGTGCTCACACAGGTGGAGCTTCACTTCTCTGAAAAACATTGGAGAAAACGTCTAAACAGCCGTCATTTGGATAAACTAGCTGTATATTTGGGATCTAAACAGTTTCTTTCTCGCAACATTTTTTTAAGTTATGTAATAACAGCGCTCAAACTGCTTTTTACCTGTTTTACAGCTACCGCTGCTGGTTGCCGTGTATGCAGTATACAGTACGTACTAACACAGTATGTAGTAGGCAGTACGGTAGTATGCGGTTCTGAAAACAGCCTGAGAGAAGAGGGAGGAGTCCCCCACCTTGGGCACCGCGGTGAAAGAATACCCACACTTTGGTTCTGCTTTCCCTTTTTTCCCTCGTAGATTAACATTGTATTTTACAATAAAATATTGAAATTAAACTAAAGCCCTATTCGCACGGGATTAGTTTTACCTGGGGACCTCTGGTAATTTGTAATAATTGCGGAAGACGTCTGTGATCTTAATCCCGTGCGAATGCGCCATGTCAGTAAAAAAGTAAGTAAAAATTCCCCCGCAAATTACCTACTATATTTCACCAAAGACCGACGTCCCGTGGTAAAACTAGTCCCGTGCGAATCTGCATCTCAGTAATTGAGGGGCATTTTTTGTTGTATCTGTGTTTTTAAGAGCCAAGTCACCACCACACACACCTTCACTGCTGCCGATAACTGCTGCATTTCGATTTGAATTTGTGAGTCTATCAAGTGCATTGTTTATCAATACGTCATGCCTGTGAATCTGTGAACGCGCACGTATAAAAGGCGGATTCAAGGCAGCAGACAAATCACAACCAGAGCACCGCAGAGAGTAGCGAGGTGAGCGCACGCCTTATTTCTCCTGTGATGAAGAAAAAAAAAAAGAAGCCTAGAAGTTTAATTGGTGCTGATACGATTCTTTCCTTATATTCTGACTCTTTTAAACAGTGGCCAAACAACAGAACCATTTTATTATATTAGACTATAGCCTATATTTTCCATCTTTGCTGAGCATATAAAGGTTTGTTCTAAATTAAATAAAAGCCTGTCCCATATAGACGCGTGTCTCTCTAGACGGGTCCGCTCGGCGCACACAGACACACCCTCCCAAAAAAAAAAAAAAACTATTGGCAGAAGTCCGGGCTGTGAGAACCGGCAGCCTACCCCTCTACCGCTTGACTTGAAGTTATGCCCCCCCCCCCCCCCCCCCCCCCCCCCCGTCCAGATGCGTTCCGCGGTCCATGCAGCAGCGGATGTTACGACGTGCACAGCTTTGACGTCATATCGGAGCCTTAAAGGTACGATATGTTAGAATGTGGCCAAAATTGTTGCTGCAGTCAAATTCAAAACACAGCAGCGCGTTGTCCCCCCTCCCCTACCCACCAGACTCCAGGTTGCCAGACAGCGACGCGCTAACCTCTGCTCTGCTCACTCAGTCAGTGTTGCCAACTTGGCGACTTTGTTGCTAAATCTGGCGACTTTCCAACCCCTCTTGGTGACATTTTCTAGCGACTTTTCCCCGTGATATTACAAACGTTTCTGGACCTGAAATCACGTTATCACAGCTGTTTTCAACAAGCAGCGGCGCTGCCGCGGGCACTCACAGGTATTCAGCCTACACACAGTAGTGTCACGGAGCTGCCTCCGCTGCATTCAGAGACGCACTGCTCCACGCCACAGACATAAAGAGCGCTGCTGGCCTTTTTTTTCATGATCTCGTTTTATCTCCCAGCCGTATTTGCAGCTCAGTGGAAGCTAACTGGCAACCCGGAGGCTGAAATGCCACAGACGCTGTGACAGGGAGAGAGCGCTGGGTGGCGACACAAGCCAACCATAGAAATTCAAAACATAAACATGATTTGCGGTCCGCAAAAAAAATTTTTTAATGCGAATATCTTGGCTGTAGGATTGTTGTTGGTGAGTTCAGTATGTTATATGAACATTATTCCTGAGTCTCTGTTACATATTAGGACGATTTTACAGCCAGTTGCTTTAGATTTCTTACATACTGTACCTTTAATGTCAGTAAATTCGAGTAAAAATACAGACTTCACTTATCCCGTGCGAATGCACCGCAAGAAACACAGACGTGGGGGGGTAATTTACAAATTACCAGACGTCCCCAGGTAATACTAATCCCGTGCGAATAGGGGTTACACCCCGCCTTTCCGACAATAGACTTCCAGTCATCGTAATAGCGGGGTTTTCTATTTTTTCTAAAGACCCCGCTACTCCGAAAAGGCTATTGGGGGAAACCCCCAGTGCGCAGTGCGCATTGATCCTTTTTTCCTTTTTGGGGTCAAACGGATCATGTGCATAATTAACTGCAAAACAAGCAAATACTTCATATTAATGACATATAATGTTCATTATGCTTCTAGCCTGTCTAGCCTCTACCTGGTCTTTTTACTAAACTTAACCAACTCCTTTCTTCATTGCCTAAGCCCAACCAAAGCATCTCCCTCAGTCAGCTGTCGGTGCGAGCGGCGGCTGCAGCAGCCTCGCGCCCGTGTGAGCTCAAACAGGGTTCAGCCGCGCTGGAGCGGAGCAGGGGGGGAGAAAAAGAAAAAAAGTGTATTTCTATTACTGTGTGGGAGATCTCCAACAACGGAGTCGGGGAGAAAGCAAGTGGGACAGATCTGCCCAGTCCCTGAGCAGCGCACGTTTCACAGACAAGCCACAAAGAAGAATGTAAACAACGTCACACGGTTCAGCACCTTGGACAGCTGCAGGGGGGAGGGTGTCGGAGTAGCGGTGTTTCGAAGTGGGGGTATTTCGGAACAGCGGGGTGTCGAAGTGGAGGTGTGTCGGAATGGAGAGCTGTCTTTGCGAATAGGGCATAAGTGTTCTCTCATTCAGGTGTATCACATATTGTGATGGCCAAAAGGGGTTCGGCCTTGTCTCTCTCTCTCTCCTTGCTCCCCCACAGCTCCACCAGGCCCTAATTGGAGAATGAGCTTCACCTGGCCTGGTTAGTTAGTTTAAACCCCTGCAGCTGGCACCAGAAGCGAGGCAGGGCGCAGTGTGTGGGGACTGCTGGGCCTGCCTCTCAGCTTGGCTTTTCTTTTGTTTTAGTTTGTGTCTGCCTTGTTTGTGTCATCAAAACCATTTCCTATTTTATTTAGTGTCTTTGTGTGGGTGTTTGGGGTCACTTATGCCCCTTAGGGTTAGGGTTAGGTTTAAGGAGGGTAATTGCTAAATCAATGAAATTGAAGCAGCAGGCTCAGGCACAGGCTGTCACCTACCTCGGATAATATGAACTAGTAATATGTTTGATAACATGTAGTCTGATGTAACAGTTAGTAGTAAATAAAATGGGAACATGATTCAGTAGAGATACTAATTCAAAGTCAACAAAAACAAATAAAGACAATTAACCAATGGAACCGTAGGGGAGAGAATAACAGAGATAATAATAAACAAATCATTTTAATAGCAAAAGATGGACCCCAGGGAGAGGTCACAAGGTCGGGACAGGCAGGGTAAGTATAAATCTCAATTATGAGGAAAATAAAAGAGAGTTAATCAGAGTAGGGTAGATCATATATAAGGTTATTGAAACCCAGGGATACAGGTTAAATTAAGGCAAGATGTTATGTATGGTTAGGGTTAGTATAAAAGCAAAGATAGGGGGTAAAAATGGGTATAATGTGAAACCCAAAAGTACTACTATAGTTAAATAGCAAGCTGATACCCCACAGGTTAAGGTCAGGGAGGACCAAAGTCAATCAAGGCTATGTTAAGATATCTATAAAGGGCTGGGATTTATAGGTATAATGAGATGTTTATAACGCAAGAAAATAATAATATTAATTATTATTAAACATGTCAATAATAATGTAAACATAAAAAGATTTATAAGGTAGCAAAAATATATATCTGATTCCCTGAAGAAAAATATATAAATATACACACAAAGAAATAAGGAAAAAAGAGGTAAAAAGACAGAATATTGTTTAATGGGTTAGAGGAAATAAGCAAATAAATGTGCCCAATAAGGAAATAATAACAAGCCTAGAAAAAGTTATATATAATATATTAGAAGATTCCAAACGTCAGGATCGTAGGAGACCAGTAATGGGAAGTCTAATTAGAAAGGGAGGAAAGAGATTAAGACAAAAAAAACATAACATAAATAGAAATATTAACTTGTTTGAGTAGATAATGAACATGCACACACCAAAAGAAAAAAGGCATGCAAAAAATTATGAATAAATTGAAGGGTGCAATCAACAGCACCTGAAATAAATATTGTAGGATAGTATAAGGACATGATAGACAACAAACATGTATATCAAAAAATACTCTATATTTATAAGTATTAGACAAACAAATGAATATCATGGTCAATGAGTAGAAAGAATTAAGTAGGGGAGAGCCGGGTCGATTGATACACTTTTCATTTAAACGTCTTTTTCAAAGATGACGTTATGTACACAAACATTTTTATCATGTGATCAACAACTCACATGTGTATTCTCTTAGTTACAAGTGTAATTTAACACATATGTTGGATGATCGCGCTGTTTTATAACTTTGAACGTAAGTTGACATTTGTCTCAAACGCCCCACCTATGCGGGTCGTTTGAGACACAGAGGAGGGGCGGTTGAAACAGCATGTTTTAAACAGAAACTACTGAACTTACACTCGTTTTTATGCAGCATATCAGACAACATACTAGTGTACTAGTTATTGCCAAAATGTCACATAATTTCTCACAATATAAATAGGTCAAATAAATATTTTTGTCCCGTGCGTAATTGTCAAGATCCGCATTTCGATTAAACTCGCCTTTCTTCTTTTGTACGAGTGGGGTCATGCCTATGTTCCCACAGCCCTATGTTCCCTCAGCCCTATGTTCCCTCATTTCTAACTTTTGTTGTCACTGAAAATTAGGCCCTATGTTCCCTCAGCCCTTTGGTCCCACCATTGGTTGGGTTTAGGCAATGAAGAAAGGAGTTGGTTAAGTTTAGTAAAAAGACCAGGTAGAGGCTAGACAGGCCAGATAGATAGAGTCCAGATAGGTAGAGAGAGTCCAGAGGGAACATAGGGCTGAGGGAACATAGGGCTGTGGGAACATAGGCACGCTCCCGTACGAGTTGTTGGACAACTGCATTTTCATTTCATTTACTTATTTCCCTGTCCTAAGTCATGTTTATGGATACACAGTTGAACATATTGTCATTTTACCCTCTGCATTTTTCCCTCACTTTGCTGAATATCTGTTGATTCACGTCATAAACACGAACATTAAAAATATGTGGTGTTTATTAAAAATACATGTTGTTCATTCGGGGTCATCCCTATGTTCCCACAGCCCTATGTTCCCCCAGCCCTATGTTCCCTCATTTCTAACTTTTGTCGTCACTGAAAATTAGGCCCTATGTTCCCTCAGCCCTATGTTCCCTCATTTCTAACTTTTGTTGTCACTGAAAATTAGGCCCTATTCCCACAGCCCTTTGGTCCCACCATTGGTTGGGTTTAGGCAATGAAGAAAAGAGTTGGTTAAGTTTAGTAAAAAGACCAGGTAGAGGCTAGACAGGCCAGATAGACAGAGTCCAGAGGGAACATAGGGCTGAGGGAATTGTAATGGTAAATTTGAATATTCCTTTGTTTTAATCACTTGTGACGTCCCTACCCCCTGCTTTCCCTCCAAGGTATCAGATCTTCTTTTGTTTGTTACCCATTTGTGTATTCTAATGTCTAGACCTTGTAATTGCATTTCAAGTTCCAGAGACACCCAACCTCTCATTTCCTCATGATATACTCAAACCCTTTTGTATTTTAAAGTGCATTGATTAGACCTCTTAATAATCACACTCCAGGATGTCGGTGCCAATACCTGAAAAGATATCCTGAGTAGGGGGCTGACCCCTGCAGCAGACAAAGGGGTGTGGCATACCTGAGGGGGTGTTTCCTCAGGTATAAGTGTTTCGGTCGCCCCATTGTCTTTGTCTTTTCATTAACATCACCCACTTGGGTCGAATGGACCTTTCCTTGCAAGGAAATAAAATCATGATGGCCGGCCAAGTCTCTATTTCATTTTTCACCAGCAACAGCAACAGAAAATTTCCACGACAATTTGGGGGCTCGGTCCGGGATTCCTCGTGCAATCGTCTGGGATGGACGGCTGGCAGCGACAGGCCAGCCTGGAAAGAGAAAAGTTTTCCAGCCTCCAAACCTCAAAAAGAGGGGAGGGCTGCTACTGTCGTCCTGGATCATTGCCGCTGTAATTCTACAAACTAAGTCAGGGAAATTTCTCTGGTGAGCACTGAAATATTGACATTTTGTATTCTTTTCCTTTAAATTTGGGATTTAATTTGGCATAACATTTCCATTTCTGATTTTATCCACAATTGTATCTGAGTCTATGACTCAGGGGTCAAAGTTTAAATACTTTGGGTTTCGCTTGTATCACTTGTGCGGGTTATATTAATATTTTATTATATTGATATATGTAACAAAGTGGTCCTTACAGAGACGTCTGTATTGAAATTGTCGTGCACGGCCTCCACAGCTGGAATGGGGAGTAAGGCTCCGTTGAGGCAGGTCTCCGGAGGGTCAATTGTGGATATTATGAGAACAAAAGAAATGTGGGAACTAAAATTTTAAATATTTGAATGTTTGTATCGCTGAGTCTGGATTCCCAGTAGGGGGATCCCTTGGTTTTTAGAAGAATACTGCTATTGAAGAAAATATTAACGGTAACAAAAAAAGTGAAATGAGAAAAAAGTCTGTGACTCATGAAAGGTTAAAAGAATGTTTACAGATGGAGAAAACAACACAAGAATTGCTTTAAAAAAAAAAAAAATTTTTTTGAAAAAGAAAGAAAAATGCAACTCACACTAACACTACAGCACCAAGCTTGTAGATTTCCTTTTCTTTGTTTCCACAGTTGACCGCTTTGAAGCTGGATCCAGACCTCAACGGCCATCCACCATCATCCCTCAGCTCCACCGTCATACAACTCTGCAACACCCAGCAAGGGAAGAGAAACAGACTCCACCACGCCACAACAAAAAAACTCAACAAGCTCAGGAGCAGGCCATTCTGATGTGCCTGTTCCATCATCTTCTCCAATTGCACACAGACTACACCATTCCAATCAAGATATAGCCTTCAACATGCCCATGGTTGAAGTGTCAGGACCAGAAGGTACAACAATGGTTTTCTGCGTATGGACTACAGACATCAACACAGTCTGGAAACATGGAAAACCCAGTCATGGACACAGGAACTCAGGAAGAAAAGTTCCCAGTGACGTCTGCTATCATTGTCGCCAACATGGACATTGGATACGTAACTGACCCCTAAGAACATCATCAACTCCAGCAAACAAACAAAGACTGAGGATGATCGGGGATGGTCGGAGGGGAATGGATCCTTGCTGACAAGCTTAACCAATCTGTGAAACCTGAGAAAGGTACTGCACCACATTCACACACCCATAGAGTGTATAGATTATACACATCGCTACAAATTGTGTTTGAACACTGACACTAGTTATGAAAGAACTGAGAAAAAATTATGTGTTGTGTTCATCAGGTCAAAATAGTTACAGATACCATTACCATCCCACTTAAATGTGCAGATGGACCAAATGCCCCATTAACCTGATGGGCAGATACTTGATGTGCAAATTAGGCCTTTGTCTGGTCTCAACCCCAGATGTAGCAAAACAAACTGATCTAATTTGGAACCAAATGTTTTTCACACTACTTTGTTCACCACACCCTAGACTGCAGTATGCATATCAATGGAAATTGCAACCCTTAACGGCCTTTTCCAAGCTTGTTACAGAACCCAGAAAAACAGTTTTTGACACCAGAGGAACTGCATTGAACCTCTTGGGCCCTAATTTCTTGGCGCAACTCAGGGTGGCGCAGCAAAGCGAGCCCTGACGCAGCTGGCGAAGTGGTATTTTCGTCCAGTGCAACAAGGTGCGCAGCGGATTCGGTAAATTGGCAGGCTGTGCGCTGAGATGGGAGTGGTCGCGCAGCAGGGGGAGGTGTCGACAGATTCGCCGTGGCGCAGTGACAATTTGTTGCCGATAGACCGCGCGGAGAGTGCGCCGAAAGCTCGCCAGCTCCAACCTGGTCTAATGTCAGCGCAAGGCGAAGCGCAGCCAACAAAAAACAAAACACACACACCCCTTTTCCATTAATAAAGACACTCATATTTAGTAACCTATATTTAAACACGTGTGCACAGATCACAATATAAACAAACAGCTGTGCGTAACGGAGGCATCACGGAGCGTCTCTCTTTTTCTTTTTTCTTTAGAATTTACCTGAGATGGATATGTTAATATCTGCTCACTATGATGCCAGGCTGATTGTGGTTTGCTGTGAGAGATGATAGTTTATTTGTTTTCAGTTTTATTTGTTATGGTCGCGTGACGATGCGGCTCAATAAATCAATAAGTAAATACATAAATATAGCAGATAATCGTGTAGTGTCAACACAGCAGTAATCCATCCTCATCTTTCATCTGTGCAGCCTTTGATGTGTCATCAGTGTGACGGGACAATCGATATAGATGTGCTGAATGTGTATGCTGTATAGGTGCTGATTCAAATCTTCTCTTCCACGGTGAAATCAAACGTCCGCCTTGCGCGCGCGGCGGATTTAAAGGCGAGGAGAGGAGCTCATTTGATTGGTGAAGATCTGACTCGGCTGTGTCAAACCCACTCCACGCCTTCTCTCCTCCCTCTATGCCATTTGCGCCGGTGGGAGGGAAGTAGGCAGGATGCGCTCCGCTGCGTCCCGAAGGAAAATTGCAATCTACTCCTGACCACTCCCCGTTGGCGAAGCGAAGGCGAGGCGCAGGCCTGATCCGCTCCGCCTGCACCTAGTTCACGAAAGTAGAGCCCCATGTGTCACCAGGATCTGATGAGACATATGAGAAAGGTTGGTTGGGAAAGAGAGTTGATAATGTGAACACACATCAACTGGACAACACAGATGTGCTTTATCATTCTCTCTCACACCAATTCAATTTTGACATGTACACCACGAACCATTTGGTTCTACACATTTACACTTATAATTAGAGTGAAGATTGGGACCCATTTAAGAAAAACAATGTAAGCGCGCAGCCAATTGGCAAGAAAACATCTGATCAATCTAGAGCTATTCTTAAGAGTTTAACATCTGTTGTGCACACTCAAAGAAAATCCAGCTGGTACCTAAAACACTTTTTAGGTTTGTTTGTTTGTATGTTTGCTTGTATGTTTGTTTCTTTGTTGTTTGTTTTTCTTTGTCTGTTTTTGTCTGAAACAAGTTGAAACTATTTCAGCTCTACAGGAGGTCCCTAAGACACTGTGGGTTGTCAGTCACTGTGATGTTTGGCCTCATCAAATATGAACCTCGGAAATCAAGAAGCTATCGATTTACACAGAGCGATATATCTATCGCTCTGGATTTACATTATGCCAGTTTTTGAGTCTCTTAAAGCAGTAGGAGTAACTGTTGCCTGTAAAGACTCCCCAGGTGGCACACCTTTGTTCACCTCTCCACAACACGATGACTAAAATTTGACACTGTACTTTTAGAAATGTCCAACATTACTGTCATAAGATACAGTATTTTAAACCCTATCACTCTTTTTCCCCCACCAGATGATGGAAAAGAACTTAACTGAATTGCTATCTTCCAACAGGTTGACTCCTGACTGGACCGACAAGAATAATCATTAACAAACTAACAAACTAACTATCTAACCTGATTTGGTTCTTTCTTTTGGATAGATCTGTTTAAGTTCACTCTCCTCTTACTATTTTACTCCCACTTTGCTAATGTGACACATGGGTAAAACCATGTGTCAAAAGGGGGGATATTGGATGTGTATGTTTTGGTTTATACAACAGATGCAGCAAGTGAAAATCAGCCTTTTCACGACCAGCGTCCACACTACTCCATGATTTCCAGCAGTGAAGAGGTCACTGCAGGAAGAAGCCAACAAAAGAACCAACGGCCACAAAAAGGAACTCTAATCAACAAGGACCATCCAGACGCATAGGTCTCCATCACACCTAGAAACTGCCAGAAGTGCTGAGGAGCAGCGCAGCAGAAGAAGATGATAGACCCTACCAACAGAGCTGAGGAGCAATGCAGAACCAACGGCCGATAAGAAAATGACAGACTTCTTTTAGAACACAACCATCAAGAGATCAGAAGAACAGTGCAAGCATAGATATGATGCCCAAAGAATACATCCAAGAGGATTACATCAAAATTTCACTGCACCAAGAGACACACAACCCCAACTCATGAGCCATTGTCCTCAACAGCCAAAATGCCACTGTCATGTGTGCAGAAGGACTCCTACCTTTCCATACTTCAACTCCATCATAACCATTCTGCCAGCCCAAACTCACCACAATTAAGAAACTGTGCCCAACCTGAACCATGGTCAGACACTGTTCCAT
Source organism: Trachurus trachurus (assembly GCF_905171665.1). NCBI lineage: Eukaryota > Metazoa > Chordata > Actinopteri > Carangiformes > Carangidae > Trachurus > Trachurus trachurus. The sequence continues at coordinate 1,921,323 of NC_139892.1, forward strand.
ATTTCTACCTTAAAGACATTTGTTCGGTGGAGGAACCAGCAACAACTCTCCTTGCCCCTTTCCACTCCCTTTTTCATTTCTCCACTTCTTTCTGAAGAACACCTGGACAAGATTTGTTGGTGCCCTCAGAGACCGAACTACAAAGCCACAAGAACAATTGAGAATCTTGAGAACTCTACAGAAGGCATGCCCCTGCTTTCACAAGCAATGACTGCAATAAAGTTCAAGATGTTACAGAATCGTGTTACACATAACTACGTTCTGACTACATCAGGAAACCTCACTATCATCAATGGACTGAATATTACATGTTTATTCAAGTTAACAATGTAACTTGACATGAGACAACATATGACGTGTGACAATATTACAGTCGATTACATAACTTAGACACCACAAATTCATTTGTGACAAGTCAAGTGTCAGTAGGCTGTCTAACATTTTGAATTTGTGCTTGTTTTGGTAATCACTTGTTTTGTCAGTCTGAATTTTAAATCTTTACATTTGAGAACCACATTTCAGATAACCTTCTATTATAGACAACCCTACCCCTCAATGCAGAACAACTTGTTTAGAACATGTTTAGAATTGACATAATTGTTTTCTTTACCCTAATCGTTTTATTGTAACTGATACCTGTTTTTCCTGACTATGATTTCTTACTTTTTCAACATTTTCCTTTTTCTAGCAACTGTAATAACGATTAAGCTGTGACTTTTTCTTGTGTGATTAATGAATAATCAAAAGGGGGAATTGTAATGGTAAATTTGAATATTCCTTTGTTTTAATCACTTGTGACGTCCCTACCCCCTGCTTTCCCTCCAAGGTATCAGATCTTCTTTTGTTTGTTACCCATTTGTGTATTCTAATGTCTAGACCTTGTAATTGCATTTCAAGTTCCAGAGACACCCAACCTCTCATTTCCTCATGATATACTCAAACCCTTTTGTATTTTAAAGTGCATTGATTAGACCTCTTAATAATCACACTCCAGGATGTCGGTGCCAATACCTGAAAAGATATCCTGAGTAGGGGGCTGACCCCTGCAGCAGACAAAGGGGTGTGGCATACCTGAGGGGGTGTTTCCTCAGGTATAAGTGTTTCGGTCGCCCCATTGTCTTTGTCTTTTCATTAACATCACCCACTTGGGTCGAATGGACCTTTCCTTGCAAGGAAATAAAATCATGATGGCCGGCCAAGTCTCTATTTCATTTTTCACCAGCAACAGCAACAGAAAATTTCCACGACAGAACATAGGGCTGAGGGAACATAGGCACGCTCCCGTTCATTCAAATCGGTTATTGTTCATTGCAAAACAGTTAGGCTATTAATTTGGTGCTTTATATACAGATATTGATCGCGCAGTGTGACCACAATCACTACGCACGGTGGCGTGAGGGACATTTGAAACAGCTGTATCAATCGTCCCTGCAGCGACTACTGACAATAAAACCTGTTTTGCCTCTAAACTTCAAAACTATGACATTTCATAATTTAGGACCTGTTTATGTACGAATTCATCTGTTGTTAGGTCATATTATTATTGCATGAAACACACAATACAACTTTTGATCACAAAAAAACTACCGCACCTAACATTTTACTTTCCGTAGTCAAAAACCGGTTCGCGCTAATAACTTTTGAATGGCGTGACGTCATTTCACAAGCTTTCCCAGGATTGGTCGGTGTTGAGTGCTGAACATAGTGACAAAATCTGACGGCTCAAGCTTGTGTGGTTTTCGAGGAAATCGCTGTGTATCAATCGTCCCGTGTATCAATCGACCCGGCTCTCCCCTATATGTGACCCGTTCCATCAAAATGAGTCGGAAGTCGCAACGTTCTATTTTTAGATAATCAGCTGATAACATGGAAAACCCATAGAAAATCAAAAAAAAAATGTTTACCCTAATTTCAAAGCAATGACATTCAAAAACAATCTCCCAAAGTTTCACAGTCCAGATAATTGAGAAAAGGCACGTAAATGATGATTAAAGTTGACCTGCAACTTAAACCCTCTGAAGATGAGCGTTGCTTCGGTGCAAAACATGAAATATCTTCTGAACCGTTCATGATAGAGACGAGCTGAAAACTGCATCTGAATCGCGGGATTCTCCGCTTTCCGACGGTCATTGAATGTTGCATCTATGACGAGCAGGGACGGATACAGAAACAGATGCTAAACCGAGTAGCATCGACGCTAACAGAGCGTAGAATCGACACTAACAGAGCTTAGCATCGATGCTAATTCGAACGTAGCATCGATGCTAACCCGAACGTACACGCTTGCACATGTTTTACAAAATGTCAACAAAACATGACAACTTCTGAACCGTTTATGATAGAAACGAGCTGTAAAAAGTATCTGAATTGTGAGATTCTCTGCTTTCCGAGGGTCATTGAATGTTGCATCTACGACAACAAGAGACCGTAGAGGGTGCGTGTAATCACGTGGTACAGGAACAGATGCCAGAGTCACTGGCAAAAACTTTAACGAAAACCATCAAATGTATGACTTTGACTAGGGTATCATTTTAAAGCTTATTTTCTAATCTTTCCATTGATACCAAAATCTCAACTTTGAAATTTGGGTCACTGTGACTCATTTTGATGGATCGGGTCACATATCATATGAAATATTTTATACTGATAACCCTGTTTTTTTTTTTTCTTTTCCCTGGAATTTTTATATTGGTCATAACTTGGTGTGGCCTTATGTGATCTTCACAACAACATCAAGTTTGACTTTATCACAAAAAACACTATTCATGTAAATGCAAATATAGTTCATTTAAAAAAAATCTATATAAAAACCAAACAAAAAATAAATAGATAAATACAAAAGGAAAACTCCCACATCACAAAAAAAAACACACACACACACACACACAAAACTAAACTAAATGTGTATGAGGAGAGAAGAACAGTGAGGGGCAGGATCACGGTCATGGTCGGGAGCAGGAGAATATTCAAGGGGCAGTGTCAGGAGAAGGAGCGGGAGAAGGGTCAAGGTCAGGGGCAGGAACCGAGTCCGAGACATGGCCAGGAACCAGGGCAGGGCTCGGGTCAGTGACCTCGCTATATCGCGAGATGTCTGTGAAAACAAACAGAAAATGCAGACACATTTACTGTGAACATGTCATTTTGTCAGTCAAATGTTAACATCCTCCTTCTCTGCAAATCTGTTTAACACTATTCAAGACAAACCATTATTGACTACAATTATGCCAGTATACCTTTTGTTGTTTTGCTCAAATCTATTCACAAATCTACCTGCTACATCACACAATAGGGATTTACTTAGAGCATGTAAAGCTGACCAATAGTGTGGTAAGAATATGAAATAAATGCCTTGTGACCAGAATGTTCTTTTGTCTGGAGAACCTACTCTCTGACAACACCAAAACATGGTATTAATACTCCAACATTACACAACCACTACAAATTGCACACTTGAAAACCATCACTCACCCTCCTGTAAAAATTCGACCTGACCCCTCAGGCAACTTGCATCATTTTGGCTTTGGGTCAGGAGGGCTCTGAGGTGGCTGACTGCAGCCACATCTGCCCTCCTGACCCGAACATCCCTGATGGGGGCAGACACAATATCCATGCCTACCCCCATCAGGAGCCGAAAATGATCTTCCTGACTCACCCCCGGATCAAGTGCTGCGTACTGCAAATAAAACACAGTAATAATGACTTTGACAGATGAACACTGCACAAAAAATGAAAAACCATGAGTGCTCCACACAGGCATTGTATTTGTTATGGCAACATAATAGTAATACATGTATCTTCATCTCAATAATCCTATGAAACATGTCCCCATAGAAAATTCCATTGCAATAACCGTTGATTGAGCAAATACAGTTAGTACAATAACGAAGAGTACGAGACACATCACAAAAGCTGCATTGAGCTTAAAGGATCCATCACCTGAAAATCACTTTTTTTCAGGTTATTGCATGTATAACTCGATCTTCTCTGTCACTGACAATAGCTGACATGTTTTCCGGGCAAAGAACTTCACTCTCGCCTCCTCCCCCCTAAATTCACCGGCAGTTGAAAAAAACGCGACTTCTGATTGGGCTTCTCGTTGACGTCACCGAGAAGCCGAGGATCAGGAGAGGGAGGGGGGAGTATCCCCCCGCACGCCGTACGCAGCAGCCGGCAGCGGTAGTGGTAGTAGCTGTGAAACAGGCAAAAAGCCGTTTTATTTCCTGCTGTAGCGCTGTTATTACGTCACTTTATTAAGTTTTAATATTTTTTGATGCGAGAAAGTAACTGTTTAGATCCAAATAACGGCTGTTTAGAAGTTCGCTCTGATGTTTTTCGGAGAGAGTGAAACTCCACCTGTGGAGCAACGACCGGGACATCACAGAGGCAGCAGCCGGTCTGCTGACGTGCTCGGCCGGCCAGAACTACGTCGACACCGCGGCGGACAACACGTTCGTTAATTAACTTACCCGCAGGCTTTTAGAGGTTTACCATCGGCTGGTTAACTTCTTTTTAGGATGTAAATGCTTGTCTCATTGATGAAATCTAACAATTGTGGCAGTTTGTTTGAGTGAAAAGTGAAGCTTCCTGTGTGTACTGGACAGAGGAGTGGTGCTGCTTGGGGGCTCTGTATGTACAGAAATCACCACATTAACGTCAATAAATACATGTTTTACAATGAACCGATCAGCCTGTATTACATTTTATTTATTTATATATCCACCTTTTTCTGAACGTCAAAAACGTAAGCCGGTTTTGCTCTTCCGGTGGAATTTTCCTACGTTTCCATGGTTTCAGTAGTCGCGGTAAATGCATGGAATTTTTTTTTTTTCAATAACAATCTGTAGAACAAGATCGCGTGTTTTTCTCGCGAGAGCAAAATTGGGTACACAAATACGGATAAATAAAGGTGAATGTTGCATATTATTTCTCAAAAATGTGCATTTAAGACCCTTTCAACACCTAAAACCAATATAAACACCAGGTGATGGATCCTTTAATTATGAAACATATGCTACAGCATGCAATCTAGTACTATGTTACACTTAAAACCCCATATAAGCATATTAGTAAAGGTGATTTATTTATAAGCCTGGACAAAAAAATTACAGTAGCTAGAAAAAAGGACAATACAAAAGGCATTTCTTATTGTAATGGCATGTAAACAGCTCGCCTATTGCCACTCATTTGAGATTCACAAGTCTATCTATTATCAGCCACATGGGGTGCAGCTGAAGCCAAAAATCATTGCCCTTCAGCTAAATGAAAAAGACACAAGGAAAAGGCCATTTAACATTTATAGGGCTGTCGCTTTTTATTCGATATTTATAATATGTTTATAATTTATCTGAACAAATTAATTTCTCTAAAAAGTGACTCGCCGTACCATCTACCATCCACAACGAACATGCTGAGACACTTTTTTAGTGACATTTAACATATCAAAATGTTCGAGCTACGTGCTAATAAACTCCTAATAATGTAGCATATTACACAACGCAACAAGCTACTTACGATAGCTAGCTGCAGCTCACTCCTGAGATGCTGCACCTCTGGGTCGTCAATTTCTGGCAAGTCTTGAGGAGATGACATTTTGTAAAAACAGTCATCACGATTCCATGAAAGGAAAAAACACAATGTTAAATGTTTATAAAATTGTATTCAAATAACCATGATATGAGAAAAGGTACAACTTCTTACCTTGCCGCTGCCTGCTAAAAACCACAGTTTTTGCAGGTTTGCAGAGCAATCACAGAGCCACCACTGCACTAATTATGAAAGAATATAGTCATATTATGTCAAATTAAACAGCAGAAGCTGGGCTACAACGTGTAAAAACCATGTTATTATGACCCAAACACTACTCAAATAAACAACTAAATATCAAACTTCATGAAGCCACATTTCTGGCTTGTATACTACTGTACATTATGCAAAACACATTAGCTACCGCTCATGAAAGAGCCCACGGCAAAGATGGAACGATACATAGCAGCCGCGGCTAACACAGAAGCTACACAGCAGCACGGCAGAGAGAGAAACCAACAACGAGCAAAGTCGAGCAAACACAGACGCTGCTTGGCCAAAACATGGTTGTACATTTCCTCTTACCTTTGCTGTTTTGCCGTGAAAAGTTTGTTTTATGGGTAAATCCACAATATTTCCAGTTGAACTTTTTTACCGGTGTTACATCTAAATCGGTCCGGCCGGGCTTTAGGAGCCGGGGAACCTTTACAAGCGCTGCACACAACAGCCTGCACGTGGATTCTGCTGAACAACGCTGGTCACAGCCGCTTGCGCCTTTAATTATGTTTGGAGTCTGTTGCTCCTTCCCAGATTTTCATTTGAGCATTTCAGCTTGTTTCTCACTTCACCTGCTCTGCTCAGGGCCTGTGGGTGCTGTGTGCACACGGCCCTGCAGTCTCATGCCCTTTTATGGGCATTGATGGGGCCGTTACCTATGCTGATCCTATGTTAATTAGACTCACCTGGCACGCGCTCTCAACTAACGAAGAGGTGGCATTCATCAATGTAGGAACACAGCTGCAAACTATTCTGAAGCTAACGAACGCGTTGATGAATCTGAACCTCTTAAGAACAACTTAAGAAAGAATCTAAGAAGATTCTTAAGAAGATATTGGTGATTGAGGCCCATTGTTACAAAAAAGAGCAAGACCATGTAGACATGCTCACATTCCTTCACTTCAATGCCTAGAGAGAACAATATAGACCACATTCACTTTCACACATGCTTGCTCGACAGTGTCCAACTCAGGTTTACAGAAGGAGAAGAAAGTGAGAAAGATGAGCGCTGAAGGAGTAGAGATAAGAGAAGTGGAATTGTGTTTATTTAATCCTGTTGGGAAAAAAAGTTCCATTTGTTTTGCACTCAGGAGGACGTCAAGTGTCTTCAATATTTGACTTGATTGAATTTTGTGTTTATTTAGGAGTTATTTATTTTTTAGTTATTTATTCTTGTTAATTATTTTACTTGGGCTGGACATGCTCACACATTCCTTTAATGCATAGAAAGAGCAATATAGACCTCATTCATGTTCACATATCATGATGCTTGCCTAAACGACAGTCTTGAGTCTTAAACTCTGGTTTTCACAAGGAGTAGGGATGCACCGATACCGGGCAGAAGTACTCGTACTCATGAAATCGCCACAGATACTGCAACGTCGATACCACTTTACTGCAGCACGCAGTTTACAGCACTTGACTGCAAGGCGGCAGCGAGGAGTCATGTCAGCAGTGTGGAAATATTTTCAGGTGAATGAGAGAGACAAAAACAAAGCAGAATGCAAATTATGTCCAGCAAAACACTGGAGAGGAGCGACAAAACCTACCGCTTAACAACACAAGCAACCTAAAGAGGTAACAGGATTTCTCCTGTGGCTATGCTACATTTTTTTTCTTCATGCAGAGGCCATTTTTGGCAATTTCCGCCTGTTTTTGTATCACTGCAATTACAGCTTTATAACTACAGAAGTACTAATCCCACAACTACGGTTTATGGCTTAAATGAAAGACAACCTTTGTCCCTTTACATCTATATCTATAAAATAAATTAAATATTGAATTGAGTCATTCCATAAAAAATTGAGCTTCTGAAAATAAAAAAAAACAAGTTTGAAATTTTTGGTGACAAGGTGATATTTCAAAATCCTAATTATAAAACAGGTTGAATTTTACATATATGGTTCACACACTCCCTGTCCACATATGTACCAAATTTTAGGTTGATATGTAAAACTACTGAGGCACTATAGAGTTTTTCCAAAGAGTGTCCCTTGGCGATGTCCAGTGTGCAAAACCTGTCCAAAATTGTCCAATTTGGCTAAAATGCACACTGCAAGATTTTAGTGAGATTTTTTTTTTTTCCAACAGATAACCTATTGGGGCCAATCACAAACTTGATGGCTTTTAGGAACACTAGTTACATAAGTAAAATGCCATTTGAAAATGTAATTTAGGGGGATGAATATTTGGTGTCCAAAACCCATCCAAACAGGAATTTGACCTATTTTCGCCTGTATTATATTGTTATTTTCCTTTAAAACTCCAGAAGTAAACATCCCACAACCACCAGTGATGGCTTAAATTAACAAGGACTTTTGAAATAGTTCATATATTGTCATTTATTATTATTTTCATTATTACATTAAAACTGGGGCAGTAAAAACACACTTTTTGTGGTGACTTGTATTGCTTACTTGTTGACACTAGGGGGAGAGGGAACCACAGGAACCAGCTGGGTGCAGGCTTAAGATTTGCCCAATCAGGGATCATTATATATCAGGTCACACCTTACAGTCTCTTCTATTGGACGAACGACTTGTCACCTGTCAATCAGAGTCACGGGGGTGACGACACCTGCGCAAAGCGGGTGCGCAGTCTGACAGAGAATGTGTAACAGGATTCGCACTAAGGGGAAACGTACACTACGATGGATTATCTGGTCACAATGGATAAAATCAAACATGCCAGTTTTGGGGTCCGCCCGCTATTCAGACATCCCGCTATTCCGACATGCGTCTATTTAGACATTCCGCTATTCCGACATCCCTCTATCTAGACATGCCGCTATTCCGACACTTTTTGGTATCGCTAGTCCGACACGTCATCTTTTTTTTTTCCTTTTTTCTTTTTTTTTTTCTTTTTACAGCTGCGATACCTAGGCGTGTCTCTCTCTTTTTTTTCTTTTCAGCATGCCTATCACCGGTTTGATGAGGGAGTGATGTTCGCAACAACTCAACTATCAAGTCGCAAACAAAACTGACACACATGATAAACAAACAGAACTATGCTGCAGTTTGTTTGTCAAGTTAACCTGTCACCTTCAGCACCACGGACAGCGCCGCGGATGAGCCGCGGAGAAGCTGCAGCTGTGAGCGTCTGGGCTCTGGCCTTATTTATCAAAACTGTAAGTAAGCAGTGTAAAACTGCTGCTACTAAATGTTTTGCTTAGGCCTACGGCGAAAAGACACCCAAAAATATTTACACCTTTTTCAGATCTATCAAACTGTGCGTGCACAACTCTCAAACTGGATCCAAGAATGGTGCGCACCATATTCCGCCCCCGGAATGCCTACACAACCATATATGGTCAGCACGTGCATATTAATTAGCCATGTGCGCTCTGTGGAGCGGCTACAAAGTGACAACAAAGTGACAACGAAGACAACGGGCGGGGGGGGGGGGGGGGCCTTTCCACTACACAGTTACAGCTCTATTGGACTCGGTTTAGGTCATTTTCCATTACAGCTGAGTCCTTCACAGTTCCTCCTCAGGGCCGCGTTGTCTCACTCTTTATTCTCTCCTCTCGTCAGCTCCAAACACACGTGCACCTCGTTAACTCAGGTGACAGAATAATAACAGTCTCAGTAGCTGCAGATCAGTGTGCGCTGCTGCCGGTGTGTTTTTAAACTTGGCGGGTTTGTTTTTTCTTCTCTCTTATAGGCCTATGTATTTGTGTATGAGAAACAGTGTCTCAGATGAAAAAAAAAACAATCAGAAGGACACGTCTGACTATAACGTAATCAATCAATGTCGGAAAAGCGGAATGTTTGAAAAATAGTAAAGTGGCGCTACTCCGACAATTAGAAGTCAATGTCGAAATAGCGGCATGTCGGAATAGCAGCATGTAACCGCCAGTTTTGTCGAGCACATCTTCAGCTTTAAAGTAACATTGCAGAGTTTTTCGGCCCTAAAATAATGTTTCCAGACTCATTGCAATGGTAGACAAATGGTTAATAGGATGAATGGTGCTGCCGCTGCAGCCTGAGCGGGGTCGCGTCGGCTGAAACTGCACTATGGAACTTCCCTGCACGGGTACGAAACACCGCCCCCCCTCCTCCCCCCTCCCCTCTGCGTCGAGGGAGAGACGTGGTGGGTAAAAGCGAAACTTACGGTTCCCCTCCGGTCGTCGCCGCCGCCTCCCCCCCTCCCCCGACCACCCGCCACACAGTCTCCTTGCAAACATGTGGAAATACTGTCGTTTATTAATGGGAATAAACGCTGGATGCGCTCACTGATAAGTTTTGTTTTCGTTTTTCCCCCCAGACGATAGCGCTTCTCAACCAGATGGAGGAAGCACTGAGCTGAAACTCCGCAATGTTGCTTTAAAAAGAGGGTAAGCTTGTAATTTTATTCAGTGTTTTAGTGGGTCTTTTATTGATGATTGTCCGTATTTTTCGGCACTTGAAAATTACTTCCGGGTTTGTTTGTGTTGAGTGAGCAGGCTTGTTTAAAACTTTAATGGGGTAAAAACTGCATTTTTGTTCTTTGCTTTTGTTTATATGACAGTATACGATTTTTTGGTGGTGAAAGAAGAGGTGTACAGATGGTACATGTAAGGGATAATGTATAGTTCGGAGGTTGTTATGGAGAAATAAAGGGGTTTATTTCTCCATAACAACCGACCAACTATACATTATCCCGCTTAGAACACGGCCTACAACTAAATCATTCAATAATGTAACACAAAATAATGATAAAAAGAGATTTTATTCATGTAAAATAAAAAATAAAAAACTATCCCCCCCTCTGTTTTTTTCACAAATCGCACCCTGCTTATAACATTGTTTCTTTCATAATCTTTTTGCTTAAAGCAGAAGTAAGTGATATATTTGTGTTAATATAAGTCTTAAATAGTTATATCTTCCGACAGCAATCACTTACATAGAGTGTTTGGACTGAAACACGGGTCTGTCAGTCCCTCTGCTCTGCTCTGAGCCGAGGAGAAAACATTTATCGTATCCTACAGTTTTTATCCAATGAGGAGAGAGAACGGCATGCAGGGCTGTGTGTGCAGCCAAGGGACGCCGTGAATGTGGCGACGTAGGGACGAGGACTGTTATGGTGCGCTCAAGGAAACTCGTAGACTCGTGTTTTTCCGTCCTGTGAAGTTGTATCAGTTTGATCTGGTAGGAGTTCACGGGTCGGAAGTTACGAGTGGCCGTTATAGTGACTTTCACCGGTAAAACAGGTCGGAAAAACACGAGTGGGTTGCCTGGAACGCTACAAAGTCGTAAGTTGTGACTTGAAGCTGTAATTTACGATTTCAAAAGCCTGCCTGGAACGCAGCATTAGCGAAAACGACCGGATCACTCACTTCTGCTTTAACTTTCATTCAAAAGCCTGGCTGGCAATTGGCCTGTCTCACCCTTATTGTCCATATCACAGTCAATGGGGACAGTGTCAATTTTACCTTGAGATATGAGTTAACTAAAATGCTTTAGGGTCTGTAAGGTCCAACAAATACTGTATTTGATTCAAATTAAATATAAATTTAAAAAAGAACAGATAAGAAAGTTAGCTACTTCCACTGTGTTATCCCACCGGTCACTATTGTTGCCGTCGACAATTTTACTCATTCTGTGACCACACTAAACACAGTTGAGTGATTGTAGATGCCAAAATAACTTAAACTTTCTCTTATCTTTATGTCAACCTTCTTTACTGACCTTCTTTGTCGGGGCTTTGATGCAGCCATCTTCCTCGGATGGTGCAACCAGGAAGTAATCAGCTCTGATCATATGACCATTTACACTAGACATGTGAAACTGCACATATGTGATCAGGAGGGTTTCTTGCTTCAGTATTTTTTGGAGATATGTTGATACTACATTTACTAACATTATTAGGGACTCGTAACTAGAAATATTTTTTACGGTCACTTTTGTGACAGATGGGATTGCCAACAATAACCTCTGAATTTTCTTTCCAACTCATCTTGTTTCAAAATCACTGTCAAACTTGACAACTCTGTTGAACAGGTGCATGCACTTGCTTCCTATGTTTTTTATAGCTGATGCATTGAAATTCAGTTTCCTGATTTTTTTCATATCAAAAATTGTATTGATTATTGTTTGTGATTGATGCTGATCTGAGTGATTATCAAATAAATACACATATTTGTTTTAACTTCAATGCTGTCATTTTTTAATATCAGTTTTATTCCTCAATGTAGAAAATGATCTCACTGTTATTTATAAGGAGTTCCATTTTTTCCTCTGTTTTTCTCAACTGGCAGTACAGTACATGCTAATTACTTAGCACTAAATACAAATAAAGATGAGACTGATTGGAACATTGTTTGTTCTGCAAATCATGAACTAGAGTGTTGGATAAATAAAAAATTTGAGCAGATGATGGTGCTGGAGGAGAAGTCATGTGATCATCAGAGTCACCACAGTTCATCCTGTTTGGATCATGTGTCTAAAGTTCACAACACTAACTTCATAGCGGCACTACAGGATTAAAATGATAATGATTTGACATCAGGGAACCATGAATATCTGTCCAAAGATTTATATCAGTAATATAAGTCTAAACTTTAGGCTACAATGTATCTTTTAAATATTTTATTTTTTACCTTTGTTGTTTTTCATCTGCTGCTGTAACAAGTCAATTTTCCACCTCAAGCTGTATCTTCAAAATAAAGCTAATAATAATTTCCCGACCCTGCTCCTCCTCAACCTTCTCCTCTTCCTCCTCCTCATTCACTGTTGGAGAAAAAATCTGGATCCAAAACAAAGGGTCAGTTGCGATCGAGGATCTTTATTTCCCGCATTCAATAATACAAATGAAAGTATCCAAAAGTGTTCAAAAAGTCAGAAAAATACTCATCAAAGCGTCAATATAACTTCACAAAAATGATCAGAAAAGATGGAGATGAAGTTCAGTGCATTAGAGTTTACACCCCCAAAAAAATGGACATAAACCCGAGCCTGTCCCAGACCAGACTAAACTTCTTCTCTCTGTGACTTTGTTTTTATACTGTACTGTAAAAGCCCTGCCTTCTTATTAAAATGAGAGGTGAACATGACACTTCTTCCCCAGTGTACGCCCTGTGATTTGTCCAGATGTCATGTTGCGATCTTTCATCAACATAATCTCCACCCTATACGGCGACTGTATCACATTTTGCCACGTAGCGAGTTCACCCAAGTTCAGCGTCTTTGGCACCACTCTATCTTGCCGGTGGCCGTTATCTACATTGCCCGACCTTGACTCCCCCTGCAGGTGGCTGCACACATGAACTTACGGTGCTTTCCCACGCTTTGCACTCATCTCACCTCACTTTCTCAGAACTTTTCAATTGCAACATTCCCCCCAGCGAGACTTGAAAGTCTCTTGTAAGAATTACATATAATGTATGATTACAGCAGATGGTAATGACAAGACAATCAGTTGGTAAAGAGTTTCAGAAGGTCAGAACAAGTAAAAAAAAATAGTGTGTATTATATGAGTCAGACCACATTAGTTGCAACCCATAATACATAAAAAATACAAAAAAAGGCCTCAATAAGTGCTCAACTTTAATTGTTAATGGATTGAACCACAAAAATGAATACCATAAGTTTTACAGTTAACAGATAGGCTAAACATCTGTCTCCTTCATAATGGTTGTTGGCAAATTGTTTATATGTTATTGCTACACTTTATTTTGCAGGTTGCCGTTATCTCCGTTGCCCGACCTTCACTCCCCCTGCAGGTGGCTGCACACGCAAACTTAACAGTGCTTTTCCACGCTTCACACTAACCCCTTCCTTCTCTATCATGCTTTTCCTTTTTTTAACCCAACATAGCCTGTATAAAAACAGAACCACGGCAGACATCTCCACTTTCGAGACTCCAACCTTTTAGAGTTTTTCCCTTCACCTCTGTGACAGCGACATGGGTCTTTGGGTAAGTTGAGCAGCTGACTCTCTCACATTTAATTTACACTAAATATTGTGTGTATCTGTGTTTGTGTAGGTAGTTTCTGTTTCATCCTGATGCAAAATGCAAATTACTGAATCAGTAGAAGGTTTATCTGAAATATCAACCATTTTAATAAAGGACTAATGCTTATTATAAATATTTTCAGTTTTCACACTGATCTGCCACAGTTAACTGAGTATTTTGAGGTTTGGACCCAGTGGTCACACAAAGCAACGTATTTTAAGTCACCATGGGAACTATCAACTTTTGTTTAGCTAGCTAGTTTTTCACTGTGTTTAACTCTTTCGCGACCACACTAATTCCTCAGCACATCTGCTCAGGACCACATGTTTTTGGCTATTTGTTTACCTTTTATCTCACGTCGAACCGAACTCTGTACGTCACCTAGAAACAAACGGTCTTCACGTGGTTGAAGAGTGACTTTACAACGTGCTCCACGAAAAAACGGCGAGTTTTTCCGCCGTTTCGTTCGTGAGTAAGAAGTAGAAGAAGAGAGCTGGGTTTCTCCAAAAACGGAGCTCCCGCTCTAGTTTCAGAGAAAAACGCACTTTTGTGTCAAGTGGCAATCTGCTCATTTTACCGGTACTCTGCAGTGTGGCATGTCTCCCAAATCATTTCTACGGCTAAATAAATATATTTGTAGAATACTGCTGTGTGACTGGCCGGCGATGAGTGCTCTGTGGCAGGGGCGGCCGGTCACAGCCCCCGCTGCAGAGCGCCCACTCCGCTGCACCGTGAAAACAGCAGAGATAACCGGCTTTCAGATCCGAGTCTCCAAACCAGAAACGTTTGTAACAGCACCGGAAAAACTCGCCAGATTTGTCGTCGGTCGCTTTTGTCAAAAGTCGCCAAGAGGGTTTGGAAAGTCGCCAGATTCAGCGAGAAAGTGGCAACACTGTAGCCGACAGCCGCACAGCGCTGCACGCTGTCCCCAGAGCAGCATTCAAGGAGAACGATTACTCAAACAAAACCAAGATCACACAGTTTATAAAAAACATTATGTTTTGGTTTTAGTTTAAAGCAGATATCAGCTTCACGGCCGTTTCGGCTAATGCTGCGTTCAAGGCAGGCTTTTGAAACCGTAAGTTACAGCTTCAAGTCACAACTACGACTTGGTAGCGTTCCAGGTAACCCGTAGCTCGTGTTTTTACCATCCTGTTGTCTGTGAAAGTTCCCTATAACGGCCACTCGTAACTTCCGACCCGTGAACTCGTACCAGATCGAACTGGTATGACTTCACAGGAAGGAAAAACACAAAGTACGAGTTTCTTTGAACGCACCATGAGTTAGCAGCCCCCGCCCTTGTCAGGCATCAATTGGTCCTCGTGCTACGTCACCACATTCACGCGCATCCCTTGGCTGCACACACAGCCCTTCATGCCGTTCTCTCTCCTCATTGGATAACACTTGTATCCCACAAGGAAAATTTTCTCCTCGGGTTACAGCAGAGCAGAGTGACGGAGAGACTCGTGTTTAGGCTGAAATACTTCATGTAAGTGATTGCTGACGGAAAATAGGACTATTTAGGACTTATATTAACAAAAACATTCCACTGATATCTGCTTTAAAACAGTTTTACATATCAGAGGACTACCATATTCACACACAGGGTACCTGAGAGTGTCTATTATCGTAATCTGTAAAAAAAACGGTTTTGACGAGTTTGCTCGTCAGTGGTCGTGAACGTTCGGCAGGCTGTGACGAGTTTACTCGTCAATGGTCGCGAAAGAGTTAACATAGTTTGTTACGACTGAGTATTAGGGCCACATTGAGGGGGAAAAAAATCACAGACTTTGAGAATAAAGTTGTAAATTTACTAGAATAAAGTAATACATTTATGAGAAGTATGGTGCATTATGTAACAACTAAATACAAAATGTGACGTTTAGTAGTTTATATTGCGTTCAAGAAATTCATTACACAATGTGTCAGATTATTACAAAATGTGGCGTTATTACATTATGAGGTGAAAATTTAATACATTATTACAAAGTGCAGCAATCCTTCTCGACTTGAGCGCTGCTTTTGACATGTTGAACCCCTAAATTAATATATAAATAAAGTTCATTATCATATTATTATTGTCTACCCAGGTAACACTGTTAGTGGGGCTGCTGGTTTCGGTGGCATCGGACCAGAGCTACCTGCCCATTGACTGTGATGACGTGTATCGCCATGACAACACCAGCTCCAGTGGGGTGTACACCATCTACCCAGGAGGCCCCACCTCACCCCTGCACGTCCTCTGTGACATGGACACTGACGGGGGCAGATGGACCGTCAGTACACTACACCTCATATCTGATTAGATTTCTTTCTTTTTTTTAAGTATAGGCTACTTTTTGGCTTTTTGCCTTTAATTTATAGAACACAGTAGAGATAGACAGGAAAGGGGGAGGCAGAGAGAGGGGGAAAGGGCTGTCCGACGCGGGATTCGAACCGGGGCCGCCTGCGGTGAGCCCACACGGGAAGAACCTATAGGTTTTAATAGGTTTGAATATATGTGACAATGACATAGACATAAAATTGGCAGACAGTCAGTGAGTGGCTGGTGAACACAGCAGAGCATTTAGCAGTGAAACGGAAAGTATGGAAATATTATAGAGCCTTGCAAGAGGTGAAGTGTAATCAGAGCTGTGTGTTTCCTTTTCTTACTTGTACTGTAGGTATTCAACAATGAGCCGGGTGAAGGCTGAATGTTACACTGTGGACAAACAGACTAAAAAATACTACAGGATTTTTGTGAATTCTGTAAAAATAATTTTAGGAAATAGAACAATTTGGCAGTTTCACTGATTTCACTGTATAAACAAACACATTTTTGTGCAATTTTTGGGAACCATGAGTATCTGTCCAAAGATTGGTATTGTGATATAAGCCTAAACTTTAGACTATATATATCAATGTCTCTTTTTAGTTGTTTTTTTTTTTTTTTTTTTTTACCTTTGTTGTTTTTCATTTGCTGCTGTAACAAGTAAATTTTCCATCAGTGGGATCAATAAAAAGTCTTGTCTTATCTACATTTATGACGGAAACAACCTCAAGCTTTACAGTATCTTCAAAACAATGCTAATAATAATGTTCTAACCCTGCTCCTCCCCATCCTTCTCCTCTTCTTCCTCCTCCTCCTCCTCATATACATATAGGCTGTACAAAACCACAACACATATCTCCACTTTCAAGACTTTTTTCCCTCCCCCTTCTCTTTTTCCTCCTCTGAAACAACAACACGTATTTTTCCTCACACAGAGCTTAGCTACAGACATGGGTCTTTGGGTAAGTTGAGCAACTGACTCTCACACATTTCATTTACACAACATATTGTGTGTGTCTGTGTTTGTGTGTAAGTAGTTTCTGTTTCATCCTGATGCAAATGCAAATTACTGAATCAGTAGAAAGTTATCTGAAATATAAAATGATTAATGTTTGTTTTGCAACTATTTTCAGTTTTCACACTGATCTACCACAGTTAACTGAGTATTTTCGGGTTTTGACCCAGTGGTCACACAAAGCAACACATTTTAAGTGACATCACCATGGGAACTTGTGATCAGCTAGTTTTTCACTATGTTTAACATAATTTGTAAATTAATTTATTGTAAAATTTGTAATCAACTGCAACCATTAATTTAGTCCAGGACTGCTCTCTGTGGATGTCAGTGTGTGTCAGCGTGATGTCAGAGGTCGACAAAACAAGAAATTCCAAGATAATGATATAAAAGATTAGAAAATTCTATACTATTTATATCATTGTTGTTTTCTAACATTCATGTGGACCAAATAATGAATTACTAAAAAAAATATTTGAACTTATCGGTTGTGATATTTATCACTAGTTGAACCTCGTCCACTTGAGAAGAAGTTAAACTTTTATCAGAGGTGGACAAAGCACACAACTTCATGATAAGTAGAAACAGTTGTGGTCAAATATACGTAACTGCAATGGAGTAAAGGTTATTGAGTCAGATATTTACTTGTCCACACAGTGTCATGGCACACAGGGTAAAGTCCTCAGTTGTGAAAACATGGATCACTAACAACATTGTACATCAGCGATGTCCTGAATACGAGAGAGCTAGGGGAGGGCAGAGAAGAAAGAAGGAACATGGTTAGAAAAAAAAGAGGACGGCGTGAGACAGAGGAGTCAAAAAACAGAGGGCCAATGATCTTGACTAAGGCTTAACTGTGAGCTAATGATTATCAAATGTATGAACCCTATGGTCTTCGATCTGAAAGACGTTTGAAAAAAGCACCACCCCTCCCCTCCGAGCTCGTACGGCCCTCCCCTCGGAGCCTCCTCACGACACACCCCCTCCAGCAGAGCAGAGCAACAAGCCTGCCAACAGAAACCAAGCACCGCGCCTTTTGAACATAAACTCCGCTGTATCAGCACCGCCACTGCAGCCTGAACGGGGTCGCTCTGCACACTGCACTCCGCGGCTCAGCTGAGCTCCAGACCCCAAGTCTCCCTGCTCCGCTCTCCCTCCAGCTCTGGAGCCTTCCTCGGCGCCGCTAATTATCGGTAGCCTAACTGGTGGCGGCAACGGGACCGCCGGCGCCAAGGAAGGCTCCAGGGCTGGAGGGAGACTGGTCACGCTGTGTACTGTGTAACGAGGAGAGAAGCAGGAAGACTCGGGGTCTGGAGCTCAGCGGAGCCACGGTGTGCTGTGTGTCTGGGAGAGGATCAGAGAGTCTCTACGTGACACCGGTACCGGTAATAAAGGCGGCGACACATTCTGTGCTTCTCTGAATCCTAGTGGGGCTTTCAGCGGCAGACCGGCCGGGTGTGGGGGGCCAGCAGGCGCTGAATTTATGGGTTCATGTGTCTGCGGCTGAGCTGCTCAGGGCAGTTACAAACCACTTGTAGTTTCTCAGCGGAAGAGCCTTGGTGCAAGAGGTGAAGTGTAATCAGAGCTGTGTGTGTGTGTGTGTGTGTGTGTGTGTGTGTGTGTGTGTGTGTGTGTGTGTGTGTGTGTGTGTGTGTGTGTGTGTGTGTGTGTGTGTGTGTGAGACCCATTCACTGTATAAATGAACACTTTTCTTTTAGCTGGACTAACTACATTTTTCCCCCCCGTTCCATATTGAAGTTACATTTTGACTCTGTTGTTTCTAGGGGACAGTTTATCAGTGGTCAATTCCATGAAGTTCACCACCTATGACAAAGACCAGGATGTGTGGGATAAAAACTGCTCAGCATTATCTTGGTGGATTCTGGTACGAAGCCTGCCACGACGCAAACCCCAACGGCCTGTACGTATGATGGTGTCTAGTACGATTGGATTTTATGCCGACAATAACCTCTGAATCAAAATTATCATAAAATCTTAAAGTTTTTTCTTTCTCACTCATCTTGTTTTAAAAATTCCTGTCAGACATGATAGCTCTGTTGAACAGGTGCATGCACTTGCTCCCTATGTTATTTTCACCTGATGTATTAAAATTAACTTCTTTTTTTTTCCATATCAAAAATTGTATTTAGTGATTATTATTTGTGATTACCAAATACACTTTTAACATACACTTGTTTGTCATTTTTTAATATCAGTTTTATTCCTCAGTGTAGAAAATGATCTCACTGTTATTTATAAGGAGTTCATTTTTTCCTCTATTATTCTCAAAGGGCAGTACATGCTAATAATTAGCACTAAATACAACTAAAGATGAGGCTGATTGGGACATCTTTAGTTTCACAAGTCATAAACTAGTCATCCAACTAGTGTTGGATAAATAAAACATTTGAGCAGATGATGGTGCTGGAGGAGAAGTCATGTGATCATCAGAGTCACCACAGTTCATCCTGTTTGGATCATTTGTCTAAAGTTCACAACACTACTGTCAACTTCATGGTGGCACAAAGGGAACATTTTGATTTGACATCTGGGAACCATGAATATCTGTCCAAAGTTTGGTATCAGTAATATAAGTATAAACTTTAGGCTACAATGTCTCTTTTAAATATTTTCCAGCTCAAGCTGTATCTTTAAAATAAAGCTAATAATAATTTCCCGACCCTGCTCCTCCTCAATCAGGATCCAAAACAGGGCTAGTTGTGATCGAGGATCTTTATTTTCCACATTAAATGATACAAATGAAAGTTTCCGAAAGTGTTCAAAAAGTCTGAAAAATACTCATCAAAGCGTCAATAAAACTTCACAAAAATGATTAGAAAAGATGGAGATGAAGTTCAGTGCATTAGAGTTTACACACCCCAAAAAATGGACATAAACCCGAGCCTGTCCCAGACCAGACTAAACTTCTTCTCTCTGTGACTTTGTTTTTATACTGTACTGTAAAAGCCCTGCCTTCTTATTAAAATGAGAGGTGAACATGACACTTCTTCCCCAGTGTACGCCCTGTGATTTGTCCAGATGTCATGTTGCGATCTTTCATCAACATAATCTCCACCCTACACGGCGACTGTATCACATTTTGCCACGTAGCGAGTTCACCCAAGTTCAGCGTCTTTGGCACCACTCTATCTTGCTGGTGGCCGTTATCTACATTGCCCGACCTTGACTCCCCCTGCAGGTGGCTGCACACATGAACTTACGGTGCTTTCCCACGCTTTGCACTCATCTCACCTCACTTTCTCAGAACTTTTCAATTATTTACGCAACATTCCTCCCTGTGAGACTTGAAAGTTTCCTGTAATAATTACATATAATGTATGATTACAGCAGATGGTAATGACAAGACAATCAGTTGGTAAAGAGTTTCAGAAGGTCAGAACAAGTAGGATTTTTTTTTTAGCAATTTATCATTGTGTGTTAAACAGAATCAGTTGTATACTTAAAATCAGAGACTAAAAAAATACTAAATTAAAAGTATGTATTATATGAGTCAGACCACATTTAGTTGAAACCCATAAGTGGTAGCATTAAAAATACTACAAATCCTCAATAAATGCTCAACTTAAATTGTCAATGTATTGAACCACAAAAATGTATAAAGTTTTACAGTTAACAGATCTGTCTCCTTCATATATGGTTGTTGGCAAATTGTTTACATGGTACAGCACCACTCTTTTTTGCAAGCTGCCGTTATCTCCGTTGCCCGACCTTCACTCCCCCTGCAGGTGGCTGCACAGTGCACACGCAAACTTAACAGTGCTTTTCCACGCTTCACACTAACCCCTTCCTTCTCTATCATGCTTTTCCTTTTTTTAACCCAACATAGCCTGTATAAAAACAGAACCACGGCAGACATCTCCACTTTCGAGACTCCAACCTTTTAGAGTTTTTCCCTTCACCTCTGTGACAGCGACATGGGTCTTTGGGTAAGTTGAGCAGCTGACTCTCTCACATTTAATTTACACTAAATAGGGTTAGGGTTAGTTTCATCCTGATGCAAATGCAAATTACTGAATCAGTAGAAAGTTTATCTAAAATTTCAACCATTTTAATAAAGGACTAATGCGTATTATGTAAATATTTTCAGTTTTCACACTGATCTACCACAGTTAACTGAGTATTTTGGGGTTTTGACCCATTAGTCACACAAAGTCTATTTTAAGTCACCATGGGAACTATCAACTTTTGTTTAGCTAGCTAGTTTTTCACTGTGTTTAACATAGTTTGTTACGACTGAGTATTAGGGCCACATTGAGAAAGAAAAATCACAGAGTTTGAGAGCAAATTTGTCAATTTATGAGAATAAAGTCATAATTTTACAAGAAAAAAGTCATTGTGTAACAACGCCGCATTTTGTAATAAAATTCTTAAAAACAATATGTAATAACCATTGTTGGTACATAATGCATCAAATTATTACATTTTCTTAATGCAACACCCACATTTTGTAATAATTTGATGCATTATGTAACAACTAGCCTAATTACAAAATGTGGCAAAGTTTATATTGCGTTCAAGAATTTTATTACAAAATGTGTCAGATTATTACAAAATGTGGCCTTATTACATCATGAGATGACAATTTAATACATTATTACAAAGTGCAGCAATGGTGACTCCTCAATCCTGATCCTTCTCGACTTGAGCGCTGAACCCCTAAATTAAAATAGAAATTAAGTAGTAAATAAATGTCATTATCATATTATTATTGTCTACCCAGGTAACTCTGTTAGTGGGGCTGCTGGTTTCGGTGGCATCGGACCAGAGCTACCTGCCCATTGACTGTGATGACGTGTATCGCCATGACAGCACCAGCACCAGTGGGGTGTACACCATCTACCCAGGAGGCCCCACCTCACCCCTGCACGTCCTCTGTGACATGGACACTGACGGGGGCAGATGGACCGTCAGTACACTACACCTCATATCTGATTAGATTTCGTATTTGACGATGAGCCCTAAAAAGCCAATTCAAAAGTGGGGAGCCATTGATAAAAAAAAAAGTATTGTTTCAGTTTTCAACGAGTGTTGTGACTTCTCTCCTTTAAGACTTGTCACTCCAAAGGAGCGATATGTAAGAATGTGGCCAAAAATGTTGCTGCAGTCAAATTCAAAACAGTTTCCCCTGCCCTACCCCCCAAACTCGAGGTTGCCAGACAGCGACGCGCTAACCTCCGCTCTGCTCACTCAAGTCAGTCTCAAAGTCTCAAAGCAGAGTAAAAAGCTAAATATTCATCAACAACTTTAATTGCTCTGACTCACAGTAACTACGAGTGGAGTTCATGTCACTCAGGTGATCTGCAAGTTATTGTAACATTTCACCGCTCCGACGCTGTGTGTGTGTGCAGCGCTGACACACACAGACACACACACATACTGTAACCCCGCATCTACAGGAGCATCTACAGGAGCCCCTGCTGCTGTACATGAGCCTACATGAGACGTCTTACCGCAGAATAAACGACACAAGCCACTCCGGTAGCCTACTCCTCCACTTTCTGTCAGATCATAAAACATGACGATGGGAGACAAGCGACCTGACCGGGCCGGACTCATCTAATGAACCGCTCCACACGTTCACAATCACTTAATTTACCATCGGCTCCATTTCGCCACATTTCCTCCCTCTTTTCTAACTTTCACTTTGTAATCCTTCCCTTCAGCTTTAGCTTCAGCAGCAGCTCAAAATATAGGCTACATGCTCACAACAGCAAGCTGTGCATAAAATGGTAGAGCGACAAGCCGCTTATTTCTACCGTGTGATATCAAGGAAATATGACCATGATAACCAATAATAGAAAACAATCTTTTTTTTCACAATCTCGTTTTATCTCCCAGCCGTAGTTGCAGCTGAATGGAAGCTTAACTGGCAACCCGGAGGCTGAAATGCCACTGACGCTGTGACTGGGAGAGGGCGCTGGGTGGCGAATATTTTGGCTGTAGGATTGTTGTTGGTGAATTCAGTATGTTATATGAACATTATTCCTGAATCTCTCTGATATATTAGGAGGTGTCATAGACTATGTTCCATTATACAACAGTTAGTTCCGACCGGTCCCAACCGAGCAATTTGATTGGACAACGAGACATTCCATAGTGCTGATATACAGTATAACAGCACTGGGACTTTTCACAGACATAATCACTCCGCTGTTCAGCTGGACAGGAGCTAAGCATGGATGTATTATATGAGCTAAGTCAGAGCCACGCTCCCCATACAGGAGCTGCCCCATCTCTCTGCTGCTGCTGCTGTTGCTGCTACAGTTATAAACGGACCTGAACATTAAAACCTGGACCTGACCTGGTCCGTCTAATTGGCGATAAATCTCTACTAAACCCGGCTGGGGGAAAAATCGCCGCGGGGGCAACTACGTTTTGACGGTGATGTGTTTTGATATTAGCGTTAGCTGTTGTTAGCCACGTAGCTCAGCTACTTAGCTTCAACTGTGTTTATATTGATTACATAGCAGATAAACAAATGTAATACGGTGTCGATAACGTCTCTGTATGTCTTCACGCTGGTCCTGTTGCTGCGGTGCTAATCAGACACGGGCTCAGAACCAGAACCAGCACTGGAAGCAGCTCGATGGAGAAGCTTGTAGCTCGTAGCAAGCTAGTATGAAATGTTTATGTGTTGCCTGGCAACAGCCTTGTCTCCCTTCCAGTTGCGGAACTATTTCTGTTGGCGGAGCCAAATAAATGATTAAATAAACAAACAAATCATAATCTCTTGTAGTTTATTACTGTTCTAAAATGCGCTCGTAGCACTGTTGTATAAAAGCAATATCACACTCGAGGTCGTGCTGTTGTACTGTATATCAGCACGGTGTGATTATCTGACCGAATCACAGCCGTGCTGATATACAGTACAACAGCACGACCTCGAGTGTGATATTGCTTAACTCAACTAAACACTCCCAAGAAACTCCAGGACACAGCTTTGTTACTTCCATGAAGTTTACTTGAGATATTTGTGAAACTGCAACAAAATACAGTAAAATACTTATTAAACAAACCTGATACAGAATATCAGTGTAGATAGCACACTTGGCTAATATAACAGCACAACAGATAAATACAATAGAGCTAACAAAGCTAACTGGGCCTTGCTCATGCTAATCAACATCTTAGCTGTCACAATCAACAACAAAATTCAAAATGAGTAACGACTCAATGTTACATACTGAAGAATACTTACACACGTTGCTTTAGCCAAGAAAGGAGAGAAAGAAAGACGGAGAAGGCGAAGCTGACAACTGAGAGGTCACACCTGTAGCTGATCACTACAGCTGTGTCCCAATTCAGGGTCTGCATCCTTCGGAGGGTGGATTTGAAGGCCGATTACGTCACAGCGCTGCGCGAAGGCTGTCCCAATTCGTCCAAATTCGAAGGGTCCTCCAAATGCAGCCTCCAAATGCGTCCTCCTTTCCCCTGCATTCGGAGGATGCATCGCTACCATCCTTCGCGGCCTCCCGTATCCCAAGATGCTTTGCTGCACCGTTGTTGTTATTAGCAACCTAGCCGTTAGCTATCGAACGTAGCAGCTCTGTGCTGTAGCCACGGTAACCGGCTCTGCGGCCGGCTCGGAGGTGTGGCTGCCCGCTGCTGAGCTCTGCTCTGCTCTGGCTGCACAGGTGAGGAGCGGAGGTGTGTGACAACTTTTAATAAGAAAGCTATGAAAACACATTACTTGTGCTCTTTATTCTCTATTCACTTGCCTGAAGCCCCCCCCCCCCCTGGCTGCTGTTCAATGGTTTGTTTATTAGTATATTAATGATAACTGCCCTTGTATTGATTCTACTTCTTGAAAAAAAAAAAAAAAAAAAAAAGGAGGAGGAGGAGGAGCGGTAGAGCCGTTACAAGCGGCACTTTTAAATGTTTAACGTCCGGCCGTTGTTTACGTTCGGCCGTTGTTTACGTTCGGATCAGGAAATGCTCTGAAGGCTAGACCGTCTCATTTACCGACGGTTGATGCGGCCGACGGAGGAGCCTCCGAAGCCGTTGCCTCCGGAGACCGCGTAGGCTGGGTCCTCCGAAGGCTGCAGCCCCTGAATTGAGACACAGCTTACATATGGCAGCCTTTACTTTCCCAGAATGCACCAGCTCTAGGTTGCTATGGTTACAAATATAAACAAATGGGACTAGGCTGCTGACTAACTAACACAATACTTTCAAGCAACATGACAGGAGGATTTTACAGCCAGTTTCTTTAGATTTCTTACATATTGTACCTTTAAATGATCATCATCTGATTTGTTAGCTGTGGCAGCTTGCACAGTTTTCTGTATAGAAAACTATATTGAAAAAAAACCTTAGTGTATTTAAATGAATGAAAATGCCTGATTTTGTTGATCTTTAATTATAACAAAACATTTTAAAATGTATGTTCTCATGAAGTAGCCCAAGTAAACAATATTTACAGCAGCAGACACTTGTTTTTAGAAAGTCTGAGAAAGTAACCAGTGTCCATGTTGTATAATTTAGTTAGTCCATCACCGCAGCAGTTGTGATGATGTTCATATCAGGAATCTCTGTCACTTAAACATGTGACAGAGCACAGTGTGACAGACAAATAAAAGACACTACAGCAACTGTGATTGCTGTTTACAGACCAGATAGTCATCAAACTCACCTGGTTCAGTTGAAAAGATGTTTTTCTTTTTCTTTTTTTAAGTGATTTCAAGTCCTGCTAATTGAATAGCTTTATTTTTAGTTGACTGAATTGTTGTGATTCTCCCTTTCAGGTCTTTCAGAGGAGGTTGGATGGGAGTGAAAACTTCTACCGGCCATGGAAACATTACAAGAGTGGATTTGGGAATGTAGCAGGGGAGCACTGGCTGGGTGAGTCCTAGAGGGAGAATTACAGGTATATTACTGTAAAGTATCTGTGGATTAAAGATGCTCTCATTACACTGCACAGCAGGCAGCGGCTTTTACTAAATAAATAAGAAAAACGAAAAGAAGCTGCACAACCTGCAGCAGCAGCACATGTCAGTCAGACAGTCAGTGAGTGGCTGGTGAACACAGTGGAGCATTTAGAAATGAATAAATTAAAATATTGTAGAGCCTTGGTGCAAGAGGTGAAGTGTAATCGGAGCTGTGTGTGTGTGTGTGTGTGTGTGTGTGTGTGTGTGTGTGTGTGTGTGTGTGTGTGTGTGTGTGTGTGTGTGTGTGTGTGTGTGTGTGTGTCCTCAGGTCTGGACAACATCTTCCTGCTGACGATGAGGAAGAAGAACGAGCTGCGGGTGGACATGGAGGGCTGTTTGGGAGCGAAGGCCTTTGCTCAGTATTCGTCTTTCTTCGTCAACTCTGAGAGGGAAGGATATCAGCTGGATCTGGGCCGCTTCACAGGAGGAGCAGCAGGTGAGGGTCACTTCAGTGGAAATGTTTCCTTTTCTTACTTGTACTGTAGGTATTCAACAATGAGCCAGGTGAAGGCTGAATGTTACACTGTGGACAAACAGACTAAAAAAATATCACATGATTTTTTGAATTCTATAAAAATAATTTTAGAAAATAGAAAAATTTGGCAGTTTCACTGATTTCACTGTATAAACAAACAAACAAATTTCTTTTAGCTGGATTAACTGCATCTTTCCTCCTCCATTCCAAATTGAAATTACATTTTGACTCTGTTGTTTCTAGGGGACAGTTTAACAGACCACAATTCCATGAAGTTCACCACCTATGACAAAGACCAGGATGTGTGGGATAAAAACTGTGCTCGGCAACATCTTGGTGGATTCTGGTACAAAGACTGCCAAAGCACAAACCCCAACGGCCTGTACGCACCTAATGGTGTCAACCATCAAAATGTCCAAATCCTATGGTCCGCATGGAGAGGAGAGGTGTGCTCCCTTAAGACCATCACCATGAAAATCAGATCAGTTGCTAAGTATCCATGCACTTAATCTGATCAGCAGTAGATCAATGAGATAATCACGCCCTCCATCAGGGTTGGAGAGCTGGGATGTTCGGGCATATAATCACTAGTCCGACTGGACTTAATGCCAACAATAACCTCTGAATCAAAATGATCATAAAATCTTTCATTGTTCTCTTTCTTACTCATCTTGTTTCAAAATTCCTGTTAGACATGATAACTCTGTTGAACAGGTGCATGCACTTGCTTCCTATGTTTTTATACCAGATGCATTTAAATTCAGTTTCCTGATTTTTTTTTTCATATCAAAAATTGTATTTAGTGATTATTGTTCGTGATTGATGCTGATCTGAGTGATTATCAAATAAATACACTTGATTGTTTTAACTTCAATGTTGTCATTTTTAATATCAGTTTTATTCCTCAGTGTAGAAAATGATCTCACTGTTATTTATAAGGAGTTCATTTTTTCCTCTATTTTTCTCAACTGGCCGTACATGCTAATAATTAGCACCAAATACAAATAAAGATGAGACTGATTGGAGCATCTTTAGTTTCACAAGTCATAAACTAGAGTGTTGGATAAATAAAACATTTGAGCAGATGATGGTGCTGGAGGAGAAGTCATGTGATCATCAGAGTCACCACAGTTCATCCTGTTTGGATCATGTGTCTAAAGTTCACAACACTAACTTCATAGCGGCACTACAGGATTAAAATTATAATGATTTGACATCAGGGAACCATGAATATCTGTCCAAAGATTTATATCAGTAATATAAGTCTAAACTTTAGGCTACAATGTCTCTTTTATTTATATTATTTATTTTACCTTTGTTGTTTTTCATCTGCTGCTGTAACAAGTCAATTTTCCAGCTCAAGCTGTATCTTCAAAATAAAGCTAATAATAATTTCCCGACCCTGCTCCTCCTCAACCTTCTCCTCTTCCTCCTCCTCATTCACTGTTGGAGAAAAAATCAGGATCCAAAACAGGGCTAGTTGTGATCGAGGATCTTTATTTTCCACATTCAATGATACAAATGAAAGTATCCAAAAGTGTTCAAAAAGTAAAAAAAAAAAAAAAGTCATCAAAGCGTCAATAAAACTTCACAAAAATGATTAGAAAAGATGGAGATGAAGTTCAGTGCATTAGAGTTTACACCCCCAAAAAATGGACATAACCCCGAGCCTGTCCCAGACCAGACTAAACTTCTTCTCTCTGTGACTTTGTTTTTATACTGTACTGTAAAAGCCCTGCCTTCTTATTAAAATGAGAGGTGAACATGACACTTCTTCCCCAGTGTACGCCCTGTGATTTGTCCAGATGTCATGTTGCGATCTTTCATCAACATAATCTCCACCCTACACGGCGACTGTATCACATTTTGCCACGTAGCGAGTTCACCCAAGTTCAGCGTCTTTGGCACCACTCTATAGGCGCGTTTCCATTGCAGGAACTTCAGGGTAATTTTACGGGGCCAGCCCCGTTGGTGCGTGTTTCCACTGCAGGAACCTCCCCCACAGGGCCATTTACAGGAACTTTTACGGGGGCCAACAGAGTACCTACTCCAGGGTAGGTACTCCGTTCGGCCCTGAAAAGCTCCTGGGTGGGGCTCGAGGTTAACCCGGCACTGACTGGCTAAAGCTAGAGCAGCTCTGACGCCACCAGAAAGCACCAAAACAACCGGCATTTTTAAAAGGGGGAGCAGAAGGGGAGCATTATCCTAGCAGCTGTAAACAACAAGAAAACAGCAGGAAGATGTACATCAAATGGAGCGACGGTGAGGTGCAGACATTGATTGCAGTCTACGGCACCGAGGAGATTCAGAGGGGGTTTGAGTCATCGCGGCGAAATGAAAATATCAGCGCACCTCGACACACTGGGGATCCATCACGCCGCAAAACAATGCCGTGAAAAGTAAAAAAAAAAAAAAAAAAAACTCAAGCAGGATTACAATCAACCGCCATGTGCACAAACACACAAACCAGAAACGCGGCTACCGCCTCAGCTCCTTCCATCCTTCTCCGTTGTTGTTATGATTTTTGTGCATGTGCTTTTGACCTGCCTGGGTTACGACACAGTCGAAACTGTCGCACAGCGATTAAGCGGTGATCGAAACTCATGATGTCGCCGCGGGGTCCGACTCTGCAGTGGAGACACGACCACTGAGAGGGCCGAGTGAGAGGACGGTTCCTGTAGAAGTTCCTACCCTCTCCCTTTACCAGGAACTCCTGCAGTGGAAACACGACTAATGTTTATCCTGACCTAACCCTTGGCAAGGACAAAAACTGTTTTGTGGAGTGGCATGATGCTAAAACCAAACCCTGTTTCTGTCCCTAGGGTGCAGCACTGAAATGATGTCTGTATAGTATAAAGGCCTGGGTGAATTTTCAAAATGACTCAAGAACAGTTGTATTTGGTTACATGCTGCCATTCCGACATGCTGCCACTCCGACATATCGCCATTCCGACATTCTACTATTCAGACATGTCACCACTCAGACATACCACCATTCCGACATGTAAACGTCCTGCCATTCCGACAGTTTCGTCCCGCCATTCCGACAAGGCTTTAATTTCCATAAGGAAATGTGCGTTACTCCGAGCGGTGGTTAGGGTGTGTGTATATAATAAACAATTACACACAGATCAACAGAAAGCCCCCCCCCCCCACTGTCACTGTCCGTGTGTGTGTGTGTGTTGGTGCGTGGTGAGGGTGAGTGAGAGAGAGTTTGTTTGTCCTACTGTCCACACGGGAGAGACGCCGCGGCTCCGCCAGGTGACCACGCCAGTCCTCTCCCTCGTCCCGCTTGGCTGAAAACGGCCCGGCCGTGCAGTGTCCAAAAGGAAAAATAATCCACTATGCCGCTTTGGAATTGCCGCCACGCCAGCCGTCCAAACGCCGACCGTGTCTCTCATTCTCCTCCCCTCTCACCACGTCACTTCCCCATTTAAACCCTCGGTCCCACTAATGCACTTTTACGCATTACGCACACAACTTACAGCAAAAAAGAAACATTCATTCATTCATTAAAGGTCCGCACGTCCCCTTGCGCAAACCACAAGGATAATTGATCATTTCCCTGGCCTAATACACAATGAAAAAAACCTGCAAATCAACTACCCAGGCTGGCCAGGCAAAACCCAGTGGATCACTACGGGATCATCCCTATGTTCCCCGGGTCCTATGTTCCCCGCTTTGTATGGAACCGGGGAACATAGGACCCTTCTTTTATAAAAAGGTCCTATGTTCCCCGCTGTTCACCCAAAAGGTCCTATGTTCCCCGCTTTGTATGGAACCGGGGAACATAGGACCCTTTTTTTAAAAAAAGGTCCTATGTTCCCCACTGTTCACCCAAAGACCCGGGAAACATAGGACCCTTTTTTAAATAAAGGGTCCTATGTTCCCCACCGTTGCCGGTTGACGGACGCGGAGAATCTCTCTCTCTCTCTCTCTCTCTCTCTCATACTTTTTACTGGACTCAATCGACCAAGGAAAAGTGGTATAATCTGATATTTTAGATCGGAGTTTTGAAAAAAGCGTCAAATCTTCCAGCCCTCTCCCTCACGTATTTTACGCGGGCGGCAATGCACCATTCTCGGGGAGCGCTTTGGGAGGGTCCCCTCTCTGGGTCTCCGGGCCTGGAGCTTCTGGGACTGGTTCTGGTTTTACAGCTTCTGATGATAATATTTCAACTCCAGTCAAGTACTGGACCCCCACTCACACACCTACAGGCACACACAGACAGACAGGACTCTGTCTTCCTCACCCTCAACCCAGCCCATTATAAAATGCGTTATATTATTATTTTATTATTATATTTTTCTACTTGTGGAGAAGACAGTGTTGAGTTCTCTTTCTGCCTTATGGACAGTGCCATGGATGTATTTGCCACAGAGTGAACTACTGATATCTTTTGTCTAGTGCTGAACTGTGACCAAGTCACGCTGTCCGCTGTCTCGGTGCTGAAATGAATGACAGCGCGTCACTGAGAGAGAGAGAGAGACGGAGATCGCGGCGGATGCATCTTTATCCACAGGATGCGCTGCGCTCTGACTCTTTCTTTTCTTTCTTCCTACCAGCTCTCCTGTTCGTCTACACATTTGTTTTTCAGTTTATGACTCCTGCCCTCCCTGCAGATTAACAGCTGATTTGAGAACCTAATGCATATGATTTACTATTGCACATTTCCTTTTGCTGCTATAATAAACATTTTCTCAGGATTTATTGTGATACAAATATGATGGAAACTGGTAACAAACGTGCAGTAAAATGACAGAAAGAAGTGGCAGGAAAGAAGTTTTGCTCAAGACAAAGTTTCTTCATCTTAAAGAATGAAAATGTCAATTTGTTAGGCTTTCAAATCACCAAATGATTTGCTTGGAATAATTTCGTTTGTTGTAATGGTTGTGAGCATAGACAACGGACATCTTGGCTGAGCCAAATGTCATTTTACGTGTAGGTGGAGCTGAACAGGCAGACGCACAGAGGCATGCGTAAAACACATTTTAACTACTTCGTGCTGTTGCTTTTTTTGTTTGTTTTTTTGTTTTTTCTTTACCTTTCGTTTCCTTTGGATCTTTGTGCATATTATAAAGCTGTCCTGGTCCCTGTTTGTAAGCCTTTTTTATCCGGAGGAAATTCCCCAAAGTTGCAACAACTTGTAGTGATCCACTGGGTTTTGCCTATAGTCTGTTGGAGCTATGGGCTCGTTGATTTGCAGCTTTGCTCCCCAGGTTTTTTTCATGATCAATTATCCTTGGCGTTTGCGCACGGGGATGTGCGGACCTGTAATGAATGAATGAATGAATGTTTTGTTTGTTTTTTTGCCGTAAGTTGTGTGCGTAATGCGCACAGGTGCATTAATGGGACCGTGGCAGTCGGCGTTTGGACGGCTGGTGTGGGGGCGATTCCAAAGCATCATTGTGGATTATTTATGGTGTGTTGTTACCCTGTAAAGGCCCGTCTGGACGCAGCACGGCCGGGTCCGTCTGCAGCCAAGCGGGACGAGGGAGAGGATTGGCGTGGTCACCTCGGCGTCTCTCTCCCTCACTCGCCCTCACCACGCGCCAACACACACACACACACACACACACCTGCACACGGGGGGGAGACTTTGTGTTTATTTATTAAGCTTCCACTGACTGTATCACATCTGTACGCATGTCTTAAAACGTGCGTGTGTGTCAACCAGCAACAGCGGGGAACATAGGACCCTTATTTAAAAAGAAGGTCCTATGTTCCCCGGCAACAGCGGGGAACATAGGACCTTCTTTTTAAATAAAGGGTCCTATGTTCCCCGGTTCCATACAAACCGGGGAACATAGGAGCTTTTTTGGAAAAAACGGGGAACATAGGACCTGGGGAACATAGAACCCGGGGAACATAGGTACGCTCCCATCACTACAAGTTGTTGCAACTTTGGGGAATTTACTCCTGGTAAAAAGGCTTACAAACAGCTTCATAATACGCACAAAAATGCAAAGGAAACGAAAGGTAACTTGAAAAAAAATAGCAACAGCATGAAGTAGTCAAAATATGTGTTTTACGCATCTGCCTGTTCAGCTCCGCTTACATGTAAAATGACATTTCGTTGCGTACAGAGTCTCTCTCTCTCTTCAGCACCGAGACAGCGGACAGCGCTTCCGCTGTCTTTCAGCACTACAAAATATCAGCAGTTCACTCTTCACTGATAAATCCATGGCACTGTCCATATAGTTAGATAATAATAAGTAATACATTTCACATGTAAGGGGAGCTGAACATATAGTTTTCATTCACAAACCAATGTGGGAGAGCTCCAAGACGCGTGTGCCAGACGCACAGAGGCATGCGTAAAACACCGACCTGTTTAGTTAATCTTTTAGTTAATTTTCGTTTCTTTTGGATTTTTGTGCGTATTTTGGAGCCGTTTTGGTCCATGTTTGTAAGCCTTTTCCCCCCTGAATTATATTTTCTAAAGTGCAACAAGTGGGTTCTGAGTGTGTGATTGAAAGCACGGTCTGCTTCCCGTTCAAGGCCTATCTCCTCCTTCGTTGGTTTACGAGGTTGTGGAGTCCCTCTGCTTAAAATCTGAGGCTTTGAAATCGTCTGCCGTTTGAATTATCTGACCAATCTGTGTGCTTTAATGAGATGCACTGGACAAACGTGGGCAAACTGCTATTTTGCGCCGGCATATCATTAGTGCAAAATAGTGTTAGGCCTATTTTTTTTTTTTTTTTTTTTTTTTGCGGTGGGGTGGGGTAGGCTTTTAAAAGATTTGTCGGAATGGCAACACGTTTCAAAGAGAAAAAAATACCGCCATTCCGACCTTAGGAGACGAAAATTGTCGGAATGGTGGGATGTTTATTAAAGGGTAAAGTGTTGCCATTCCGACAATTAGGGCCTAATGTCGGAGTGGCGGCATGTCGGAATGGCGGTTGCCCCCCGTTGTATTTGGATGGAATGAATAACCATAGTTCACCATTAGTGATTTTGAATTAGTGAAATATAATTATATAATAAATATTTCCTGTCTGGTACCTGAGAAAGGTCAAATTCCGCCTGGACATAGGTCTGTGTTAAAACAGATGTAAAATTGCTTAGGTTCATTTTTTTTTAGTTTTAATCATGTTTACATCAGGCTCAGTTCAACAAAACAGTTTATGCTACTGTGAGTTTCATCCCTAGTCTGTTGGTCTCAGTCGGTCAAGTACCACCATGAAAACAAATAAACATTGTTTTGTTGCTTAAGCCTATGTATTCAGTTATTATTCAATGGTAGATACTAAAATCCATGTGAAAAGAAAAATGCTTCTCACTGTTTTCAGGTCAAATATTTATATGCGATTAATTTCGATTAATTAATTACAAAGCCTCTAATAAATTCGTTTTTTTTTTAAAAAATCTCCCAGCCCTACTTTTAGCTTCGAGCTTGTATAGCTAACGGAAAATCACAGAAAAGAAACACTGATAATAGTGCTTCTTTCTAAAATCTCTATTAACTTGTATTTCCAGGGCATGAGGTGAGAGGACTGACAAGGCTGAAGGTGAGGTGATCCTCTCGAGAGCACCTTAGTAAATACTGTATAACCCAGCCTCTGAAGCCTTTCGTGACACATAAAACATACATTGTAATGAACCCAGACGTGTCCGAATTTTTAATAGCAGTCTTTGATGGTATTTATTTATTCATTAAAACTTAATAGAAAGTGGTTTTGAGCCATTTCAAATCGTGGAAGCTAAGCATCTCACGTTCGTAGACTGCGCTCCATCCACTGACAGTCAGGGCACCATTTCTTCCTGCGGCACAATCCGTGTGGTAATTTTGTGGTGTTTATGTGTCACGTAAGGCTTCAGGGGGTGGGTTACAGTTCATACTTAAGTACCCGTAACATTAATACAAACATTATTTTTGCAGAATGAGTGTGTTGTTATTAAACAGCTGGATGCTGGGTTAAAATGCAGCTGGAACTGGTCCTGGCTCAAGCTGGAGGGAAAGGTGTCAGTAAAAGGGCAAGAGGTGTCCTTTCATCTACGGGGTGTTTTCAACAAAATCAACAGGCAGGGATTTGCCAGATGTGTTCTTTGCCACAAAAACATCAATTATGCAAACAAAGGCAGCCATGCTTTGCAGGGTCACTGCCAGACAGAGATCCATAAGAAGAAGGTGGAGATGATCGCTTCTACACAAAGTGTTGCCAGCAACTTCCTTCCAGGTTCATCTAGGCAGAGTCCTGCAAGCCAGAGTCAAGCAAGCCAGGGCCCAGAGACTATCAGGCAGCAGTGCCAGGGAAAGATTCCTGTATCTGTTATAAACAGAATTGCAAATGCAGAGGTAGGTGGTGTAGGTCTGTTAGTTAGCACAGTCAGCATGGACAGAGTAGTACACAAGCACTTTGAGATTGTTTATTTAATGTAAATTTGTTGTTGTTGTTGTTATTATTCACAATCATACACAATCTTACATTAATGACTTCATTTGTGTTTTAGGCAATTACCCTCGGAACGTTGGCGGATTCCATCCCCTTTTCCATGGCTCCTGTAATTGACCCTTTGTCAAGGCCCCGACCCCCACGGTTACTGTTGCTAGGTTGGACAAACAATGGTCACGGAAGGGTTAACTCCCATTGGAAACCATTGAAAATTAGGCAGATTTAAATTGCTTGTAAGGAAAATTTGAATTAACTTATAAATCAGAAAAATGGTGTCCGTGATAGAAGACAGGCGTGGCTAAAGAGCGATTGAACGGGCATTACCCGACTTTTCCGAAAAGTGGGGGAAAATCATTGTTTTGGTCACTCACTAGCTAGTAGCTAACGACGCTAGCTAACGTTAGCTACATGCTAACGCTTAATCTCCGCTGATCTCCCGTTTCTCCTCGTAAAACTTCACAAAGTTCAAAAGACATTAGCAGCGGTAATGTTACGTTTGCTAGATAGATGAAGGTATTAGATCTTCTCTGTCTATAAACACGACCGGAGAGTAGACTGGAGAATGAATGAGCTTTAATAGCACTTCAGTACAGCCAGGGAAAACAGGCTCACTTCTCATGAGGACTGCACAACAACAACAAACAAAACTATGCAGTTAACCCCTGACCTATGCCTAGAGCTCCCCCTAGTGGACCACCCCCAAACCCTATTATTAAGCTCAACTAAATACATAACAGAAGGTTAAAGTCATATGTTATATACAGTACATAGGCTAAGTTTGATGTCTTGGGTTTTGGGAATGGGATAAAAATGACTTCAGGAATACATTCCAGATATCCGGAGTCGCTATTGCAGGTACCCCAGGCACACATTTTAACCATATTGAAAAATTATAAAGTAGTTTTTGCCAAAAAGTTGCTGTCCTACAAAGTGATAAAGTGATAAAAAGAGATATACAAATCCCCTCTGTAAAAACTTCTGACTCTAATGTTTCAACAAAATAAAACAATTTTGAAAAAGGCTTCATCCATTTCTCAGATTTTTATTTCTGGAAATGTACATGCAAATTAGCGCATATTTCATCAGTTATTGCTCTCATTTACATGTTTAACCAGTTATGGTACGCCCCTATTTTTTATGTTTTTTGCCATAACGCCATGCCCAAGTTGTGAGCAGCACAGATCCAACATAGTTTAAGATTCAGAGATGTGCCTGGTATCATTGTAAAGGTAACACTCTCAGGATTACTGTTAATAACCCCTTGTCATTCCGACGGCCCGCCGGCGGGCCCGCGGGGGGGTTTTAATCAGGGAGGTGTCATAGAGGATGTCACCAGTCACTTGAAATAGTCATGCCACATATCGTTGGAAAGCTAAAACTCTTGTGATTAAAGATATGCCGACCATTCCTAAATATAATCATCACAGCAACACTCGAATCAGACTATAAACATGCTAACAAAGTTCGTAAAAAGCCGATATAACTCACGATTTGTGTCAGGGCAGGCTCAGGATCACAGGGTTTCCCCACAAACTTGGTGTCGTTACATTCAGAAAAGTCCAGTAAATCCAATCCAGTAAAGTATTTAGTCCAAAACACACGGTTGTACCGGTAGATAACCTCATCCCGCTGCTGCATCTTATGAAATTACGCATTGTATATCCAGTAAATCCGTTTATTTCTCCTCATAAGTCCGGCGTTTACATGAAAACAATGTTTATTTCACTTTACAAAATGGCGCTGCCCTCTGACCTTTCGATTGACAGCTCACTCGACCAATCACAAGCTCCCTGTCCCCGGCTGCCGCCTGCAATAGCGAATGGAGTGGCTGTGTCTCATGAGGAACATCCCCTCCGACAGCGCTGAATGGCTTCAGCCAATAGGAACCGATCCCGATGGAAACTGTAGCATTGAATAGCCAATGAGATTACGAAACGAACGATGTGCTGCATTCACGGTCCCTGGGAAAAGGCAGCACTGCCATTTTCATGCGTAACTTTGCAAAAGCTGCACTTTGGCGCATGTATTGTTTCTCAATGGCAACTTTAGGAAAACGCCTAGATATACACTTAGAAAAACATGTGTAAAATACTCATTTTTAGCAGGATTGTTATCAAATTTGAACTGGGGCCAGGTAAGGCTTCATGCTGTAGTCCCATTGTGTTTTCCAGCTAAAATTCTCAGCCACACTCATCTTCAGGCATCTGATTGCAACAAAAAAATTCAGGCGAGAATAAAAACATTCTAATTCAGTGTGCTCCCACTTAGATATCTCTATGATAGTAGCACTTATAGTGATTATTTCAGTTTGGGGAAAAACTTCAGAGTGATACCTTTCAAAAGAGACCAAGCCCATCCATATTCTCCAAACAGTTCAAGAACAGCATTCAATTTACTTTGGGTACGCCTTGGATAGGCGAATATTACAGAATTTATAGGAGTGGTTTAAGTGGTTTTTTGATTCTGTGACTTTACTGACAAAAAATGGCAAAGGTTAGAATGATTAAATTGTTTCCCCGCCCATAGGTTTGCCTATAGAATGACATGGGTACAGACATTCAGGGAGCTCTCAGCAGGCTATAGACACAATTAGGCCACAGCCACAGGTCTTGGCTTCCTGCAGTCCAAATTTCAAGTCAAAAGACCAAAAGAAACAAAACAAATACAACCGCTAAACTCCTGGCGCGCAGTAGCAGTGGATTATAGAACTATACGCCTATCTACATTGTGTATTTCTATGCGGCGGAGCGGGTGGCGTGCACGCCGGATACACGGGGGTTTGTTTATCAGCAACCAAACGTGATGGCGTAGTGTCATACACCGTTGAAAACTTCAGACTATTGGCTAAAAGGTTATCGGCTTCATTTCACGGACAATTTCTATTGGCTCAAGCAGCTGTCAATCAAAGTCACGTTGTCAGTCTCATCGTCACGTGTCCTCATTGGCTTTCGAGACATGTCCCGGCCCATCCTCACCACCGATTGGCTACTGAGTGGTGTCGTTTGAAGCAGGAAGACCTCACGGATGTAAACATTCAGTCACATGTAATCACAGATCGCTGTGCAACTCGTAAAATGCGGTAACGGGGTCGGTTTCTGTTTTGATCCGCGTGTATTACGTTACGCATTGGACTAAACACATGGACATATTGAGTAAAATACTTCGGTTAGAAGGAAACGGATTTCATATTTCACAAGCATGGATACTTGGCAGGGTTTTTCCTGGCCAAAATTTCGGCCGAGGCGGGGGGGGTTGGAGTCCCATATTGCTGCGTGACAATGCTTATACAGTAGGCTAGTCCATAACATTAACCTAACCCTAACATTAAATAAAATCACTGGCTCTACAGGAATCACATTATATTCCTCTTAACTCATTGAGTGCCAACCACGTCATTTCTCGTTTTTCGTTCCCATGCGTTGAGTGCCAAAAACGAGATTTTACGTTTTTTGCTTTTTTTTTTAATTATGAAAATAGACACTTTAATACACATTATATGTAAATTTGGGGACTCTACGACGAGCAGAACTGAAATAGATGACGATCAAAGTCTCATGACAGCTCATGATCTGGAAGTTTTTATCATAACTCAGCTTTTGCAAACGGAGTTCTGCATGTGGATGCAGCAGCTGCTCTGCTCTCACCCTCGAGGCTCCAGCAGCTCGGAGCCGAAACAGGAAGCTCTCAGCCGACAGTCCCGCCCGGTTTTCATCTGGAGCAACACCGTGTCCTCCCCAAAGTCCTCCCGCGGTAAAATCTGATGGTCTCTGGGCCAAAGCAGACCGGCCGACCCGTACCACAGCAGGACCGCGACCACCGGCGGGACCGGTGTTCCCGAGCCGCTGTGGCCGACAGACCCTCACGTTCCGCGGCGAGAGGCTGTGACACGGCACGGTGCGTCTGTGTTATTGCTGTTTAGTGGCGCCCCCCCGCCCCCGATGGTGGTTTTGTGAATAGAACAACATTTGTTGTATATATTTATCTTACACGAGCCCTTTGATCCAGAAATGCGAGTGTCAGAAGAGCGACAGGCACAAACAGAGCACCTTTCATAAAAGACGCTCTATCTCCTTTTCTAGAAAAAAAGGAGGGGTTTTGGTGAAACCCAGCCATGTTTAGCTTGACTTTCCTCAGGAACAGAGGCACGTAGAAACAAACGGTTTGTGGCCATTTGAAGCATAAAGTTTCACCTTTCAAATGAGCTACAGTATGTGTTGGTGGCAATAATATAGAATACACTATGGCTCTACATAAAAAGTCAAAAATGGTCTAAATTGCCGGTACACTTGACTAAAACTTTGGAAAGGAGCGCGGCACTCAATGAGTTAACTGGCCTGTTGCTCACATGTAACTTTGGTGTATATGAGTTAGGTGTGTGAATATCTCACACACACTAGTGTCAAAAAAAAAAAAAAAACTCGGAGCGCTGATCGTGAGAGGATCCTGAGTGTTCAGGCAGCGACAAACTGACAAACCTGTGTCAGATGATTGAACCATGTCGTGCGCTCACTGTCCCGTCATTTTCCAAGAGAACATAACCTGCTCCGGACCAGGTTAGTCGTTCAGCATCTTACCATGGAGATTTATCCCGGTAAGAAGTGAACCACCGTCGTAGTACGGAAGACCCAGAGTTAACCCTTAAGTTACCTGGATAAGCTCAAATCCTGCTTCGTAGTCTCTAGTGTCTTTGACACACAAGCTGTTCAACTTGATACGGTAACCTCGGATATTTGAGACCGGCAGTAAATTGGGAGTCGGCTTTTACGGTTACCCAAAGTCCTGTCACCAAGCTGCAAAGGACACCACTGCATCTCTCTCTCTTCTCGCTCTGTGCCGGTGGGGTGCATTGGTTCACGCTCAGCACAACCTCTGAACCTGTTAAAATAGCCGATTTTACAGCTTAAAAAAACATATTTACAGCCTGGTACATTTTATTTTTTTGGTCTCGACCGATAGTTTCTACCCCCGCACACACTCTGAGGGGGGTGAATTTTTTTTAAACTCTACCGTTTTACTAGCCAGGCTAGCGCCGCCTACTGGTTCCGGCAAATTTCATTTGCCTCAACCATGTAGTCAGGGAACTAGCAATGCGTTTCGGTTTGCTGGACCAATCAGCGAACAGACGGGTAAGTGAAGGCGATGACGTTGAACTCAAGCGCTCAAGATTAACCTATGAGCTTAACCGGTGTATAGCACACGTGACCACCAAGCAGCAGCGATTAGTTGAAGCAAATGTAAGCAACCGCCTCCCGGAAGCAAACGAATCCCTATGGCTCGTGTTCAGACCGCTATATGAAATGTAATGAAGTAAGCGGCAGATGTATCAGGCTACCGTTTTACTGTTATTAGGTTTAAAGTTCTGGCCAATTAGGGCGCAGAACCGTTGAGTGACAGGTCCAGAGACCGCTGCTACGAGGCCAGTGGGCGGGTTCTCGGCTGGCCAACGGCCGCACCGCTCCAAATATGGCAAGTAGAATCCAACATGGCGCGGTTCAAACCCCCGTAGTAGCGGCACAAAACAGACTCCCCCAAACCAATGGGTGACGTCACGGGTGCTACGTCCATTCTTTTTACAGTCTATGGCAGCGCGTCAACGTCATCTTGCAGCCCGGCCCGGAGTTGAAATCAAACGCACCCCTTCTGCTGCGGTCGAGTTGAACCCTGAGTTGAAAACAGCGCCACTGAGCTTCCATAGAACTACATTGATTTTCAATCAAGATTCAGGCACGCAATTTTGAATGCAGGAAAAACCCTGCTTGGCGAGCTGTACAAACGGTCTTGTGTCATAAGATGGTTGCTGTAGATCAGCTGTGGATAAAGGGAAGACTTGAAAGGTATGTACGCATCATACGTTAGCTTAGCGGCTAGCCGACCTAACTGCTAATCCTGTTAGGGCTGTGAGCAACCAAAAAAATGGGTGGTCTTGAATTGATCGGGGCGATCTAAGCTTTCTAACAATGTATAACATGAATATATGCTTAAGGGCTGCTGTTAAAAATGTTCGGGAGTAATTGATGCTAGCGCCACCTACAGGTGCATTAACAGTTTTCCACAGAACACCCACAATGTGTCCACATTCAGTATGTACTTGGTTTGAAAGAACAAAGGGATGGCTTCGGTGTGCACATGCCCTACAACAAAAACATCCCAAAGTGCATAATTGACAGTATTGACAGAAACAGATGATACACGCTGAAGCACTTTATCCTCGAAGTGAACATTTTCAAATCTCTGGTTTAATTTCAGAGTTTTCTTTAAAGCAGAACTATGCAAGTCGGCCAGAAATAGCTCGCTCCTTCGTTGGTTTCTCTTTTTTTCCCTCTCCGGAGCTCCCCCACAGTTCTGGGAGGCACATGTCACTGTCGTAAAAAAAAAAAAAAAAACTTGCTGCCACCACCTCCTCCACCCCCTCCACCCCCTACATGTGCTTGTGTTTACTGCTGAAGGTAGAGAGCGGTGTTTGCTAAGCCCTGCTAACACGGAGCTAACGCTAACACGGAGCTAATGCTAACACGGAGCTAACGCTAACACGGCCACACACAGACAAAGACACAGACATACACACACATGAATAAATGTTCCAAAACGAGAAGGCGTGTGTGTGTCATGATGTAGCTTATAAAAGATCCATGGTGTGTGTGTGTCTGTTTTAGCATTAGCTCCATGTTAGCCACAAGCAGAACTTCATCAGTACAAACATTTCATGTTTCCATGGTTTCCTCCGACTTTCCCAACTAAAACCAATCACGATTCATGACATGCATGACGTCATCTGCGTTCCTATCTCGTACTGCCATAAGGCAGTTTCTCGCGATAGTTCTATCCATTGACGAGATTTGTAACACCGAGACGGACGACTGATCTTGCAAGTGTGGTTTTCAGCCAGTGGCGGGGGGGGGGGGGGGGGGGGGGCATTGGCCTAGACCCTGTTTACCTCATAACAGGTCACTCAACCATCACAGTGTCTCTGAGCCACAATAATTACAGCCCAAATCCTGCATAGTTCTGCTTTAACTCACTTGGCAGACATGAAAATGGCATACTAATGCCTTTACTGAGCGCATAGTCAACTAGGAATTTACCTGAAGAAAACTCCCAGCATTGCTTCATCTGATGGCGACTGCTCAGAGTTGCAGTGATGTTGACAAAGCTATTACAGTTATCCACAATATTTTTAAAGTATTGGTGCTTACTTTCAAACCTCATGCACCACAATGGGCGAGGACCATACATCAACATGAGTCTGTAATAATGAATCAAGAAGTGACACTTTGGTGTCAAAACATTTCAATCTTGAAATTAGGTTCGTGGGCATGTAAAAATCCAATACACTCTAAAAAAGAATGTACTGAGTTTACTCAAAAAGGTATGTTTACTTTTTGCATAGATCTTTTTGAGTTGTCCTAACTTCAGTGTTAATTTAGTAATCAGTACTAGTCCAGCATCGTAAGGCGAACTTAAATAGCCACACAAATCTAAAGCTGTATTAAGTTGAATCTAATTGATTTTTTGTATATACTACTTGAATTTTCACGTTGATTGTACTTGATATACGTTTTAAGTACAAGATAAAATCAAGTACAATGACCATGATTTTTTATATATATCCAAGAGCTAAATCAAGTAGTGTCATCTCATCATTCAAATTTAAGTTGTTCTAACTTTATTTAGTGAATGTTTTCTACTCAGAAATGTCCATGCAAAAAGTAAACATACTTATTATAGTATATGCAACTCATTTTACTCAAGTTGGGGTAAATAATAAACAAGAACCACAATTTACAATTCAAATACTTTATTTTGTGAACATCCTTTAAACTTTTGACATCATTCATCTGTAACAGACCTAACAGTAGTACGTTGCGGCAGTGATGTCAAAACACTGTGACCCTCAGAGGTAAAAGAACAGTTCTACATTTTGGCAAACTCATCAACTATGCATGGTTGAGGATTCGATATAAGTGCAAATATTGCCGACAACATTATCAAAAACTTGCTACCCATAGTTGTCTGAATCAAGAGCTGTTTAACATCAAATTCCATTTGTTGATCTCGATGCTGCCATTTTGGTCAGTAGTGTGTGTGTATGTAGTGTGCTACAGTGTGTGTAGTGTGTTAATGAGTGTGTTTAGTGTTAGTGTGCGTCTGTAGTGTTAGTGTGTATACTAGTGTGTTAAGGGAAACTTAGGTTTATTTCAACCTGTCTCCTATCGTCATGAATGTGCTTCATGTGACTAGAGGTGTAAATATTAGTTGTCATGTTAGCCGT
Source organism: Trachurus trachurus (assembly GCF_905171665.1). Lineage (NCBI taxonomy): Eukaryota > Metazoa > Chordata > Actinopteri > Carangiformes > Carangidae > Trachurus > Trachurus trachurus. The sequence goes on from NC_139892.1 coordinate 1,964,471, forward strand.
CATCTAGATACAACTGGGGCGCAGCTAGTAGCTTCAGACCCGTTACAATGTAAGTAAACAGGCATATTTTTCCCCACCAAGACCGCCTCACATTGTTAGTATAAATGTCAGAGAACATAGAAACCACATGGAAATGTGTTGTGTTAGCTTACCCGTCATCCGGTGCAGCTTTCATTGATTGCCATACAAATACCATGCAGACGAGTGGAGGTAATTAGCTCAAACAAACATGTAAACAAAGATGGCTTAAAACGGGTAAGCTAACACGACACATTTCCATGTGGTTTCTATTATGTTCTCTGACATTTATACTAACGATGTGAGGCGGTCTTGGTGGAAAAAAAGTTTGTTTAGTGGACTAACTTTGCCCGTGAAAGTATGCCCGTTCACTTAGGTTTTAACAGGTCTGAAGCTAGTAGCTGCACCCTGTCTGTATCTAGGCAACGACTACCATGACAACTAATATTTTCACGTCACTAGTCACATGAAGCACACATGACAGGTTAAAATAAACCAAAGTTTCCCTTTAAGTTTGTATGGTGTGTGTGTGTGTGTGTGTGTGTGTAGTGTGCCTAGGTGTTATATGTTGCACCTGTTTAAGTTTTTCTGATGGGTAAATGGGTTTGACTATGCTGTTTCCCACCAGTCACAATTGTGACCAAGGATAAAACGTACATTTTCATTAACTAACTTTTTTTGGCAAACTCATGAACTATGCCTTTATGGTTGTGGATCCAAATGCAAATATCGCTGACAAGCGCCATCAAAAACGGTTAACATTCTGGGTCAGCTGAAAAGAATACAGTCCACAATATTCCAGCTCTCAATCAACGACAATCAACTTCAAAGACTGGAATAACACAAGCAGCAACCATCTCAGATGCAAGCTGGATGACATTTAACCACGTAATCTAGAAAGAACAACTGGAACAGCAAGTCCATCACAGCACAAATGAGGTGTCCATGTTTGATTTTCAGTCATGAGGCCCAAAGGCTTTTCATAGCAGCTTTTGCTTTAGAGATGTGACTTTTGGGCTGCTTTTCTGACCATCTAATTTCAGGAATACCTTCTGAAATACCTCACAAGTGTACTTCAGCTCTCGTGGGTAGCTCAGATTGAGGGCATAGATGAGGCCCATCAGCAGAGCACAGGCCCTTGGTACATCCAGCCCCTGCAGGACTTCTGTGCCCTCTATCATGATGGTCGCACTGGCTGGATGAGATGCTGTGCCGCCTTTGGTGACTAGGATCTTCATGACCCGACTCTCAAGGTCTCCACTTTGGCCCTCAGAATCCTGAATGCAAGAATATGAGAAACACATGTTGTTAACCCTCGTGTTGTCTTCTCACGTCAAATTGACTCCATATATTTTTACTGTTCCTTCTTTCCTCCGTCCCTCCCTCCTTCCTTTTCCTTCCCCTGCCTTCCTCGCTCCATTTCTCTTTTTACCTTCCTTCTTCCACTACTTCCTACCTTCGTCCTCCTTTGTTACGTCTTTCCCCTTTCCATTCTCTCTTAACTTTCTTCCCTCCTTCGTTCCCTTTTTCTTTTCTACCTCTTTCTTCCCTCCCTCCTTTTTTCCATCCTCCCTTACTCATTTCCCTCCTTCATCCTCCTTTCCTTCCTTGACCTGAGGACAGCATGAGGGTTACCATAGTGGAAGGCAAATTCTATAACAGTGCTCTGGAGACAAGGAAAACCTGTTTTACCGCATTTCCATTCGGGACATGCGCTTAAGAGAGAGACAGATACAGGAGAGTGATTGACAAAGACAGCATGAAAGGAAAGTTAAATTTTGCTTAAAGTTCATAACTTCAATTTCACTCCAAGATAGAAATGTCTAACGACCAATTTATCAGACAATCAAGCATGTCAATGAGCTGCGTTGTGTCACAATGGGAAAGGTGTTGCATGGATATTCGGTTTTACCTACCACATATTCGAAAAGATCATCCTCGTTTTCCCCAAGATAGACCACCAAGCAGCGAATGGCAACCTCTCTGCGAATTTCAACTGTGTTGTTCTGATAGAGAATTCAAAAAAGAAAAAAAGGTCAAATAGATGCATTTTTAACAGTGGTTAATTTAGTGTCTCCTATTGTAAATATCAAACCATGCACCTTCAGAAGTTCCATGATTTTCTGGATCTTATACAGTGGGTACTAGTTTCATTTGGACGTTTCCCTCACGGAAAGCGTGATTCACGCGTTGCGTGAAATTGTAGGTCACATTGTAGCCACTAGGTGGAAGCATCGTACTGAGATGCAGCTCAAAAGATTTTGGGGTAATTCCACGTTTGACCACAACGTAGCTGCAATGGAGAGTGGCGCTGTTCATAGGCCATAGGTACTTAATTTGCAGCTGTGGTCGAGAGAGCTAGAGAGTGGATGAAGAGAGGGACCGCTACGCCGGTCAATCAGATCAATGTTGTTGTTTTTTATTGTTTCACAGTGGTTACGTTCAACAGGATCAGTGGTTCTCAGCCTTTTGGGGGTCCCCTGCATATTTCTGATCTCTCCTGTAGCCTGGCTGGGTGGCTCCAAGTTTGAGTAGTTTGAGTTCTGCAAGTTCTGGTGAATGTAACAATCCACTCAGCCCACGATCGCTACGTCCGTGCCAGCAGCCTGGACCCGATGCTGCTGGACTCACAAGCGGAGCAATAATGCACATCTGTCAGCAGCTGCTCTTGAAGGGACAGATTAGATGCTGATTTTGTTAACAGTGACTTTGTTGCATCCAAACATTTAGCATATCTGTCGGGTGCTGTCTCTTATCCGGTACAAAGTGGGAGATGACAGAACTACTTTAATCGAGGGAAAGCTACATTGTTGCGAGTTGACTCCGGCCGGCGTGTGCACATGCACTAAGCCTGTGAATATTCTCGTTTGTCCCGGACTCCCGGTCATAGTTATCTCAAGGAAATTTAAATCGAATGCAACTGGACTTGGTTATTCGTCTAGGAAGACGTTTCAGCCTCTTGGATTACAAGTTACAGTTGCATTCGATTTAAATGTCCTTGAGATAAGTGCACACTATTTCTGCTGTCAATCCGGTTATAGTTCATTTGTAACGTGTTTTCTTCATTCTTCATTAGGCTAATGTTAACACTAGAACCACCCAGATGGTCTCACACAGGCGTTTGTGTTTTTCTTACGTAAATGTGATGGTTTCTGAAGCTTACAACTTACACAAATGAAACATTCGATTTCTGGGCATTTATACCCCGGGCCGACAATAGCTTATTTTTTTCTTCAATTATTGTTTTTATCTACAGTATATTTATCATAATATGCCCAATTCGGGAGGGAGAGAGGGGGGGAGAGAGTGCCGCGTTCACGTTACATAATGTAACAGTTTCCAGAGAAATACAAAACAGGATATTTATTCATGTTACCCTCTGTTTAGGTAGATAAAGGTCTCAGTCACATTTGAATAAAAATAATGCAATTAGGCTAAATATCATAGGATCTTTTTTTTAAAGATAGACCTATTTTATTTTTAGTTCCATAATTCAGAGATGATTTTCATTTAACGAAATGAAACGAAACAATGAAGCGAAGCCTACAGTTTTGTCCCCCGGCTTATGAAAAGTGTGAGGAGAGGTAGCTACTGTAAGAACCGGTTTTTCTGTTCAAAGCTGACTGAACAGCTGTGTGAAGTTCTGTGGGGGGCAGGGCTGTAGCCTACTTGAGTGAAGTATCCACACCTATTGATCAGAGATAAATGAAGGTGCTAATGTGTCGCTGATGTGTCTATTAAGCAGACCGCTGCATATAAACCACACTAGCGATATTCACCCAGCCTCGCTTTCAATAAAACACACACTAGCATTCTATAGCCTAATTGCAATCAGTGAAATATATGAAATCAATATAAAACACAATTTAATATGAGAGTTGCTGTTGCTCTAGTTTAATAGCGCTGCAGCTGCATTTACCGTGCGCCCCTGTCTGTATGTGAACCTGTGTCTGTCTATGTGCAGGCAGAGATCAGAGATGGTGTTTTTTTAATAATCATGTTAGTGTTTCACCATATCTCATCTCCGCCAGTCAGCCTCTCAACCTGTCGCCTCTCTCGCGTGCGGGCGCACCGCACGTAAACACACGTGAGACGTGGACACATTTATTTATTTATTTTTTCTGTGGGAAACACTGATCAAGCTGTGCGTACGCACAACTCTCCGCAATATTCCATTGATAAATCACACCGGACCCAAGAATGGTGCGGACATGAACACACCTCATATTCCACCCCCAGAATGCATCAGCACAACCATATATGGTCAGCACGTGCATAATTAAGTAGCCATGTGCTCTGTGGAGCTGCAGCAAAGAAACAACAAAGACAACACCCGGAATGATGCTTCGGCGGACCTGCCCTCGCTTTTGAGGTCGGTTGTGAGAAAAATGCCTGCTGTGCAGACAACTGTGTTTTTTTTAAAGCACCCCTGCATTACACAAACACACACATACGGTATATATAGCCGCACATATAGGCTATATCAGTGATCATAATAATGATGATAAGAGAAAATGCATTATTCACTAAAACTGCACGTTGGGATTCGATCCCAGACTGAAATAAAATCTTTGCTTACAGTGAGAGCTGCTCTACTAAGTGAACTATACCTTTCTTGCGTTACTAATGTTATTGTGTCTCGAGTGTTTCAGAGTCGGCCGGCTGTAAACCAGCTGACCCCGACTGACTTTTGTTTTTTTGCGGTCACATCAGCACGGCTCCATCTTCGGTCGCGGCTGCTGTGGCAAACCTATATCCACACATCTTGTAGCCTATTTCTATCGAGGGAAAGTTATTTCAGGATATCCTGTTTTATCGCCCAGCCCGAAAGTGACATAGGCTATTGCCCGTTCATTCATGAGAAATCATCCAGCTACACTCTCAGTCAAACAAGGTGGGGAATGAACACTACTGTACAGTAGTTGGCTCATTTTAAAAACACACCGGCAGCATCGCCCACTGAGTTAATTAACTGCTGTGTGGAAAACCACGCTGTGGTCCGTAATCGCGGTGCAGATGGGTGTGTTTGGAGCTGACAAGAGGATCGATAAAAGAGAGTGAGACGTATAGCTGCCGTCGTTACATTTTTCTCATTGAAAAACTATACTGTATTATTATTATATTGCATCCCCATTAGTGTTCACTGCTCCGTGCTGCTGTCTTATAGAGGCGATCTGCTGCTCACAGATGCCACCTGGCGGTTGTTTGGACACATTGCAGCTTCTGGTGAAAACACAATTACTCCTCCACAAAAAATCCGCGTGAGCCTCCCGTGACTCACGCGTGAATCTCGCGTGAAACCCTCCAAATGAAACTAGTACCCACTGTAGGCCTATCTATGATATGAACTGTCTGAGACTAATGCCAGAAACCCAGGTGTTTAAACCCAGAGTGAGTGGTCCTATGATTGGTTTCTAGTGAAACCAAAGTCACATGACCACACCCCGAAACTGGAGGGGTGGTCATGTGACTAGGAGTCACATGTCTCCAGGTGTGTATGGGGTTTAAACTTCCTGGGGAGGAAGAAGAATAAGATGACCTGGATGACTGAGAACCTTCACCAAAGACGGTTTATATTGAATATCTTTGCCTTGACGGACATTATCCACAACATACCAGGGCTGACGTCATCCTAATCATTTACTAGCCGCAGTTTCTCAAATTTGAGGTGGAGTGGCCGTCCTGTTTACCGCGGACATTTTGTGTGCGGTCATGTGACTCCCTGGCTCTGTCTGATTGGTTACACGGAGGCAAACGTCGCGAGTGGCTACATCTGATTGGTGAAACGCAGTCATGTGACAGAGGCTCGGAAGTATCTGCATTAAAAAATAAACAATTTGCGCATTGGATCGATAAGTAGCGACCGGAATGCAGCTCAATGTAACGGAGTAAAAGTACCGCTTCTTCTGAAGAAATATACTCAAGTAAAAGTAACAAGTATGCTGTATTGAAACTACTCTTAGAAGTACAATTTATCCAAAAAGTTACTCAAGTAAATGTAACGGAGTAAATGTAGCGCGTTACTACCCACCTCTGGAGGATATGCCATGTTGAACACGAAGTACATGCAGAAGGCTGCGATGAAGGCCTCGTCCATTGAAGTGCAAGAACATACCTCAAGTTCATCAACACTGATGACACACAGACATCGTTTGGACAGGGCAGTTTTCCAGTCTCGGTCTCTCAGTTGGATGGTTGGGTATGGAGTTGAAGGATGTTTCTATGACAGAGAAACATTTTTATTTTAGCATACGTTTTTAATAGATCTGATAAGGGATGCACAGTAATGGTGCGTTCACAGCAAAAGCATCGGGAGCATCGCGGCGGCCAGATGTCATTCATTTTCAATGGAGACTGGTGTCGACGGGCGTCGATGGGCGTTGACGCGCGCCGGAGCCTCGAGAGCCGTCAAATTAGAAGTTGAGAGAAGTTCAACTTAATGCAAATTAGGAGCGTCGCCACCGCGGCGGCAGCCAGTTGCAGACCGGGACTCTCACAGCGGGAGGAATTAAGAGCGCCTGAGTGGACACATCTTCTGCGCTAGGGCTGCCCCCAAACCAAACACTGGTCGACCAAAAAATCATTAGCCGACCAAAATTTCATTGGTCGATTGGTCGCAGGAAAAAAAACTAACATTTGGAGCCGTGTCTTGTCAAAATGAAGTCAAAATCAATGACTGAACTGTATATGAAAGGCTATGGGGCTTTTATTTTGAAGGGCCAGATACAGGAAGTCGTGACGTTTTTTTTTTTTTTTACACGCCACGGGTCTCTCTCGTATCACCGCTGTTTTCAACCATTAGCGGGTCCTGTCTGAGCCCCGGTCCCGTCCCACAGCGCTCACCAGCGGTCAGTGTCAGTGTCACGGAGCGGATCCATGATAGTCCCCGCTGCGGCTGAGACAACTAATCGATAAAAATCGATTAAATTTGTTGGCAACGAATTTGATTATCAATTCGTTGGGTAGCGATTAACTTGGCCCAGAGCCAGGGAAAAAAAGAAAATATTTCTTATCTTTTCCGTGTCCAAAACAGTCAGCAGCAGCAGCAGTCATCCAGCTCCCAGGGGTGCAAACTTGTCACCTTTCGGCGAAATTCGCCGTTTTGGATCCCAAATTGGTCATTTGTGTGATTCGTGTAAATCCGCAATAAAAAAAAATTTGGGGGGGGGGGGGGTCCAGCGAGGCGAAGCAATGCACCTGTCTCTTTAAGGCGCATGCACCTTATCTGGATGACAACGAGTGGTGGCAGCGCTCCTCTTCTGTCCAGCAATACACACCTGAAGCTTCACTTTTAATACAGACTAACTAACGCGACTTTTTGAGCATGGCGAGTGAAAGAGTCGGAGCTAGAAGATGCGCCAGCAGCAGCGTTGTGTAGGTGCTGTATGGGACCGCGTGTGTGTGATGATCGCGATCGCGGCCAATTAGCGATTAGCGCGTTTAGCATTTATTAGCTCCAGTGTCTCCCTCTTCTCTGGAGGAGGGTCTGGCGAGCGAGATTAGCTCCAGTGCGACCTGTGCAGCAGCAGCAGCAGGAGCAGGAGGAGGAGGTTGACTGACTGTGGCAGGACACCTCTGCCTCTGTTTCACTTTATGTTGCTGGTAAATAATGTGGTTGTAAAAGTAGTAGGCTAAAGTTAAATTATTTAGTATGCACTAATTAAAGGGGCAGAGCTTTAAGAGATTTTAGCTTTTATATTTTAAGATATATTTTTTGTAAGAACCACAATTAATAAATATAGGTTATATATTTCAGTGAATATCTAATTGTTCTTAGCATTTGTTAGATAACTTTATTTGCCCAATAAATTAAAACATGTTGGAACTATCAATGTCTCCTCTCTTGCAGCCAGAATCTCACCTACTTTTAACCTCAGACTGTCACAATGATGGATCAGATGTCAGACTGCCTCATTCTTTCAGTTTTAACCTGAATATACAAGACATGATTGATTTTCCCAACAATCAAAGTAAACCAAACCAAACCGAAAACCATGACCACAAAACCGTGAACCGAACCGTTTGCGTGAACATCTTTTAAATACTGCCGCTTATGTTTTATGTAACCTATGGCATTTTTAAGCTTCATGTGTGTTATTGGACAGAAAGAGCAGTGCTGCCTAGGAGCATAGCCTACGTACAGAAAACACATTTACATCAATAAATAAATGTTTCACAATGAACCTATCAGTCTGTATTAAATTTTATTTAGTTTGAAGGCAAGGTTTGCAAGGTTCATCTGATGGACATCAAGGGACAGATTCTCCAAGTTTTGCACAGCTTTTGCTCATGCTAAACCTACATAGGCTGAAGATCCTCTTCACATGTTTCAAAACCAAACACAGAGAGACAGATTGTGCAGGTTTAACAGGAGCAAAAGCTGTGCAATCTGGACCCTAGTCTCATGCTAAAATTGACTGTAAATTCACCTTTAAAGTTGGTTTTTAAAATAATTTCCCCGGGGGAGCATGCCCCCGGACCCCGGGTCGGTATCTTGTCACCTTTTTTACCCCTGATGAGTTTGCACCCCTGAGCTCCAATAATCCACTTTTATTTTTTATTTTTTTTTATTTATTTTATTTCCGTTTACCGTGGGTACTAGTTTCATTTGGACGATTTCAGGCGTGAGTCACGCGTGAGTCACGGGAGAGTCACGGGAGAGTCACGCGGATTTTTTGTAGAGGAGTAATTGTGTTTTCACCAGAAGCTGCAATGTGCCCAAACAACCGCCAGGTGGCATCTGTGAGCAGGATCGCCTCCATAAGACAGCAGCACGGAGCAGTGAACACGAATGAGAAAAATGTGACGACGGCAGCTACAGTATAGGCTACGTCTCACTCTCTTTTTTCGGTTCTCAGTCTCGTCAGCTCCAAACACACCCGTCTGTGTTTTTAAAATGAGCCAACTACTGTACAGTAGTGCCGCAGATTTCTCATTCCCCACCTTGTTTGATTGAGTGTAGCTGGATGATTTCTCGTGAATGGACGGGCAAGAGCCTGTGTCACTTTCGGGCTGGGCGATACAACATAGGATATCCTGAAATAACTTTTACTTGATAGAAATAGGCTATAAGATGCGGCCGATACAAAGTTGATAGGTTTCATTCATCCATGTTTTGACTCTGTGTGTGTGTGTGTGTGTGTGTGTGTGTGTGTGTGTGTGTGTGTGTGTGTGTGTGTGTGTGTGTGTGTGTGTGTGTGTGTTCTTACCTGTGTTGTTGGCTTCAGGAAGCTCTGTGATGCTGAGGAGGAGAAGGAGCAGGAGGAGTGGAGGGGAGTCGGTCTTCACAGCTTTTATACCTGCAGGAGGCGTCCACTCTGTGCTCACATGATTTCACACACAAACTGCAATTTCAAGAAACCTCTCAAGGATGATGCAGTCACCAAACCAGCTGAGCTGCATTAGAATTACCATGATGTGTGGCACTTCATCATTTTATACAAAGGACCTAACACAATTACATTAACAGCACAGAACCAAAATGAAAAACTCATTTCTAATCTCTAACTGTACTTTTACAGACTAACTGTAGTTGTATATGTATTTCTATACTGTGATTTTACCAAACCAACATAGAGGCTATTTAAACAAAGTAACAAGAAGATTACACTGATTCACTTTTAATCCTTTCATGCATGAATTATGAAAACCTCAATCAGGATTTTTTTTCCTGTGTGTTTTTGTTGCTCTTGGGGCATGAAAAAACTATATTTGAACTTTATTTAATTTACATTTTTTTAATGCAGATTTCTCAAAGTTGAGTGGACAACATGCGTTTATGTTTTCAACTGAAAATACACTGTATTAATAACAACAACACAGTAATAACATAGCAATTAGTAATAACTGGTAGAAAATATTCATCTGCTGTAGTGAAGAGACCAAACCCTACACCTATGACTGTCTCTGACCCCACACCCCACTAGTTTGGCCTATTGATCTTTTCCCCTCAAAACGATGGCACTCACTGGTATTATGGTGCTACTTTCACCAACAAAGCACCTCATCTCTGTCTTCATCTAGGTCATTAAGTCACATGTCTCTTGTTAATCCACTCATATGTGTGACAATAGGACTTCCCTGTCTCTTGATGATTAATGTTAGCCAGGCTGGCGCCGCCTACTGGTTCCGGCGAATTTCATTTGCCTCAACCATGTAGTCAGGAAACTAGCAATGCGTTTCGGTTTGCTCCGTCCGCCAAAACGGTAGGACCAATCAGCGAGCAGATGTGGCGATGACGGGCGATGACGTTGAACTGAAGCGCCCAAACTTAAATACCGGTGTAGTTCCCAAGCTGCGGTAAACAGTTGACGAGATGGATGTCGGCGAAGCTATACGCTCTGTGCTTGAAACTATTCCGGATATTGAAGACTTAAAGCCAGAACAAGAAGCATGTTTGACAAATTTTTTGGAGGGCAAAGACGTTTTTAGCATACATCACCGCCAAGCAGCAGCGATTAGTCAAAGCAAACGGAAGCAACCGCCTCCCGGAAGCAAACGAATCTCTACGGCTCGTGTTCAGACGCTATATGAAATGTAATGAAATAAGCGGCTGATGCATCAGGCTAGATTAATGTCTCTTGTTAAATCAATCAATACCTTTGTTCCTCAATCATCTTCACTACCACTAGCATCATCCTCACTTGACTCAGATGATACTTGATTGTTTAAGAACTCACATGTTATCTATTACAGCCTGTTTCCTTTAGAATAATGTTTCTAAATAATTTAAGTTTCAGGGATTCAAACCTTCTGAATTAATAGCAAGGATGTCTTTGGTCAATTTTTCGTCAGTTTATAAACACCTGGTGTGACAAAATTTGTGTGTTTTTGCTCTATAATGCTTTCTCTTTTTTTTTTTGACATTTTGTATCAAAGGGCTTTACACAGCATCATAACAAAATCCCCTGCCCTTAGACCCTCACATCAACTGAGGAAAAACACCCAGAAACCCTTTTAACTTGGAGAAACCTCACGGTGAGCAACAGAGAAGGGATCCTTACCCAGGACAGGCAGACGTGCAATAGATGTTTGTTACAGACAAGAAAACTATTTACAACACAGATTATGCAAAACATGGAAAACTGGTGAAGGCAGCTTCTGATGGGAGGACGACATGCAGGACAGCTTAATGGGAGCACTGGATGATAGATGGATATTAGATAGGATAGTTAAGTCCAGTTAAGTCAATCAAAACCTTTGTTCCTCAGTCATCTTCACTACCACTAGCATCATCCTCACTTGACTCAGATGGTACTGTATTTGCTCCACTATCCTGTAGGCCTTCATATCCTGCTCTGCTCTTGACCACTATAAAATACAATGAAACATAAAATAAAACAAATAAAAACAGCTTATTACATTCTAATGAGATAAATACATGTACCTACACCCAGAATTTATTTCAGATCAAGTATTTTCAAGAACCACAGTCACAGTAGAATTGTAGTTGAAAGATAGCTAGTGCATAATGTCCACTTTAGTGGACAGATGGTTAATTGAAATCTAAATCTAAAATAAAGAAAAACACAATGTATAGAAAATATATTGTGTATGTAAACACACTAAGAAGATGAATATTTGGCAAATGTCATTGAGCAAATAATTAATGATTATAACTTTTCATCATATAATTAGCATTGCAAACATGAATAGTTTCCCTGATACCTCTGACATTGTGACTGATATGTAAGAGTGTTTTAAAAATCCATTTAGCTTTAGAGAAATAATGAAAAATCAGAGTGAAACAAATCAGATGAATGGTGTTTTGATGTGATGTGGTAGTATTTTATATTTCCATGTTTTCCAGGTGATCGCTTGAGCTCAACAGGACTGAACAGAGACTATTAATAAAAGCTTTATTCCCAGTGTCCTGTGACCTGCTGTGACCTCTGTCCATATACATACATATATACATGTATATACTGGAGTGGTCCAAGAGGCTAGAAATGCGCTATATAAGTGCAAGTCCATTTACCTTTACTGTGGTTCTTGAAAATACTTTCTCTGAAATAACTTTTTGGGTGCAGAGCAGGATATGAAGGCCTACAGGATAGTGGAGCAAATACAGTACCATCTGAGTCAAGTGAGGATGATGCTAGTGGTAGTGAAGATGATTGAGGAACAAAGGTATTGATTGACTTAACAAGAGACATTAATCATCAAGAGACAGGGAAGTCCTGTTGTCACACATATGAGTGGATTAACAAGATACATGTGACCTTACCTAGATGAATATATGAAATATGAAAATATGAATATTTTCTACCAGTTATTACTGTATTGCTATGTTATTACTGTGTTGTTGTTATTAATACAGTGTATTTTCAGTTGAAAACATAAACGCATGTTGTCCACTCAACTTTGAGAAATCTGCATTAAAAAAATTAAAATTAAATAAAGTTCAAATATAGTTTTTTCATGCCCCAAGAGCAACAAAAACACACAGGAAGAAAAATTCTGATTGAGGTTTTCATAATTCATGCATGAAAGGATTAAAAGTGAATCAGTGTAATCTTCTTGTTACTTTGTTTAAATAGCCTCTATGTTGGTTTGGTAAAATCACAGTATAGAAATACATATAAAACTACAGTTAGTCTGTAAAAGTACAGTTAGAGATTAGAAATGAGTTTTTCATTTTGGTTCTGTGCTGTTAATGTAATTGTGTTAGGTCCTTTGTATAAAATGATGAAGTGCCACACATCATGGTAATTCTAATGCAGCTCAGCTGGTTTGGTGACTGCATCATCCTTGAGAGGTTTCTTGAAATTGCAGTTTGTGTGTGAAATCATGTGAGCACAGAGTGGACGCCTCCTGCAGGTATAAAAGCTGTGAAGACCGACTCCCCTCCACTCCTCCTGCTCCTTCTCCTCCTCAGCATCACAGAGCTTCCTGAAGCCAACAACACAGGTAAGAACACTCACACACACACACACACACACACACACACACACACACACACACACACACACACACACACACACACACACACACACCAGATTCACTTCACATAATCCATCTTCAACTATAGTTTTCCATTGATTAACAATTAGAGCTTCATGGTAGAACTTAATAATTCATTAATCTTGATGAATGAAAGACATGAGACATTTGGAAATTTGAGATGTTTTCATGTTTTATGATGGAATAATTGTGTGTTTCACTTTATTAGATGTATTTAATATCTGGTAAATTCCTCAGCACCTCTACAACCTACAGTGTGGGTTGTTTCTCATCTTAAAATTCTTCAAATATCCCATGAAGTGAAAAATGTATTTTCCAGCTTTAATCCTGTGTCCATGTGTTAATTGTTCATTTATCTGTTGATATATTCTATGTCAAAAATGCCTAGTTTTTTCCCCCTCACATCAGAATCAATGTATTCAAATGTTTGGTGACTCATGTGCACTCGAGGGCGTTCCTCATTTTGCACTCAATTCCAATAGTTTAAAGTAGAAAACCAACTTTTTGAGCATGAAAACTAAAAAGAGCTCAAAGTCCGAAAACCACTTGTTTTTTGTTCTTCAGCTTTTTCTGAAGAGAAAATCCACCAAAACAAACTTGAACTGTTTCATAGTAAAAACCAAAAGACAATCTGACACCGACTGTTTGTGACACAAACCTGAAACAAACAACACATTTCTTTATTGATTGAAATGAAGTGTGTATTATCCAACACACTCAGACTGACAACCTGCTCAGCTTCCTTCACCTGTTTGACTGTCTGGTCTTTTCTCTGGGAGTCATGAGCTGAGAGGAAACACAGTTTACTGATGAACTGACTGAGACCAGATCAGAGCAGCTCCAGGTCTGAAAACAGCTTCACATGGAACTGGGAGTTGGTTCGCTCCATTTTCTTCTGTCCTGTTCTTTCCTCACTGATGAACCAGTCTGTTGTTCAGCTTTCACTGATTGTTTTTCATCTGATGCAGAGACCAAAGCCCAGACACCATCACACCTGTTTGACCTTCACCGCGTGGAGCTCTGCACCAGGAATCACCATGGCAACGTGAGTAACACCACAACACACAAACTACTCAGGAAACTGAGGAGACTTCACATCAGGGACAGAACAAGGACAAGAAGACCTGTCACCTTTGACACTCAGTCGTCATACAGTTGTGTTTCTCTCTGTGGTTTGAACTTTATTCTACTTTCCTCCACAGGAGCAGTAACGTCTCAGAGAAATACAAGGACATCATCTCCAAAAGTTCTTTGATCCGTTCAGGATCTCCTGCTCTGTTCCAGCTGAGACCAAAGGAAGAGAAGATAGGAACTCTGACCAGAAAGACTGTTGGTGAGAAGAACCTGGACAAAGTGAACAAAAGCATCTTATTGGTTGGTGAAACAGGAACAGGAAAATCTACTCTGATCAACGCTCTGGTCAACTACGCCATGGGAGTGACGTTTGAAGACAACATCTGGTTTGAGATGGTAGAGGACGAGAAGAGAAGTCAGAGTGAGAGTCAGACATCAGATGTGGTGGTGTACCAGATCTTTGGTTTTGAAGGTCAAACTCTGCCCTTCTCTCTGACCATCATTGATACTCCTGGATTTGGATACACCAGAGACATAGGGCGTGACCTCAAGGTCAGTCAGAGATTATTGGACTTGTTCCGCTCAGAAGAAGGAGTTGGAGAACTCAGTGCAGTGGGTCTGGTGATGAAGGTGGCAGAGAATCGACTGAGTGAGCGACTGAAGTACATCTTTGACTCAGTGATGTCTCTGTTTGGAAACAACATGGAGAAGAACATCGTCACTCTTTTCACACACTCAGATGGAGTACCACCTGAAAACACTCTCCATGTTCTCGATGCTGCAGAAATGAAATGTGCCAGAAACCAGAAGAATCAACCTGTTCACTTCCTGTTTGACAACAAACAGACGATACAGAGAACAAAGAGGTCTGTTGGAGCTCTAAAAAACGCATGGGAAACTACACATGAGGAAATGTGTGAGTTCACTGAGTTCCTGGCAACATCCACACCTCAAAAGCTGGAGACAACAGTCGAAGTGTTGAATTCCCGTATCAGACTGACGGCCTGTGTCCAGAACCTGCAGGAGAGAATCCAGGGGATTGAACTGAAACAGACGGAGATCAAACAGATTCAAGAAGCTCTGAAGGAAAATGAAGATACGATGAAGGAGAGTGAGAAGTTCATTGTAGAAGTAGATGAGGTCTACAAAGAGAAAGAAAATATCAGTGGGGGGTGGTGGGGGTTGCGTTTATTTTATGAAGGAGCTGTTACCTGTAACGTCTGTGAAGAGAACTGTCACTACCCAGAATGCACAGTGGCGTGGGGTCCTAAACACTGTGAGGTGATGAAAGGAGGACGCTGCACTTCATGTAAAAACAAGTGTCCTGCATCAGCTCATGTGAAAGAAGAGAGGATCTATGTCCACAAGACAAGAAAAGTTAAGAAGACCCTACAAGACATGAAAAAGGAGTATGAAAAGAACAAAGATGAAAGTGAGAAGAAGTTGAGTCTCCTGGAGAATCTAGAGGAGGAAATGGAAGATCTGAAGACCAGCAAAGATGAGTGTCTTGAAGAGGCCTACCAACATGTTGTCAGACTGGATCAGATCGCCCTGAATGCTAAATCGGCGTCCACTCATGTCCACTTGGACTTCCTGATTAGGAAGATGAAGAAGTGTGAAGATCCAGAAACTGAAGAAGATGGAGAAGATGAAAAGTTGTGTGGATGAGGCAGCCAATGTAGGAGTGCTCTCCATGTTCAGAAAACTAATAACAGCTGGTAAAGGACCCAAAGAAATGAAGAAGTAGGTGAAGGACTTCATAGTGAGGAACCAACAATGTGATGTGATGGTGATTCAGCAGCTGTGATGTTACTGTAATAACAACAGTAACGTCCTCTCCTCTGTGTAATGCTGATGATAACTCCTGATTCTACTCAATAAATATCTATTAATGATGAACATTGTTTCTGTTGGTGTTTGACTCCCAGCTCTCATCTACACCAGACAACAACTGATTAAATAGATTCACAGCACTTTTTATTCAAGGTAAAAGTGTTTTAAACCTCACTACACTGATTCATTTTTCTTAATACAGTGTTAACTCTGAGTCATGCAACAGTTGTATTCATCACCAGTTGGTTGTGGCAGCAACTTCCCAGATCACCAAACCTTCATCTCATTAAGAAAATACACAATAACACTTTCATTTTTAATAAATTAATAAATACTACAGAGCTTTCAAAGTAACTTTAGTGCAATTAAAACTAAACGTAAAATTAAAATGATCAGTTCAGTGCCTGTGGATTCAGTTAAACTCAGTAAACTGTGATGTTTCTGCTGCTGGAGGTCGACGTCACTCTGACACTCACATCCAACTTCCATAAAGCTTCATGAAGATTCACATCATCTGTCATTTTTCCATCAGAGCTCATGTTCAATCACAGCTTCATCACCAACACTCATCCAGTGTGTATCTGCTGCAGGCACGTGCACACATAGGGCCCAAGGGGTGCTTGAGCCCCTGCCCTTTTTGCCTCGTATTAAC
This sequence comes from Trachurus trachurus, assembly GCF_905171665.1. Taxonomy (NCBI): domain Eukaryota; kingdom Metazoa; phylum Chordata; class Actinopteri; order Carangiformes; family Carangidae; genus Trachurus; species Trachurus trachurus. The sequence goes on from NC_139892.1 coordinate 1,981,011, forward strand.
TCTTTCGCGACCATTGACGAGTAAACTCGTCACAGCCTGCCGAACGTTCACGACCATTGACGAGTAAACTCGTCAAAACCGTTTTTTTTTTTACAGATTACGATAATAGACACTCTCAGGTACCCTGTGTGTGAATATGGTAGTCCTCTGATATGTAAAACTGTTTTAAACTAAAATCAAAATAATGTTTTTTATAAACTGTGTGATCTTGGTTTTGTTTTGAGTAATCGGTCTTCTTGAATGCTGCTCTGGGGACAGCGCGCAGCGCTGTGCGGCTGTCGGCTACAGTGTTGCGACTTGCTCGCTGAATCTGGCGACTTTCCAAACCCTCTTGGCGACTTTTGACAAAAGCGACCGACGACAAATCTGGCAAGTTTTTCCGGTGCTGTTACAAACGTTTCTGGTTTGGAGACTCGGATCTGAAAGCCGGTTATCTCTGCTGTTTTCACGGTGCAGCGGAGCGGGCGCTGAACAGCGGGGGCTGTGACCGGCCGCCCCCGCCACAGAGCACCCACCGGCGGCCAGTCACACAGCAGTGTCATGGAGCTGCTGCGCTGCAGCCAGAGACCCACACCGCTGCTCTCCAGGCTGCCACACCCCCCAGATTTGCCTACAAGTATATTTATTTAGCCGTAGAAATGATTTGGGAGACGCCACACTGCATTGTACCGGTAAAATGAGCCGATTGCCACTTGACACAAAAGTGCGTTTTTCTCTGAAACTAGAGCGGGAGCTCCGTTTTTGGAGAAACCCAGCTCTCTTCTTCTACTTCGTACTCACGAACGAAATGGCGGAAAAACTCGCCGTTTTTTCGAGGAGCACGTTGTAAAGTCACTCTTCAACCACGTGAAAACCGTTTGTTTCTAGGTGATGTACAGATTTCGGTTCGACGTGAGATAAAAGGTAAACAAATAGCCAAAAACATGTGGTCCTGAGCAGATGTGCTGAGGAATTAGTGTGGTCGCGAAAGAGTTAAAAAAGTGCCTTTTTATGTTTTTGTTTTTTTTCAATAAATAAATACATTCCTGTTGTGCATGGGGATGTAAACAACGGCGCTCTAAAAATGCCACGGTTATCTACCGTACGCATTTCCTTGGTGTGTGTGTGTTGTCCGCTGCTGCTCCACTCTGTCTCTCTGTGAGGGGAGGGGCTGCCCCGCGGTGCGCGCTCCCTCACGTGCACGTCCAGAGAGAGAGAGAGGTACAAGTATGGAGGTTATTTTCTATCATAAATCAAGAGCATATTATGTTGATTTGAGAGCATTACTTTTTGATTTGACGTTCAGAAAACTCTGCTCTCATATTCAAATTTACTCTGCTCGCGCTCAAACTATGTGCTCGATGTTTAAACCTGTGCTCTCGGATTCAAAGTTGCCCTGCTCGTGCTCAAACTTTGCTTTCGCATTCAAGTTTGCCCTGCTCGTGCTCAAACTGTGTGCTCGCACTTGGTCACAGCTGCCTGCGCAGAGTGTTTCCTTTTGCGCGGAGGAAAGTCCTGCTCTCGGATCTCTGCTCTGCTCACGGAGTTTCTGTCAACTGTCAACCAATAGAAGACCGGCTACTGTTGACCAATCAGATCATCCCTACTTCTATGCTTCTTTGTGGGTGCGTTCACTGTAATTCAAGGAGCGTCACATACGGGCGGGCACTCTTTCTACCGGGTTTATCTATTTCCGCCCCACAGGCTGTTAAATGTGGCGGCTCCCTTTATGTTTTGACAACTTTTGGAATAAAATATCAGTTAATTAATACACGAGCGCCCGTGCTTTTCATTACAATAGGTAGCTATATAAACATAAACTAGCAGTAGTAGCGGATGGGTGCCTTATGTATGTTTTTTTTTTTTATCCACGTTCATCGGTATATATGTTTTATAGTCTAAATGCCAAGAGTCACTTGTAAGTGCTGTGATGGTACAGTGGTTAAGGCAGATGACAGTAGCTCTTTTTGTTGATCATGGGACCGCTGGTTCGAATCGAATGGCTCATGTAATGCTATTTGATTTTTATGATTTTTTTTTTTCATTGAAACGCTTAACAAGAGATGGTGGGTTACCATGCGTGATTAAAAACATGATGAAATGAAAATTAAAAAAATATGCCATGATGATAATAATTTTGGTGCGTGACACCCGGGGGTCAAAGCCAGGGGGCGCACTACTTTGGATCAGTGCTTTCCCAAGAAGAAAGAGACTGAGTGAGCGGGGAGACAGTCACCATGGCCGACCGAAGTACTCAAGTAAGTTTATTGTTTCATGTTGCCAGATACCTACTATATTGTACCTCTTTCATCTTTTTACAGTCTATGCTTCCATATCGTTTCAATATAGGCTACAATTTGTAGTGTCAGGGAAGCTAATGCTAAGCCTAATGTGGCCATGCATAAATCAGCCTCGCTTTCAAAACACACACTTGCGTTGCGATCAGTGAAATGTATAATATCTACAACACAATTAAAAATGACAGTTGATGTTGCTCTTTTATGAATAAAGCTTCATGTTTAAAAGTAGCGCAAGAGCTGTCAGAAATTAAAAGCTGCATCCTCTTGTCATATTTGCAGCAACACTGTTGCTTCAGGCTAATTTTTATCCAATGATTGAGTGACTGTGGGACCCACGTGCTGTTGTTTACAACGTTGATCCGCTTGTGAAAAAATGCAAACAGCACCAAGTAAAAAAAAAAAAAAGTCCGCACCAAAGCAAGTGAACTATTGGACTTTCCTGGTGTGAATACGCCCTTAGACTTATTGATTTATTTAACGAAGGTAGTGGTGGCACTGCGCCTGCATGTTTGTTCAGCAGCCCAAAGGTCAGCCAGAAAGCATGTTGTGAGAGTGAGAGTGAGAATATAGGAAGAACGAATAAAAGGCAGAGAAAGACGCAGATTTTGATCAAAGTTTGTCCTCGGATGCCACTGTCTTTTCACCGAGGTGAGTGGGCGATTCAATTGCTGGAGTCTAGAGTTGGAAAACGATATCCAAAAAGATATCCTCTTTTTCTTGCACACTGTTGTAGGGGTTTAGCCCTACTTATAATGTAATTTATTAATAATATTTAGATATGTCTCGCACGGGGAACCGTTTATGTTTCCTCACACATAACTTATAAGATAAGGTGTTAAGAATATTAAGATGCCTACAACGGAAGCACCATTTATGTTGGGGTTATACCAACTATAAGTAAAAGTTATTCGAAGGGTTATTGGCTATCAAATGAGTAAAATATCAATACCAAAATATTAATAATTACTATAAAAATTATTAATGGGATTTAATTTTATTAAATCCACCTCGGGGCACCAGACAGCCAATGTACCAAAGTCAGTCTCATAAGGGTGTGCTAACTATTAATATAGAACCTTGTTTAATGATTAAATTAATAATTATAAACAATATAACATTATCAATAGCTGCAAAGTTGAAGGATTTAGAAGTTCTACTGCGTAGAGGTTGGCATACTCACTATTGTACAACATTAACAGACGAGTAAAGTTTCAAGGAAGTTTATTGGACACATCTAGAAAATGGAATAACAAAACATAAAACTAAGACAAGCTACATACACTAGGTACACATGTGTGTGTGTGTGTGTGTGTGTGTGTGTGTGTTGGTGAGAGTGTATGGCTATGTGTCGGTGACCATGTGTCTGTGAGGTGTGAAGTGTGACCTCAGACAATGGAAAAGATGGAGGGGCCAGTCCTGAGACTTCTAAGGCCAGTCACATGTGATGTGGGGGAGGTGAACAGAGGTGTCCCTTTGTTCAACGATCAGGTCACAAACTAAACATACAGCTTAAGTGAAGATCAGGCTCTAACTGACAACAACAAATAACAACAACAAAGCTCAAGTATTTAAACTGATTTCAATCAATACATACATTAGCAAGGTTGAGATATTCTATGCTTAGTCAAGGTGCAAGGTAATTCTAACTAGGCCCAGTTACGTTACCAAGTCACATGAAGGTGAGAAGTCCCGGTGCTGGCGGGGATTCCTGCGGTTGCAGGTTTTGCTGGTCCTGTTGTGGCAGTCAAGTCCAGTGATTGTGTCTTTGTCCAGTGAACTACAGCCGTCCTGGCTGTGTCGTTTGAGTTCCGTTGAGGAGAGTCCTTCTCCTTGCAGAGTTGGTTGGTTGTTCTGCTTGGCGTTGTGGCTCCGTTCCTTGGTGACTCAACTAGCAGACCGTTGTGTCGTGCTAGTTGGTTCTGTTCTTTAATCCGTTGGTAGGCACTCGCGTCGCTGCCAAGGGTTGCTCCAGTGTAGGCGTCTGCCTTGTGCAGAACTACGGAGGTGGGAGAGTTGTAGCAGTAGCTCCAGGTGAGGAGCTTAGAGGAGCAGAAGCTCCTTCTGAAGAGTGGGCAAGAGAAGAGAGCGAAGAGCGAGAGAAGAGAAGGGCATTTCTCCTTTTATATGGCCTGTGACCTCACAGGTCCTGGGGCCATACTTGACCAATGGGGGGTCAGTAGTGGGGGTTCCACACCTAGGTGTGAAAAGGTGAAGGACGCTGGGAGGCTGAGTTCAGAGGGTTTCCTTTGTTTGGGAGACAAAGGAGCCATGCAGTCTTAGGCTCCATTTTGACTGGGCTGAGTCCCTACATCCCCCCTTTGGTCTCAGGATCCCACGTGATGTGTGATCCTGTGAGCACCATACATAGTCCATAGTCCATTCAAAATGATATCTGGGCAGTTCACAAACCAACTGGGCATTTGGTTTCTATCTATCTTGACTAAGCATAGACAGACTACAGAACAAAATCCACTTACATACAGAATGAAACATAACACACAACAAATAACATCTTCTAGTTATTCATAAGTGTAAGTGATGCTATGGTGAGAAAGGGTGTGGCACCTGGAATGACATGTCATTATAGGTGTCTAACAGTGAATACAATGCCATTAATAAGATACTGCAGAGGAGTCGATCCAAGATTACTTGCAGAAATCACAGTGATGGCTGAATCAAATCAGAATTTGCTGCCGTTGCTAACAAAACCATGCTGAGCTCGAACTGTAAGAAAATCAAGGAATCCTGCACTAGTACTTGTTTGATTGTCTGTGGTGTGAGGAGGAAGCTCTGGAGCTTTTGTGTCTTTGGTGTTTCCTCACACATGGCTCAGGGCTGTAACGCTCCTGGTAGCTGGAGACAGAGAGGCATTCAGAAGAACTGTCACTATCTGAAAGGTGCTGACCATGTTTTACACTGTGGTCAGAGATGATGGGGCTATCATCTGATTGCTCATAGTTTTGGGCCACAATTTGAGCATAAGGCTTCCTACAGCTTCTACCGTGTGAATGCCTATCTCTATGCAGCTGGTGGACACGGCGGTTGCGCTCAGTGTCTGGACATGGCCGACTGTCACCCCCCTTTGGCGTGTTGCGAGGGTGAGGTCTTGAGCTTGCAGGTCTGTGTGACACATGGGTGTTTGAGCTGCTGGGCTCAGTTGTTTTCCCCTGTGTCTTGAAAGAGACTAGAGTTTCCCAGGTCACATATGTCATCTTCCGAACTTCATGCATTGAGAGCTCACCCTTCCTTGTCATGAGTGCAACCTGCATGTATATTGAGGGGTGAAGATTTTTCACAAACATAGACTTAAAAAGGGGGGTTTCCTCCATGCCTGGTGCATTCTTTCCTTGAAAATATGCATGTCTGAAACGTTTGTAAAAGTTTCTGGGGTGCTCAAGACGGGAGTGTTTAATTTGAGAAGCTGCAATTATTCCTGAGACCTCATCAGCAGGAGAAGAGAACTCATCTAACAGTGCTTGACAAAGATCATGGTAGTTGTCTCTGACTCTGGGAGGAAGTGACTGCATGAACTTGTGAACAGCTTTTGAGCTGGTTTTCCACACAAGTTTGACTTTCTCCCTGTGGGTAGCGCTTGGTAAGTCAACTAGGCTGTGGTCTAGTTCACTGAGGTAATCATCAATGTTATGATTACCATTGTCAGGATCAAAGAATTGTAAGTCCTTAGCTAGGAACTCAAGCACTTCAAGGCGGGGATACTGGGTGGTCCTGTCAGATGAAGGCGAGACTAAGCTATCCTGGACATCTACCGCCTGTGCTCTGGGTCTTTCAGGTGGGAAGACAGGGACTGAACACCTGTCATCACTCTCCTGGTGTTGCAGGGAAGAGGGTGGACAGTTCTGAGATGTTCTAGTCCCCCCTCTGGAGGGATGAGCACAGGTGAAAGCTTGATTAACTGGCTGAGGAGAACAAGATGCACTGTACACGCTAGATACTACACTACATGTCTCCTCACTATCTACATCAGGAAGATGGGAAGTCAGGTGGCTGTTACCTCGACACCTTAGTGGAGGTTGGGGAGCTGACTTAGTTCCCAAGGACTTAAGGTCAGGTGGGGACTGTTCCCATCTGCATGGAGAAGGAGTTAACCTTTCTCCAAGGGAGGAGGGTGAATCAGAGTAACCTGAGTCACTTTGTCTGAAAGACTGTGGAGAGTCAGACCGTTCTGACCTAAGTTTAAACAACTCCTCCTTCTGTGAACAGAGATCTAACTCTGCTGAGTGCAAATTTTCTAGGTAACGTAAAGCTTTCTGGTTTGCTGTCTTCACTTCTTGAAGTAGACTAGCATTTTGCACTCTTAGGGACTCTACCTCTTGTTCCAGAGTTGCTTTGGTCTGAGCTGAAAGACTGGCCTGTCTGTGGCAGATCAGAAGCATGCATCGTAACAACGGGCCCTTGGATGCTCTCTGAGCATCCCATTTGTCATTAAGTAGCAAGTCCAATTCTTTCCTACACTCACTGAGATTCAACTTGTTGATGAGTTCAGAGTAGCCGGGGTTTAGGCTCTCAGCCAGGGCAAACATGAACTGCTCTACAGAGGGGTTCTCCATTGTTACTCTTAGAGGTGAGATTAAGCAAATCTGAGAAACCTATAAAGCAAAGCAAATTATTTGCAGTGGTGTTGCTTGGCAGACACCTTGTAGTGTAGCTTTGGCTCTGCACTACTCAAGTGGTTTCTTACAGTGACTCAAGCTGGGAGTGACAGCAAGGTACAAAACTTCACAGGGCTGGCAGCACACTGTGGCTCTATCTTCAAGCTCTATTCTTAATCAGGTTGAAATGCATGGCAGTGACAACCGGTACAAGCTCTCTAGGTTACACAGGGCCGGCGGCACGCTGCGTCTTTTAAGTCAAGGGTAAGGGGAGCACTTAGCTAAACAACCAATTTTGACAGAACAAAGTAGCATTGAATACGTGGTATTCAAATGCGGGACAGGAATTCTTAAAGTTCCTACAGAGAAGACTCAACTGGAAAGACTAGCAACAGTCGCAAATTCTTAATGCAGCACAATGGGCTCAATTCTCAAAAGAGTTTTAGCAAAACTCAGGAATAAATCAAAATTCAGCACAATTCACTTTCTGCATGTAAAGTCAGATGTCTACTCGTGTAGCAGACTCGGTCTTATGTGAACTTTTGGTTAGTTCAGTTTTGGATTTCACTTTCAGTAATGTCCAAACTTTTGCTCAAAATTAATATTGTACAAATGTGAATAAATGCCAACAGTACACAGCCTCACACGGGGGCACCATTTATGTAGGGGTTTAGCCCTACTTATAATGTAATTTATTAATAATATTTAGATATGTCTCGCACGGGGAACCGTTTATGTTTCCTCACACATAACTTATAAGATAAGGTGTTAAGAATATTAAGATGCCTACAACGGAAGCACCATTTATGTTGGGGTTATACCAACTATAAGTAAAAGTTATTCGAAGGGTTATTGGCTATCAAATTAGTAAAATATCAATACCAAAATATTAATAATTACTATAAAAATTATTAATGGGATTTAATTTTATTAAATCCACCTCGGGGCACCAGACAGCCAATGTACCAAAGTCAGTCTCATAAGGGTGTGCTAACTATTAATATAGAACCTTGTTTAATGATTAAATTAATAATTATAAACAATATAACATTATCAATAGCTGCAAAGTTGAAGGATTTAGAAGTTCTACTGCGTAGAGGTTGGCATACTCACTATTGTACAACATTAACAGACGAGTAAAGTTTCAAGGAAGTTTATTGGACACATCTAGAAAATGGAATAACAAAACATAAAACTAAGACAAGCTACATACACTAGGTACACATGTGTGTGTGTGTGTGTGTGTGTGTGTGTGTGTGTTGGTGAGAGTGTATGGCTATGTGTCGGTGACCATGTGTCTGTGAGGTGTGAAGTGTGACCTCAGACAATGGAAAAGATGGAGGGGCCAGTCCTGAGACTTCTAAGGCCAGTCACATGTGATGTGGGGGAGGTGAACAGAGGTGTCCCTTTGTTCAACGATCAGGTCACAAACTAAACATACAGCTTAAGTGAAGATCAGGCTCTAACTGACAACAACAAATAACAACAACAAAGCTCAAGTATTTAAACTGATTTCAATCAATACATACATTAGCAAGGTTGAGATATTCTATGCTTAGTCAAGGTGCAAGGTAATTCTAACTAGGCCCAGTTACGTTACCAAGTCACATGAAGGTGAGAAGTCCCGGTGCTGGCGGGGATTCCTGCGGTTGCAGGTTTTGCTGGTCCTGTTGTGGCAGTCAAGTCCAGTGATTGTGTCTTTGTCCAGTGAACTACAGCCGTCCTGGCTGTGTCGTTTGAGTTCCGTTGAGGAGAGTCCTTCTCCTTGCAGAGTTGGTTGGTTGTTCTGCTTGGCGTTGTGGCTCCGTTCCTTGGTGACTCAACTAGCAGACCGTTGTGTCGTGCTAGTTGGTTCTGTTCTTTAATCCGTTGGTAGGCACTCGCGTCGCTGCCAAGGGTTGCTCCAGTGTAGGCGTCTGCCTTGTGCAGAACTACGGAGGTGGGAGAGTTGTAGCAGTAGCTCCAGGTGAGGAGCTTAGAGGAGCAGAAGCTCCTTCTGAAGAGTGGGCAAGAGAAGAGAGCGAAGAGCGAGAGAAGAGAAGGGCATTTCTCCTTTTATATGGCCTGTGACCTCACAGGTCCTGGGGCCATACTTGACCAATGGGGGGTCAGTAGTGGGGGTTCCACACCTAGGTGTGAAAAGGTGAAGGACGCTGGGAGGCTGAGTTCAGAGGGTTTCCTTTGTTTGGGAGACAAAGGAGCCATGCAGTCTTAGGCTCCATTTTGACTGGGCTGAGTCCCTACACTGTAGTTTTAATAACTGAGCCTTATCATAGAGTGATAAATGTCATCTAATGTCGTTAAATTTTAAGATCATATGTTGACCTCACTTAATGTAATGAGCTCTTTTTTTAAATAACAATTGTGCAACATATTAATTGTCTATTTTTTTTTTCACAGAATGTCCTTACACGTCACATCTTGGAGAAACTGCAGAGCAAGATGCAGTATGTGTTAAGCCGTCCTGACTCAGAGCTAGACTTGGACTACCTTGATTTCATGTGCACTCATGAATTAATAATCATTGATGCACTGGCAGAGCACACTGAGTTGCCTGTGGACATAGTGAGTGCTCTAAGAGAGATGCACAACCTAATTAGATGCCAGGTTGAAAATGAGCAACGGTTTCCATCTGTTGAGATAGAGACGTTGCAAGGGGCAAGAGGACGACCAAAATTTGTAATTCAAGAGGGAAAGTTGCAGGCCTTGATTGACACCCAGTTGCCAATTTCATGCATTGCAAAACTGCTGGGAGTAAGTGAGGTGACGGTGTCCCGTCGCATGGCAGAATTTGGCATTTCTGTGGCTGGATCATACAGTTCTATGTCAGACCAAGAGCTAGACAGTTTAGTGTCTGAAATTAAGGTTGAGATGCCCAATATTGGGTACAGGCTAGTTCAGGGAAGGCTGAGGTCCCTAGGTCACAGGGTGCAGTATAAGAGAGTAAGAGCATCGATGCATAGAGTAGATGCAGTCGGGACCATTTGTCGTTTGACACAAGTGGGTTGTGTCGTGAGGAGGAACTACTCCGTCAAGGCACCTCTGTCTCTCGTTCCCTTTGTTTTATACAGATTTGCTTGTGATGTACGGGTGATCCGTTTCCTGAGGGAGAGGACGCTTGGAAACAGTCCCACCCGCTTGGTCAGACAGCTGAGGGAGAACCACAGTGAGGAATGGCTTAAGCGTCTCTGCCGTTACCTTGGAGCGTGCTCTGACTTTGTCGCCAGGCCAAGCCTTTTCCCTGTGAGATTCCAGGATGCTCCTGAGCCTGTGGATGTTCCATCACACAGATGGATGCTGACAGTTTATGGGCGTGACATTTTAAGCAGGCTGGACCACATCAAAGCCAGCATAACATCCACCTTTGGCAGCATCCTAAAAATGGACTCCACAAAGAAGGTAAATATTTTTAACTGCTAATGCTGTAACACACAGTAAATACATAATTATTACCCTGGTGCTCAGATACAAATCCAACAATTTATTAAGGCATTCACTGTGTTTTCTGTGCCATTGCAGATCACCAAGAAGCTCTCAGGCATTGCTAAGGGGACAGCCTTGTGGCTTACATCTGTAAGCAACGAGAGAGGGCAAATCCTTATCAGTGTCCTGTCTGCTCAGGAGGGTCCTGCCCTGGACAGAATGGCAACTGGCCTCATCCACAGGTACAGTAATGCCGGTGTGGCTCCGCCTCAGCTGCTGTATGTTGACTGTGACTGTTGTCGGGAGGGCAGAGGACAGACGAAACTGAAGGAGAGGTTTGGTGGGTGGCCAGACCTGATAGTCAAGCTGGACATCTACCATTTCATGCGGCGACTGGCATCTGGGTGTACAAAGGACGCTCATCCTCTGTACCCTGTCTTCATGGCGAAGCTGTCGAGCTGCATCTTTGAGTGGGACAGAGGAGATGTTGCCTTGCTGTGTCAGGCCAAGCAAGAGCAGCTGAGACAGGAAGGTGTCCCTGGCATCACTGACACTCTGGTCGATCAGCACATCACCAAAGCCGAGCTGGCACTGCACTGCCGGAGGCAGACAAGAGGGGAGCGGCAGACGGTCATCATGATCGAGCAGCTCCTCAATGAACTGATGGGGGCAAAGGGCAGGGATTTCCTTGGTGTTCCTCTTTTGGACCAAGAAAGGATGCAGCACATCTGGCAAGTCCAACAGAGGCACGTTAAAGGATAATTTTCGTTTTTTACAACCTGGACCTTATTTCTAGCATAAAATACGATTATTTACTCACCCAGAGAACTTTGGTGTCATTTGGAGTCGTTTTGACGAAATTAGCCCCAGTGGATCGGCGCGTATATCCGTATAATGCGAGTACTCGGGGCACCCATGCGCAGCCCTAAATAACGCATTATGGGCCGGATTTACTAAGATCCCAGATAGCGGGCGCTATATTGTTTGCGCCCGCTATAATATTGCGAGTTTGGTTAGTGCACGCAAAACAGGTGATCTACTAAGAGTAACCCGCTAAATGAAAACACGTGCAAACCGCAATATGTAAATGAGGGTTTTGCGCGTGGTAATCGTTTCCGCCATGGAGAGAGTGGACAGAGAGCTGGACGGACGAAGGGACAGAATGACATTTGATCCTATGCATAATGACAGCATGTGTGTTCATCTCTCTCGCGCTCTGTTTAGATAAATAAACACAAATCGCTACAGGGCCCAACTTGTCATATAGTGACGAACAGGCAGCAGCTGCAGCCACAATCACACACCTAATATGTGTGTGCCGCCCATGATCCAGTGGATTAATAGAGAGCTCAGGTGGGACACACGGATCTAAACGCTCTGACCACTGACCAGAGGGATCAAAGACGGGTGAAGGCAGCGGTGACGTGTCTCAGTCCGGGACCGGGACTGAGAGACGGAGCTGAGCAGCCAGGTACTGGAGAGGAGAGGAGAGGAGAGGAGCGCACTGCAGGACAGACGTGCCCCGTGCGTAACGGCGCGTAAAAGACTTTTAACACGGCTGAAAAACTGTTACAGAATTACCCAGACGTGAGGAAATGCAGAGATGTAAGATCACGGGGCTCTGACAGGTATCAAATCAATAAACGCATACGTTTTGGCAAAGTTGTATCAGTTAGTACATGGTTTTCAGACGTGGTGAATAAAGACGCAAAAACAGCTACCGCAATCTCTTCCTGGTTTGGTAAATCACATTGCACACGCTAAATAAATCTATTTGCATCTACTCCTCCCAGTATTCTGCACGTTCTGGCTGAAACACCCATATTTACATATTCATCAAGGCAAACACGCTAAATGGATCGCACGTGCTATTCTGCCCGTGTGAGGGACGCAATCCTCGGTGCGTCCGGTCAGTAGATCAGGTTCCACATGTGTTTGCGCGTGCAATCACGTTTGCACACGTATTAATACACGCAAACCTTTAGTAAATCCGGCCCAATCTGCGGCGAAACGTTCATATTCATATATTGTGTTATGATATGCTGGTGCTATTCCCCTCCGAACCCGTGGTGGCATGTTATCAACATCCGGGGTCTGTAGGTTGACCTACTAACCTCTGATCTGGATGATGTCTGGCCGGTCGGGCGCTGTCCCCGCGGCGCGTCGTGTCAAGCCGGGCAGGAAGTCAAACCACGAGAGAATCCGGTCAATTTTCAAAATAAAACACATTCGGAACGGCGGCCCCTCGGGAAGTTCGAAATGACGGACCTTCGGGAATTTTCGGACTGGCAGACCGTCGGAATGGCGGTCCTTCGGAATGGCGGTCGCCCCCCGGCAAAAACAGAAACAGGGGCATCAGAGAACATGGTCAGAGGTAGTATAGTGTGTGTTGCAGCAATGCAAAGACCAGTTCACAGTTATTGTAAGGTGGAGTGTGGTTACTGTCCATGTGAGGGGGGGAGAGAGAGGAGGGGGGCACTGTTCAGCAGCCTCACTGCCTGAGGGTACAGGCTGTGGGCCATTCTGGTGGTTCTGGCAGATAAGGCCCTGTACCTTCTACCTGAGGGCAGCAGGTGGAACAGGTGATGGGCCGGGTGGTGTTGGTCACGCAGGATGTTACGCACTCTCTTCAGACAGCGGGAGGTATAGATGGTACTGATCTCTGGTAGAATGGTCCCCATGATTTTCCCCGCTGTTTTTACCACCCGCTGGAGTGCCTGCTGTTCGGCCTTAGTGCAGCTGGAGAACCACACTAGGAAACCGTATGTCAGAACACTGCTGATGGCACAGTTGTAAAAGTTCACCATCAGCTGTTTCTGGATCCCGGCATTCTTCAGTTGCCTCAGTATTCTACAAATATAAACCTTATCAACAGTGTATTCAATTAAAATCTTTTTTTTTCATGATCCTGTGTAACATACTTATTTTACTTTTTAGGAAAGTGCCAGTGGTGACGTATATTTTCCGGAACCAGATTTTGAAACACACCCGCAATCCACTCCAATCAAGAGCCAACACAGAGCAGCTGAGGAGCCATCTGGATCGTCTTGGCCTCATTTATCCTCTGCATTGACTCTAGTGCTCACGAGTCCACCCCAGACAACACCACGCACAAGACGATCCCTTTCTGGGAAATACATTGCTTTGGCTCCTACATGGTCACAATCAGTGGTAAGCACAGCAGCAAAAATGTCTTTTATGGATATTATCTTTTTTGCCCCTCCACAATGTGTACTGTTTTTGTGTGCAGAAGAACCCGATCCCATCCACATCAACCTCCACTTTGATTACTGCACACCCGTCTGCAGTCTACATCATTGCCATCACTGCAAGTAAGTTGAGAGGCTTCTCTGTTATTCTTTGTAAAAAGGACAAACATGTCTGCATAAAAAAAGTTGTCATCTAAATGTTACTATGATAGTGAAAATTTATTACTTGACCATCGGTGAGTTTGTGAAAAAATTCCAAAACTATCTTGTGTCCTCAGAGTGAAGAGGAAGGTGAAATGGACCCAGAAGTGCGTGATGTCAGCATGAGTTTTGGGGACTTGGTGCTAGATCCCACAGACACCAGCTTTGTACCACCAAGTTCCGGCTCGCCTTCCAGGGTTCCATGCCTATGTTCCCACAGCCCTATGTTCCCACAGTTCTAAGCTTTTTCTCAAAATTAGGCCCTATGTTCCCTCTGGACTCTCTCTACCTATCTGGACTCTATCTATCTGGCCTGTCTAGCCTCTACCTGGTCTTTTTACTAAACTTAACCAACTCCTTTCTTCATTGCCTAAACCCAACCAATGGTGGGACCAAAGGGCTGTGGGAACATAGGGCCTAATTTTCAGTGACAACAAAAGTTAGAAATGTGAGAACATAATGCTGTGGGAACATAGGGCTGTGGGAACATTGACCCCGCCTTCCAGTACAGGGACTACGTCTGGGTCTGTAAACTCTTCTGGAGACAACGCAACAGGATGGGTGGAAAAAAAAGTGGCTGGTGAATGAGTCGCACCTCCTTCAACTTTTCCAAATCTGTCCCAAGTGTACCAGTTCAATAACTGAGACTACAATCACCACCAAAGGCAGCCAAATCAAAATCCAATGGAACTGTGGGAAACACTCTGGTTACTGGCAATCATGTAGGCTACTAACCAAAGAGGCATGCCAGAAAATAATCTGCTAATCTGTGCATCAACAGTTTTCACTGGATCCACGTACACAGATTTAGCAGACTGGGTAACTCTTCTAAAATTCCCTTTCCTCACCAAACACAGTTCTACAACATTCAGAGGACCTACCTTCTACCCGCCATACAGTCTGCCTACCAAGATAAACGTGACCAAAACATATCTCAGCTCGTTGAAGACTCACAATCCGGAAAGAGGCATGAACTGTGCAGTGATGCCATGTGTGATAGTCCAGGTAAATATTAGATTGTTAGCAATATTACATAATCATCTCATATGCCATCATAACCCTAACCCCCCTCCAACGGGAAACTGTACCATCTGTGTTTCTCTTCTAAGGTTACAGTGCAAAGTACTCCACCTACTCTTTCCAAAATGACGCCACCAAGCAAATTGGTCCAGGTAATTTATCTATCCAAAAGTAAAATGCACTGTGAGAAGGAAGGAAAAAAAAGAAGGAGAAAAACACCTGTGGATGTACAACTTTTGAATATCTATTATGCTCTAGGTGTCAGAAGCAACAAGCTCTGTCGCGATGGAAGTGATGGGATTCCAGAGGGGCCTGAACGAGTTGCTGGACTGTGGGGTGGATGTTGCCGTGATGACCACTGACCGATCGCCCTCCTTCCGGAAACTATTGAGAGAAGAATATCCCAAAATCCGGCATGAGTTTGACCCCTAGCATGTTGTCAAGGGTAAATTACTGTTATAAGCCCACACATTTTATTGTCTAAAACACAGCATAGAAGTGCATATTGAGTTATAGAAAGGAGAAGTAGTAAGTTACAATCCAATTCCTAGGATTGGATGATGTTTTATGTTTTATTTGTGTGTGTTCTTTTAGGTGTCAAAAAGAAAACTGTTGCTGCATCAAACAGGAAGGACAGCAAAGAGCTCCTGCCTTGGCTGAAAGCCATTACCAACCATCTGTATTGGTCCTGTGAATCCTCAAAGGGAGATCAGAAAGTAAGAATGAAATGATTTAGGTCAAAAAAAAGAGCTCTTTTTGAGGATTTTGATAGGGTTAGGGTTAGATAGTGGCGTGAAACATTTTGAAACTTAAAAACTTTATGTTTAAACTCGACCGGAAACAGCTGTGACGTTGCAGGGTGTTCCGATAGGTGTTAGGCCTATATCGGTTAAGTGAAGTTTCCTACGGCAGATTCCCTGTGCAGGGAGTAGGGAGTAGGGGGCTCTGTCCAAGTAAACTGTGGATCAGAACGCAGCCCCACACTCCGCCAATCGCCGTCCTCCGTGCAGGTACACAGGTGTAATCAATTCATTCAATCATGCACGCACACACACACACACACACACACACACACAGGGGGGAGGGGTGGAGCACACAGCACCGTACTGGCACACGCCTGTGACAAATGGATATTTCAGTCTTCAAAGTGGCAGACCAACATTGCTGTGCAGCTTTTGGACGACTGGACTCTGGACACAGGAGCAGGAGCACTCTCCCAGCTGAACTTGGTGGTATGCCTGAAATGAGGAAGGCATCATAAGCAATGGCTCTATGCGCTTTCATCCGTGACCAAAGGAACAAATATTTTACGCAAACTTAACTTCAACTCTGACACTTCCTTGTTCCTCTTTGCACATAGATGTTTGTCTTGTAGGCTTGGTTGGATGTGATGTTTCTGCCAACAGCAACTCAAACAGGGCCTATTATGCTCATTTCAGGGGCTTTTGAGCCGATATTGGACCCCAGTGGGGCACTATTGGAAGTTTTGATCAATAGAAAAAACTCCATAACTATCGTTTACAAGCTGTCTGTGTACTCCTCCATTCTGGCTCTTTCCTGCTTCACTCTGAAACGGAATCAGATTCAGTGTAGACAAACTGTTTGTAAGAATTAGCTTTATAAATAAACTTGTGCTGGCTGTGACCAAGATGGCTGCAGAGTTCGCCGCTTGTTGCTTACTCTGCTTCATAGCTCCATTACTGGTAAACCCAACTAGCAGATCTTGTGTGGTGCTGGTTGGCGCTCATTCTTTAATCTGTTGGTAGGCTCTTGCATCACAGCTGAAGTTCAGTCCAGTGGAGGCCTCTACTTCACGTGGGCCCCATGGAAGTTAGGGAGCAGCAACTCCTGTTGAGGAGCTGGCTGCTTGGAGAGCCTGAAAGGGAGAAGACCAACCTGGTCTCACTCCCAATGCGTAAACAGCCTGACAAATGGTCAGGGTCCCTTGGCATCACATGACGACGCATTTGGTACCCGTTTTTCGTCATTTTTCGACGTGTTGAGTAACCGACCAGTAATCCAGCAACACACGGGCGAACCTGAATCTTTCTGTTCTACAGGTCAGGGATATGAGCCTGTTACTGCGGCTGCTCCTCTGACCTGTGAGAGTCCTGTGTAGAGGGTGTTCGGGGTCACCCAGGATGGCCTTCAGCTTACACCCCACCCTCCACTTAACCACAGCCTCCACCAGCTCCACTCCCTCTCCCATCACATAGCTACATTTCCATCAGCCGCGCTTCCAAAGCGCCCAAAGTGTCACCAGATGAGAAGTTGAGTCCCAGTTTAGTCTCAGTTAACTTCATGGTAATTAGCTATGACGCGGTTTGGCGGCAACCAGTCTGACGTCAGTCACGTGAAGAGCAACCAAAGGGGCTAAAAATATTTTTCCACTTTGAAAGCTGTCTTGTCTGAGCGCAATGATCGGGCGATTTTGCCTCTTTGGAAGCTTTTGGTGTGAACATACAGTTAGGCTACTGTTTCCCAGCTCAACCCTCACTCCTTGTATCTCCATATCAAACCAATGGCTTTTAAGAGCCAACTTATCAGTCTGTGTTACCTCAGATATCAGGTCACCTATGATAAGTTAATTTCATACCATCCATACTCCCAACTGCAGCGTGTGGGCGTTTATATTCATTTTTGTTCAAGAATCTGTCGTTTTTTTCAATGTTCATTAATGGGCTTCGGACTCATTTCAAAATTGTTCTGTGGTCCCAAGTAACGTCCTTTTGACCATCATTTAAATATTAAAATTTGTTTTACAATTAAATTAAATCAAAATTCAGACTTACCGCGGCTTCCGCATTGTTCCTTTCCGGTTCAGAGAACACAACAGTAGAGGCGTTGTTCTCATTTTGAATTTAACATGTGTCATGTTAATGGATTACTGCTGATTAATAATAATAGTAATAATAATAATAATAATAATAATAATAATAATAGTTTCAATTTATATAGCGCCTTTCAAGACACCCAAGGATGCTTAACAATAACACAAGACACAAGAAGGACGCTTAACAATGACACAAGACAGGACAACAAATTAACAGGCGAAGGCCTGAGAGAACAGGTGTCCCTTCAACAGTGATTTGAAGGATTCCAGGGTTTGGGCTTGGCGCAGATTAATTGGGAGCGGGTTCCACAGAGTGGGAGCTGCCACACTGAAGGCCCTGCTCCCTAAGGTGTGTCTGCTTGTGCGAGGGATGTGAGGAAACCCAGGTTGGCAGACCACAGGTTCCGTGAGGGATGGTGAATATGGAGGAGGTCGGTTAAATACTGAGGGGCCAGTGCATGCAGGGATTTGTAGGTGAGGATGAGGAGTTTGAAGGTGATTCGATATTTGATGGGGAGCCAGTGCAGCTGTTTGAGGGTGGGGGTGATGTGCTGCCAGGGTTTGGTGCGGGTGAGAACCCTGGCAGCCGAGTTTTGCACATGCTGTAGCCTGTCCAGAGTTTTATAGGTGACCCCGTGGAGGATAGCATTGCAATAGTCCAGACGTGAGGTGATGAAGGCGTGTATGAGGGTTTCAGCAAGTGATGGCCGGAGTCTGGAGATGTTTCTGAGGTGGAAGAAGGCAGATTTGGTGACAGATTTAATGTGTGAATCAAACGAAAGGGTTGAGTCCAGGATGACACCAAGGTTGCGAACTCCGTGGACAGCGAGGTGGAGATGCCATCCACTGAGAGGACGAGATCCGCAACCTTGTGAAGCAGAGAGTTTGGAGCGATGCCAATGACTTCGGTTTTCTGGCTGTTGAGTTGGAGCAGGTTGATGGTCATCCAGGATTTTATTTCATGCAGGCAGTTGATAAGAGATTGTGGGGGGAGCTGGGTGGATGGTGATGTGCTACAGTCGGGAATCATCAGCATAGCAGTGGAAATTTAAGCCATGACGACGGATGATCTGACCGAGTGGGAGCATGTAGATAGTGAAGAGGAGGGGGCCAAGGACAGAACCTTGTGGCACACCGTAGTCGACTGGGGCAGGGTGAGAGCTGGATCCATTGATTGTGATAAACTGTTTTCTGTCAGACAAGTAGGAGTGGAACCAGGACAGAACAGTACCAGTGAGTCCAACGTGGGTGGAAAGGCGGGTCAGGAGAATGGAGTGGGAAACTGTGTCGAAGGCAGCAGTAAGGTCCAACAGGACCAGAATGCTTTTGTAGCCAGAATCCGCAGCCCTCAGGAGGTCGTTTGTGATCCTCACGAGGGCGGTCTCAGTGCTGTGGTGGGTCTTATAGGCAGATTGAAATGGTATTGAAATATTTGTTTTCTGTCATGTGCCGTATTTTGATAACTGCATGTTTATTTATCAATCTATTTTATGTGTGTTTTGGGATTTCTTTAATCATGATTGTTGTGGTTACTTTCTTTGATTTGAGTTTACATGCATGATTTAGAAACGGCCGATTATGATTTGAAGCAGTGAACGCAACCTCTGACCAGCCAATCGGCTGCTGCAGCAAGCCAGACTGATTGATAGACAGGCCAGGTAGCCGGATGCTCTTGGTTCTTTTTTTTCTTGTTCTTTTCAAAGACGCTGGAATTCAAGGAAGCAGCGCAGCAGGAGAGGAGACCATGAGGGCCGTCCATTGACTTCAGCAACAGTGTATCGAAGGCGTTTGGACATGATGTGGCAGAAGTCGGAGCTTCTGCCAAAAAGCTGTGAGTCCCTGGCCAATACACTGTTAGCTACAGCCTGAAGAACTCTGAAAACCAGAGAGAGTGCATCCTGTGTTTGTTAGAATAGACTGCTGCGGCTCGCGGTGGTTACTCGGCGTGGCGGAAGAGACTATAGGAGGACAAAGACTGGAGCTTGGACTGTCGAATTTTAACATTGTTCTTAAACTTACTTTTAAAAGGAAGCCCTCTCCCCTTAAAACAAAAGACATTGCCCTTACAGTATTATTCCTATCGTGGTCCTGTAAATAAATCCCTTCTGTATAACTTTTCTGTGTTCGGATAATTAAGTATTGCTCACCATCATAAAAGAAAGAATTTGCGTTAGAATTTACCAGTAGGTAAATACCAGTAAGTGTTTTTGTGTGTTTTCCACATAGATTCTCATTGAACTTCTTGTACTACTTGTTTATTATTAAAATTGCATCAGAAACTTTTTGTTTTTGTAGGTACCAGGGAAGGGCATCTGTGGTCAGTCTCAGCTGAATGCAGCAAAGGAGAAGATGACTAACAGAAGTAGCTCCAGCCTTGATGAGCTGGGGCCGTATTCACAAAGAATCTAAAGGTTAAAAGTAGCTCCTAAGGGCCGAATTTAGGAGCAACTCCTAAAAAAAGTGGGCGTGTCAGTCTTAAATTTAGGACTCCTAGTTTTTTAAAATAAGAGTAATTCACAAAGTATTTTAGGCCTAAAAGTAGCTCCTAAGTCTGGGAGAGCTTAAAAGTCCTCGTGAGGACTCCTAACTCAGTAAGACCTATTCACAAAGAATCGGGAATGGCTGCAGCCAGGCAAATGTATGGAGGACTGGGAATTGCTGCAGAGGGGGGTGCTGGAGCACCTGCCCCTTTGCCCTTTGATGCCCAAAGTGCCTTTTTGTCTGTGGTTTTTTTTTTTTTTGTCATCTACAACATTTTCGCTATAAAACGGGAGTAGTGACGGTGACGGACTGTCCAATATAGGCGTCACAACGGTCGGACCGAGGTAACTGCGACCGCTGCGATGCAGTCATGCTGATGTGAGCCAAAAATATTTTTTTAAACTTGGTGGGTGAGCTAGACACTTATATCTGTTAATAGTAATAGCTCACGTGATAGGGCAGCTCCTTCAGTAAACTAAACTTGTCTGGGTTCGAATCCTGCTACAGGTCACAAATGTGGGTAGGCCTAATGCATTTTCTTTTCTCATCATTATTATGATCACCATATTACACATTATATTCCACATTTACCATATAATATTAGGCCTGTCAACGAATGTGAAAATTAATATTCAAATGTGGGAAGAAAAAAAAAAACAGCGGCTGCTTTGCGAGTGTGCGCACTGACCCTCATTGCAGTTGCACAGCGTCACTCACTGCTGAAAGTGAAAGTGACACGCGACAAAACCTGTAGCAGAAAGATGCAGATGGCAGAGAGAAAGTCAGAAAGTTCAGAGCCCAACTCGGCAGCAGAGAGAGTGGTTTGGACCACTTGTAGGGATTTGGGGGGGAGGGGGGGCGCCGCCTGCACTCAACAACCAATCACCGTGTTGAGCGCCTCGAATTCGTGCACGAGAATTGACGTAATCCATAGCAACGGGGCGTCACCAGGGGCGTCACTCTTAGTTTGCGCTTAGTGATTTATCCTTAGTAAGAGTAGGTCAGTAGCTCAGCGGCTTTGTGAATAGCTTTTAAGAAAAAACTCCTACGTAAAAACTTTTAGTGCGAGTTAGGAGCACTCCTAGTGGTAAGATAAAATGCTTTGTGAATACGGCCCCAGGTGTGTATAATATATTATATTAAGGGATATTCCAGCGTAAATTTAACCCATGGTCCAACGCACCGTGACACAGAGTTAGACCACTCCTCGAGAGATGAAGTCTGCTAACCGCTAGCTTCTCTAGTTGTAGCAACTTTAGCAAAGACCACACCATAACAAACAGAGCAGTCTATTTCTCCATGCGCAAACCGCAATCAAAAAGCCACTCATAACTACAAATAATGCTCAGAACAGCACCAAACGTCATCAACAGTACAAACAGGGTCCCAGCCCATAATACGAGGCATCAAACATCTGGGGCCGTATTCACAAAGCCTTTTATCTTACCGCTAGGAGTGCTCCTAACTCGCACTAAAAGTTTTTACGCAGGAGTTTTTTCTTAAAAGCTATTCACAAAGCCGCTGAGACCTACTCTTACTAAGGATAAATCACTAAGAGCAGAGTAAGAGTGACGCCCCTGGTGACGCCCCGTTGCTATGGATTACGTCAATTCTCGTGCACGAATTCGAGGCGCTCAACACGGTGATTGGTTGTTGAGTGCCGGCGGCGCCCCCCCAATCCCCCCCCTCCTCCTCGCCGCCGCCCGCTCCGCTGCTGATTGCTTTGAGTCCAAACCACTCTCTCTGCTGCCAAGTTGGGCTCTGAACTTTCTGACTTTCTCTCTGCCATCTGCATCTTTCTGCTACAGTTTTTGTCGCGTGTCACTTTCACTTTCAGCAGTGAGTGACGCTGTGCAACTGCAACTCCTATGAGGGTCAGTGCGCACACTCGCAAAGCAGCCGCTGGTTTTTTTTTTTCTTCCCACATTTGAATATTAATTTTCACATTCGTTGACAGCCCTAATATTATATGGTGATCATAATAATGATGAGAAAAGAAAATGCATTACCCACATTTGTGGCCTATAGCAGGATTCGAACCCAGACTGACAACAAGTTTAGTTTACTGAAGGAGCTGCCCTATCACATGAGCTATTACTACTAACAGATATTTGTGTGTAGCTCACCCACCAAGTTTAAAAAAATATTTTTGGCTCACATCAGCATGACTGCATCGCAGCGGTCGCAGTTACCTCGGTCCGACCGTTGTGACGCCTATATTGGACAGTCCGTCACCGTCACTACTCCCGTTTTATAGCGAAAATGTTGTAGATGACCCCCAAAAAAAAACACAGACAAAAAGGCACTTTGGGCATCAATGAGCAAAGGGGCAGGTGCTCCAGCACCCCCCTCTGCAGCAATTCGCAGTCCTCCATACATTTGCCTGGCTGCAGCCATTTCCGATTCTTTGTGAATAGGTCTTACTGAGTTAGGAGTCCTCACGAGGACTTTTAAGCTCTCCCAGACTTAGGAGCTACTTTTAGGCCTAAAATACTTTGTGAATTACTCTTATTTAAAAAAACTAGGAGTCCTAAATTTAAGACTGACACGCCCACTTTTTTTAGGAGTTGCTCCTAAATTCGGCCCTTAGGAGCTACTTTTAACCTTAAGATTCTTTGTGAATATGGCCCCTGGTTTCTATTGAAAAGAGACAAAAACAACTCACCCACTCACCTCCAGTTATACGTTATGCAGCAACTTTATATATATTTAATTTTTTTCTTTTTTCTTTTTTCCAACAATCTTTTTATTGAGATTTTTCAACAAAATGACATATAGATATAGTAGTATCTAACAATTTACCATAGTGTGTCAACAAATCCCCTGAACCCAGTCCCACCCACCAACACACTTCAGGTCAGAACCAGATACAACACAGAGAGAGAGAGAGAGAGAGAGAGAGAGAGAGAGAGAGAGAGAGAGAGAGAGAGAGAGAGAGAGAGAGAGAGAGAGAGAGAGAGAGAGAGAGAGAGAGAGAGAGAGAGAGAGAGAGAGAGAGAGAGAGAGAGAGAGAGAGAGAGAGAGAGAGACTGTTTCAATATTTGTGTTAATGAAATACCATTAAAATTCCGTTCCGTTGATCTTTGAATCAACATTGTTTCAATATTAGCTGAGGGTGGAAACTGATGTTAAATCAACATCAGAGTTCAATCTTGATTCACTGAATGACAATGACATGACAATGGAATGTTGACATAACACTGTTGACATGACACTGTTTCAGAGATTCTTTGCTATCTGAGTAGGTATAAAAAGAGAAGGACAGGATGGATATTCACCTCTCAACAACCTGCTTGTTTGTTTCTCCTCCTGTGTCAGATACTTCTACAGGTAAGTGAACATTTGGAAGTTTACCACCTATCAACTGAAATTCATACATAATAATGAATAGATTGTTCTCTTAAATAATTCAAGTTCAATCACTGAGGTCACTACGCTGCTGCAAAAGACTAGACAGCTTGTTTTGTTGTCTTTCTACAGATGGCGTCACATTTTCAGGTGGTCTTCCTCCTCTGTTTCACTGGTGGACTGTTGTTTGAAGGAACTGTGAGTAAAACTCTCTGATAGGCAAGGCAAGGCAAGGCATCTTTATTTATATAGCGCATTTCATACCAAGGCAACTCAATGTGCTTTACATAAAGACAAAACATAAAAAAGAAGAAGCATAAGACAGAATAAAAACAAACAAAACACTAAAAACAGAGTTAAAAGCAAGAGCAAATAAAAGTAAAAGAAAAAGAAAATAGATAAAGTTTTAAGTTCTCAGCTATAAGCACGTGAAAAGAGATATGTTTTTAACCTGGATTTAAAAGTGCTTACAGTTGGGGCTGATCTCAGTTCTGCTGGTAGTTTGGTCCACTTGTGAGCAGCATAACAGCTAAATGCTGCTTCACCATGTCTGGTCTGAACTCTGAGCTCCAGTATCTGACCTGAGTCAGTAGATCTCAGAGCTCTACTGGGTTTATACTCTACTAACATGTCATTCATATATTCTGGACCTAAACCATTTAGTGATTTGTAAACCAGTAGCAGAACTTTAAAATCTATTCTGTAGCTGACTGGGAGCCAATGTAAGGTCTTAAGAACCGGGGTGATGTGATCTGATCTCTTTGTTCTGGTTAAAACTGGAGCTGCAGCGTTCTGAATGAGCTGCAGCTGTTTGATACTTTTTTGGGGGAGACCAGTCAGAAGACCGTTACAGTAGTCTAGTCTACTGGAGATAAAAGCATGAATCAGCTTCTCCTGATCAGTTTGGGCCTTAAACCCTTAATTCTGGATATGTTCTTCAGTTGATAAAAGGCTGATTTGGTCAATCAAGGTTTCGGACTTGGTCTTTAGTTTCTAAAGACAGTGACTCAAGGTGTTTACTGACAGCAACCCTCTTCTCTTTATTTCCAAAAACAATTACCTCAGTTTTTTCTTGATTTAACTGAACGAAATTTTGGCTCATCCAATTTTTGACTTGTTCTAAACAGTGACATAATGACTCTATTGGACTGCAGTCATCTGGAGACAGTGCAAGATATATCTGTGTGTCATCTGCATAACTATGATAGTTGACATTAGAGTTCTGTAGAATTTGACCCAAAGGCAGCATATACAGGTTAAACAGAAGGGGTCCAAGGACTGACCCCTGAGGAACTCCACATGTCATAGCCACTCGATCGGATTGATAACTACCAATGGTCACAAAATAACTCTGTTCCTCTAAGTAGGACCTGAACCATTTTAGGACTGTCCCGCTGAGTCCTGCCCAGGTTTCCAACCTGTCCAGCAGTATACTGTGATCCACAGTGTCAAACGCAGCACTGAGATCCAACATGACCAGAACTGACACCTTGCCTGAGTCAGTGTTCAACCTTATGTCATTTAACACTCTAATAAGAGCTGTTTCTGTACTGTGGTGAGGTCGGAAGCCTGATTGAAATTTGTCAAAGAGTCCACTGTAGTTCAAGAAGTTGCTGAGTTGATTAAAAACCACTTTCTCAACGATCTTGGCTATAAAGGGAAGATTTGAGATGGGTCTGTAATTGGTTAAAATGGTAGTATCCAATGTTCTCTTTTTTAAGAGTGGCTTGATGGCAGCTACTTTCAGGGGTTTAGGAAATGTGCCTGATTGAAGTGAGCAATTTATTATTTGCTGCAGATCTGTTTGGACAGAGCTTATAATAGTTTTTAAAAAGTCAGATGGTATTGTGTCAAGACAACATGTCGATGTTTTAAGATGCTGAACTGTTTCTTCTAAGGTTTTTTGGTCAACTGTATTAAACTCTGACATTACAGTTGATTTATTCCTAGGTGATTTTAGGGATTGCATCATTGTATTATTTTGCTGATTTGTGTTGATATTTAGCCTTATAGATTTGATTTTTTCATTGAAAAAGTAAGCAAATTCATTGCATTTTTCTGTGGAAAAGAGTTCTGAAGCTATTTCTTTTGGGGGGGTTGTAAGCTTATCAACCATAGCAAACAGAGCTGTTGTTGATGTTCTTATTAATCATTTCAGTAAAGTGTTGCTGTCTAGCCTTGAATAACCCATGGTTAAAATTACAAAGACTTTGTTTGTAGAGGTCATTGTGGATTTGAAGTTTAGTTTTTCTCCATTTACGCTCAGCTTTCCTGCATTCTGTTTTCAGAGCCTTTACCATCAAAGTGTTCCTCCATGGTGTTCTCTGTCTGGTCAAGGTCATCTTAGTTTTAAAAGGTGCAATGGTATCAATGACATTTGAGATTTTGCAGTTGAAATTATCCAGGAGTTCATCAACTGTCTCTGCACTCACAGTTGGTGACATGACTATAGCCTCCATAAACTTAACACTGGTATTCTCATTTATGAACAGATACAGAGGGTAACTGCATGTTCGGAGTTATCTGTAAGTCAAAGAACACACAGAAATGATCAGAAAGAGCCAAGTCCTTGATATCAACAGAAGTAATGTCAACACCTCTACAGATAACCAGATCCAGAGTGTGGCCTCGGGTGTGTGTGTGGGCCCTTTCACATGTTGGGAGAGGCCAAAAGTGTCAAGAGAGATATTCAAAAGAGCTAAAATCACCAAATATAGTTTCCTTGCACTGAAATACAGATTTAAAAATGGCAGCAACTCCCCCGCCTTTCTTACCACTTCGACACTTATTCATAAAACTGAAATTTGTTGGTGCAGCCTCATTGAGAATGGTAGCACAGCTACATTCAGTCAGCCATGTTTCACTAAGAAGTAAGAAGTCTAGATTATAGGTCATAATGATGTCATTTACTAACAAGGATTTGTTGGCTAGTGATCTTATATTAAGTAGAGCTAACCTTGTGGAGATAACAGGAGACACTGCTGAGTTTCGAGGTTGACAAGCTATACTCACTAGATTGGTAGATTTAATTGAACCCTTTTTATTTCTCACCAGTTTGATCACTTTTCTGTTACCCGTCACCACTGGGATTGAGAAGGCTGCCTGAACTCCATAGGGCCCTGACTTTTCCTGGGAAAGAGCATTCTTGATATCAGTATTGCAGCCTGGACCCGGCACATATCATTCAGACTCAATGATATGATGATTCAGAGGAGGTGGGGGGGCTCGGTTGCTTTTGGTCGAGGGTTGTTTCTGACGCGGTGGAATGGGAGGGGGTAGACGATGTGGGGGGTTAATGGGGGAAAATATGAGACCCTGGCGTGGTGTTAGTTGGATTCCAGTAGTGACGAGGCTCTTCATCCTGTCAGGGAAATCCAGAAATGGGGAGTCAGGACTAGATGAAGAGAGTTGGGGGCTGGATGGGGTCCGGGGGGTTGAATGTTGGGAGTCTCCTGTTGGGGCCGGGGGAGACTCCCCCTTTGGAGCTCGTGTTGTGTTGATGGGGCTGGTGGATAATCCACTTGCTGGGGTGCAGAGGACGATGTTGTTGGGGCTGGTGTATAATCCACTTGCTGGGGTGCAGATGATGATGACGTTGCAGGTTCTTTCTGAGTCTGCTGTCCTCCCTTGTCAATCCTTGACTCAGCGCCCTCACCAGAGCGCCGTCTTATCTGTTGTTTTGGATTGTCTTGTCTCTTGTCCTTGACAGGGACTGCTGGTGCCTGACGCAAAAAGTAAAAGATGTTGGCACTTAGCAGCTGTACTCCTGACTTGTTAAGGCTAAATCCATCTGCCTTAAAGAGGTGCCTGCGTTCCCAAAATATGTTGAAGTTGTCAATAAAGTTCAGTGATTGAGCAGTACATGTATCTTTAAGCCATCTGTTCAGCATCATCAGCCTGCTGAATCTCTCATCTCCTCGCCGAACTGTTGGCAGAGGTCCACTGAAAAACACCTCAGTATTTAAACACTGAACTTTGTTTATCAGTTCCATGAA
Organism: Trachurus trachurus; assembly: GCF_905171665.1. NCBI lineage: Eukaryota > Metazoa > Chordata > Actinopteri > Carangiformes > Carangidae > Trachurus > Trachurus trachurus. The sequence goes on from NC_139892.1 coordinate 2,008,410, forward strand.
GTCTCGTTTTAATAGCTCTGATTGTTGCTTCACAACATCAAGGGCTCCTGTGATACCCAGTTACAATGAAAACAAACAGTGCTAAAGAACATGACCCTGACTTTACTTCCAGTTGCATTGTGTAGTGAACAGTGAGGTGAGAAAACCACTCACAGAATTAAATATCTGAAGGCTCTCAGGTTGGTGTGACTTTTGAGTTTCTTCAACAAATTCTAAGTAAAGTTGTGTCCGGGCGCATGACGTCAGTCCGATTTCCCATTTCTCCGACTTCCTATTTCTATATTTTTGCGTCCTTTAAGCCGGGTTCAGACTACACGATTTCAGGCCGATTCTGACATGATTTCGTCATGGCGGACACATTTCCAGTGTCGTGCCCGATTATGAGCGTCGGGAACGGCAAACTGACGTGTAGTGTGACATAACTGATGACCAGCGATTTTGCGTCTACGATGCTGTACGACACCCCGACGGAAAGTCTAGCATGTTAGAATGTTTTTTATTTCCTCGCCTAGTCTGACATCTCCTACGACATGAACCTTGATGTCGACCAATAGGATGACAGAGCGCTCTGACGTTTACACCCAGTGAACATGTGCTTCATGTGCGCAATATAAGTTAACGTTGAGGTTTACACATCCGTTAATATCCCCCACGTCCTCTATGAAGGTCAGACTGTCAGACTGTCCTCTTCACCAGACCCAGGAACGGCTCCACTGGCCACTATCACTATCATCATAGTTTGTTGTGATGCCTCCCTGACAGCCTATGAATCACGGGTCGTGATCGGTCATGAATGATGATTAGTCGGGTGATACTTGTAGTGTTGCCAGTCTCCCGACCAAGACACGGCAAGAATATATGCCACTGTGGTCGTTTAGTCTGACATGGTGACCATCGTGAAAGACAAGAAAAGGGAGGAGTGCCTGCGCCAGGGGTGTGCCGTGCACGAAACTTGCAAAGTGCGCCTGGACACGCCCCGTTGGGACGGCGCACCTGCACCTAGACTGTGCCTGGTCTACAAAACTAGAGCCCCAGGTCTTTGAGTAGACCATGTCTTCCCTCAAATTAATACATGGAATATGTATATGTGTGTGATCACACTTTTACTATACTTTTAGTCAGAGATTAATTTGGAAATCATAAGGTGCCGGAACGCAAAGTATATGACAGCTCAGGGATGACGAGAAGGGCACAGGTCGTATACAGAAACCGTGCTGAAAAAACATGCAAATGCCCACTTGCCATGCTGTGGGACTTACTACAAGCCTCAATTTCAAATAATATCCATAAATGTTACGATGATAATTTACAATTATTTTAGGCTATACTCTGCACAGCACAGGCAAATGCCCACACCACCACAGGTGGGACTTTACAGTATACAGTCAATAATTAGTTTCTCAACAAGTTTAACGTGTAAAAAAAAAAAAAAAAGAGCTTATAATAAATCACGCAAATCTTCCATTAGAATTATTCAAAGATTGGCCTATTAATCCGATCAGTGCGTCAACTTCAACAGATCTCCGACTCTTTCAAATGATGTGAAATCTTAATAAACAACTTGGAATTCTTGGAATTTGTTCTGTAAATTAATATATGCATATTATTATTTTATTTTAAACATTTTTAAAACGTTTTTTTTATGAGAGGTAGTGGATCTGTCCAAATAAGTACCGGAACACAGGGAGGCCAAAATTAAGAGGTGCCGGATCTTGTTCCAGCAGGATCCGGTTCAAATTAACCCCTGCTTTTAGTAAAATATCTGAATCAAAGGAGCTGTTGCACCATACCATTATAGATAGATGTTTTATTAGGGGCCGGGCAGCATCAGCCACCAGGACCCTATTCTTTTCCTCAATGTTCTTTCTTTCTTCCTTTCTTCTTCCTAGGAAGTCCTACTTCCCATGCATAATCAGTGAAAAAAACTTCACAAAATGTTCGACCCCATGCCAGATTGACTCAACTCCTCGGGGGGCACAATAAGCGTTTACATTTAAAAACTTTTAAATTTCCTACCAAAGCAACGGTACATGCTACAGTTTTGAAACTTAACCAAGATGTAGCCCCAATACTGTTAAAACCTTTGTCCACTTAAACTCATTATAAATTATGAAGTCCATCACTCTGTTATTTTCAAAATCTGTAAAACTTATTAAACATATCTCTTCCCCAAATTTTTGCTCAATTGACACCACATTTGCTGGAGAGCATCTTCAGACTCATCCAATTCATGCTAAATACATTTTCAATCGAACTAAAAAAAAAGAAAGACAATATTTTGGAGTCATGGTTGATGAAGTTTGGCAAATATCAGAATTTTATCTCAAAAACTGAATTTTCGAGAACATTTTAAATTCTGCTCTCATGGGAAGAACTGCAGTCAACATAAGAGTGGCATTTTGATGCACACCGATTTTTGATTTATCAAAAATTGAGCCTACTGTGCATGAAAATGTTTCACTGTAAACATATACCATCCAATTCTTGCTAAATACATTTCCAATCTGCTCTCATGGGAACAACTGGTGTGGCATTTTTAAACATCAGATGTTCTCTTATGATGCAAAACACTTCATTGTTAAAAACAAATCACCAACATTTCCATGCTGTCTAGATGAAATTTATGTATTATCAGATTTTTGTTTAGAAAACAGTATTTCTGACATTTTGACAATTCTTGAAAACTGCATTCACAACTGCTGCCTTGCCGGTGACTGAGTCTGTTTGAGAAGCCACACACCAGGCTACACTTCCAGACAATTAGCTCAGTGAGTTAGGAACTGGTTCTTGTGGAGTTGTAGTAAAAAGCAATTGGACTTCTTTTCTTGCTTGAAGACGTTTCACCCCTCATCCAAGAGGCTACCTGGGTTTCTGGCATTAGTCTCAGAACTGAAGAAGCCTCTTGGATGAGGGTGAAACGTCTTCAAGCAAGAAAAGAAGTCCAGTTGCTTTTTACTACAACTCCACAAGAATAAGATGACCTGGATGACTGAGAACCTTCACGGACTTAGGAACTGGTTCTTTATGCCAAAGGTTGTCAGTTCAAGCACCAGCAAGGATGAAGATGACATATCAAAATGACCGATGTCTTCAACTAGTAACACAAGACAATAGTCCTAATTACATCACACATCTAAATTTCAAAACTTTGAAAATAAATTGCAACTTTCACTTTAAAATGACCTAATTTTGCCTATAAAAAAATTGCACGGCCCTGACCATTACTGCGCAGACAATTATTAATTTTCATTTCCACAACAACGAAATTGAAGTACATCTCCTGCAGTGCAAATTTATAAAAACATTAAAAGACATAAATCACACACAAAAAGAAACAATATACTATCCATTACCTATTGCACCTACTATTCCCACATTCCCATATAGCAGCAAAAACACACAGCCTCACTCAGCATTGAGTGCAATTAGTGCTTTGTGGTAAAAGCCGTTCTTTAATCTGTTTGTTCTCAAAAAGACAGTGACCTGGGTGTGTTGTTTCCTTGAGGAATTTTTTTTTTTTGCTTTTGTGAGACAGCGGGAGCCATAAAGTTAAACCAAAGTGGGGAGAGTGCAGCCAAGAGAGAGAGAGTTGCTTCTCCTGAAGAAATTGGTCTCAGCCCATTATAGAGGGACTGCTGGCAGTGATATTTACAATCTGCTCTCTATGTTCTCAGACGTCCACCTCCAATCAAGTCAATGTAGGACTACCAGGTTTGTAGCTGCTTTTTCTACACTGGAGGTCTTCGGGTGGATTTACTTTGTGAATTTTGTTCATATTATTCATCACTTGTATGTTTACATTGTTTGTGTTATGTGCTTAATGTGTGATGTTAACTGATGTTGGGGTTTCCTGAAGAGACACAACAGACACTGGGCCACATTTGGCACAGAGCTCAAGGCCGTCAGAAACATCATCATACTGTACAGACTCTACTCTTGGGAAGTGCTTAATGATGTTACTGTAACTGATCAGGTTTCCCGTAGAGACACAACAGACACACAGCAGTTACTCCCAGCCATGTAAAGTGGACTAGAGGCAGAGTGCAAGTGCACTGGGACAAGTAACTACATGTAGCCTATCACTCTACTTTACAGGTGCTCTGTCAACTATTAATGGGAGTTGTTAGCTTTCCTTGACCTAAATGAGATTTATTTTCAATCCACCATAATTATCTTTGGAACACTTGTCTGTTCTGTGTATATGTGTATGTGTGTTTTGTTTAGTAAAGTATTGAATTGAATTGAATTGAATTGAATTGAATATCTAACTATCTAATACAACTGTGTTTCAGGTCCTGGTTGTCCTCCTGGTTGGACTGTGTTTGGCTCTCGCTGTTTCATGTACCGAGCCGATGTCAAGGATTTTGCTGAGGCAGAGGTATTAGAACAACATGATCACACAGCGCCTCTGTTGTGGTTTTAAAACTGTTTAGATCATGACAACTACTATGTCACTGGTTTACACCATAAAGCACTTTGTGAATAGTTTTCTTCTGTTGTTGGTTTTGTTGCCAGCACCAGATCTAGGGTTACACAAGCCAGTAAGTACTGTCTTAGCATGGCAGCTTGAAGGGTCTGGGGTAGAGGTCTTCGGAAAAAACCGACAACCCGAAAACCCGAGGTTCCGACCCGACCCGGCTCGGGTTTTGGGTCCATTCACAAGAAGTGACAAACCGGTGGAGTTTGTCTCTTATTATATTATTATTTGGCTCTTATTGTGAAAGGCCGGGTCCTACAGTACCCGAGAGGACCCGGCGATTGGCTGTCACAGCTGTCAATCACCCCCGCCCTCCCCCTTCCGTCCAATGCGAGGCTGCGAGCTGCCTGTGTGACTTATGTCACGTGATCAAAACAACTACACGACTCTTATGATGACGTCAAAGGTGACAGTTAGTCAGACGCTCTGCAAAGCACATGGAAACTCCAAAATGATAACGTTAATTAAACAAGAGGAAATGACCAATGGATTGGCGTTAGTAATGGCTAAGAAGAAGGATTACAGTACATGACCATCTAAACAAGAAAATGACGACGTGGATTTATTTCTGTTTACATCACGTTATGGTCGCAGCCGGAGAAGACTACGTTTAGGTAAGAAACAGAAAGTAGTAGCTAATAAAAACAAGTCTTATTTAACGCAGACAACTTGTATTAAATCATAAAGCAACTCGGGCATTTCGGGTCCACGGGTTTTTAAGGGTTCGGCTCGGGTTCGGAACTCATATTTACAATAATAGCTCGGGGCCAGTCGGGTCCGGGTCCAATTTTCACGGGTCCATTTGGGTTCGGGTCCGTCAAATTGGACCCGTGAAGACCTCTAGTCTGGGGCTCAACAGCATGGATGTATTATAGGAATTATAATTTTATATAATACATGTATTTATCATAAGTTCCTCTAATACATCCATGCCCCACAGCTGCCCAGCTCTCCTTGTGCAATAGCACCATCCACTGACATAAATGTGTATTGCATTAATACAAAAACAATGTTAGCATGGTTCAAGTATTTAACAGGGGGGCTGTTTACATTGAGAAACCATACGTAGCCTTTTCCAACCCACTACAGTATCATCGTTTTCTGCTGGTTGGAAGGCGATGCCTGTGTGTTTGCTGTTTAGACCCAGGTTGTATTTCTCTCATTTCATTATCTTGGTCATCAGGTCACCTGCATCAGTCTTGGTGGGAACTTAGCCTCCATCCACAGCGCTGAGGAACACGAGTTTGTCAGGGACCTGATTCGGAAAAAGAGAGGCTCTGATACACGTTCCTGGATTGGAGGCCATGACAGCATAAGGGTGAGACATTTAAAGACAAAGGATCTGATGTGCCCTGTGCTTAACACTAGAACGGTCACGGCGGTCATTTTAACCTGTGCTTTCTCTTCCAGGACTCTACATGGATGTGGACTGATGGCTCACAGTTTGACTACAAAGCCTGGAGGGCTGGAGAACCCAACAACTATAAAGGACGACCAGAAAACTGTGCAGAGACTAATTTCGGAGGTATTTATGATTTCTTGACCTCTCACTTGACTGGAGGCTCTTAATTGTCCGTGTGTGTTGTAACAGTTCGTTTGTGAGTGGTGGTGTGAGCAGAAAAAAAAGGAACGTCCACAAAATAGTTTACTTGGGACTTAACGACTGTTGCTTCTTTATTGAGCAAAACACCACGTCATATCATACATGACAACGCTGTCTCACGTTACTCACTGTTAGAGCTGAGTTGATAATCAAAGAAAAAGAGAAATACGGGAGCTCAATAATGGCGTCCACTCATCGTGCACTCGCCTCTCAACTGACCAAAACAAAGGCACCGCTCAGTGACGTCCTGGCGCCGTTACATTCACATTGTAACTCAAATTTCACTCATTATCTACTCACCCTCATGTTGACTAAGAGCTGTGAATCCTCCGTTCCTTCTCTGAGTTACGGGGAGGTCCGCGCAGCAGTATTTGTCCATATAATGGTTGTGAATGGATACCAACTTTCTTCGTCCAAAAAGACACACCAAAAAACATCCAAATACCTCCATAGTGCTCGTCTGTAATGTCCCTCTTGTGTTGAAGCCCCGACATGAGAAATTGTTCCGCCGGTGACACAGGAAGAGCAGTGAACTGAGACACTGGGAGCTTCCGCTACAAACAAGCTTAAAATATAGACTTATTTAATTTTTTTCAGAACAATTTCTCATGTCGGGGCTTCAACACAAGAGGGACATTACAGACAAGCAGTATGGAGGTATTTGGATGTTTTTTGGTGTGTCTTTTTGGACGAAGAAAGTTGGTATCCATTGACCCATTGTGTGGACCCCCCCCGTAACTCAGAGAAGGAACGGAGGACTCTGAAAATTCTCACAGCTCTTAGTTGACATGAGGGTGAGTAGATAATGAGTGAAATTTGAATTTTGGGTGAACTATCCCTTTAAAGGAACATTACAACTGTGTGTGTGTGTGTGTGTGTGTGTGTGTGTGTGTGTGTGTGTGTGTGTGTGTGTGTGTGTGTGTGTGTGTGTGTGTGTGTGTGTGTGTGTGTGTGTGTGTGTGTGTGTGTGTGTGTGATGGACAGCCCCACACGACCCTGGACATGTGGGCTGATTGAACACACACCAGACCCTTTAACAGCTCTCTTATGGATGCATCTCCATGACAGCACAGCAAATGAATGCTGGGAAAATGCAGCTCCATATTTTGCTAATAGATCCTTTAAAAAGAAAATGAATTATTTAAACTTAGATGTCCTAATGACTGAGTACATGTTTGGGAACGTGTGTAGGAACTGTGCATGTCTCTTACATATTGGAAATAATTACTGTAAATAAACTCTCTTCTTCTTACAGGTCCGTACTGGAACGATCACACATGCTCCAATAGAAAACCTTTCGTCTGTGCCAAACCTTTGGGACCGACAGTATCTGTAAACATCAGTACTGACTGATCATCACATCAGACTTCAGTGACAGCAGTGTGAAATTAAACACACACACACACACACACACACACACACACACACAATGTCTTCTGCTGAACTTACAATATGATCAAATGAGTTCAGTTAATCACAACTAATCACAGCACAGTCTTGTTTTGGATTTGTGTGTTCAGTAATTTTGTCAGGGGACATCAGGGATATAAAATCAATCTATAACTACAGGCAGGTCAGAGATTTGACCTGGCCTTGTCCTCTTTCTCTTTCTTCCCTTCATTTCATTGGTTCTTCAGTGGTGGTGGAGTGTTGGATTTTGATCCTTCAGTATCAACTGTATTTCTGCTGAATCCAACAACTTTGGAAATAAACAGAGCATGAAGCAGTAGTCATGTCTATTTACTGTCATTGCATACACTTGATACAAACAAGGAAGTGAAAACAACACAGAACTGAGCTTGAACGGAGCAGAGAAAAAAACAGCCACTTGTCTTCTTTCACCTGAGTCATTATACAGACAAAACCTTTCTGAATCAAATAAGCAGCTGCACTTTGATTAAAGCAGAAGTAAGGGTAACCCTTTCTTTTACGGTACAGTAATTACTGGGTATTTACCCAGTAATTAGATGGTAACAAAAACACGTTACCAGGTAATTACAACTGGTAACAAGAAGGTAAGTACAATGAAACTATGGACAATGTGCTGGGTATTTACCTTGTAACTGTTTGGTAAATTTTAGTGTGTTGTTGGGTTATAAGCTGGTAATAAGCAGGTAGCTACAGTCCCCTAATTACTAGCTACTTACCCAGTGAATATATGGTAACAAAAAGATATTACTAGGTATTAACCACTCTAATAAGAAGGTAAGTACAATGAAACTATGGGCAAAGTACTAGGTAATTACCCACTAAATTATAAAGCATTATTGGTAATCACTACTGGTAATAAGTGGGTAAAAACAGCAAATCTACGGCTGAAATACTCTGTATACTAGGTAAATTATACTTAAGATTGTAGATACTTTACCTTTGCCATTGAATCAACACAAACTTGTACCATGTAGGTTCAGATATATTACTATGTAATACATGATCATTTACCTGGTAAGTAAACTGAAACTGTACTGTAAAAGAAAGCCTTGTTTGTTTCCATGTAATTACCATGTTCTTACACATATAATTTGTAATAGATAACTCATCTCACTGGTAAATAAACACAAACGTGTACCATGTAGGTTCAGATATATTACTATGTAATACATGATCATTTACCTGGTAAGTAAACTGAAACTGTACTGTAAAAGAAAGCCTTGTTTGTTTCCATGTAATTACTATGTTCTTACACATGTAATTTGTAATAGATAACTCACCTCACTGGTAAATAAACACAAACGTGTACCACGTAGGCTCAGATATATTACTATGTAATACATGATCATTCTTTATTTCATCACGAGCAGGGAGCACAGAGGAAGCCAGGACACGAAACTTCAAAATAAAACAGGAACTTGAGACTGACCAAAAGACACAGACCATGACACAGGAAAACAGGGCACAGAACTTCAAAATAAAACAGGAACTAAAAACACAGACCATAATAGTCTGAAAAAACGCTGAAACATTATGTATGTTTGTTACACTTTGTAACATGCTTGGATATCTTCAAACAAGCGTCCAAGAATGCCCTCTTTGGGTTTTTTTCCAAGCCAGTGATTCCATTCAATGAACCTTAGGTTCATCCTCAAAGCCTCCTCTGAAAAGTTGCCCCGGTATCTGTAGATGTCCTCTTTATAATTCCGCCATGCCCGTTCAATGTGTTGCGTATGCGCACCAGTCCCAGGGTGGACAAAATATCTTTGGTGATTCACCTGATAGTGAATGTACCCTCGATTAGACAAACTATCGTAGGCCCTCCAGCAATCACTGATCACCTCAGTGCCCGGTCTAATATACTTTTGTATTATTGGCAGTAATCGCCTTCTTGACCGATTTTTCACCAATTTCAAGATGGGACGTCGTCTGGCCCCCTTCACCTCCAGCATGCCAAAGACCCATGAGCGCCTTTGCCAGGTGTGTCCTCGTCGTCCACGTCCGTACTGAAAAATAAGCATGTCATATATAAAGGTATTCCACCGAAAATGTATCATTTGATGTTGGATGATGATGTACGTTAGATTCACCCTCATGGTCATGGTACAAACTAGAGATGAAACAGTATGAAATTTTTATATCACAATACCAATGACTGATGATAGGTATTTATATTGCCATGGTAATTCACATGTAATCTACTATTCAAAACATAAATTGCAATTTTACTAAAACAAACAGTACCTTTCTCTTGTGTCTGAATTTGCTCTCATCAATTGCGACAAAAGCTCTCCTCCCTCCAATGCGCATTCCTCGTCTTCTCTCCAGTCGCCTGACAGCTTTAACGCATATTTTTCGTAAGAGTGTTGTCACCCGAGTCAGTGACTTGCTGCTCCCACATACTCCATCCTCTATCAGGTCGATTTGCCGCTTTCGCAAACCCTGTGACAAACTAAGACAAAAAAAAGTATATTAGCAACTGATCAGCCTGATTATAATCACAAAACAACAATGAAGAATCTAATTCGATTTTTACATAAAATTTGCTAATGTGGTCTTAACAGGTCAGCAATAATAGGCCACATTCGTACAGCATAAAAAAAAATACACTGAGAGACAGACACGGAGAAGGACCCTGACCTGTGCATGATTGTCAGCCAACTTGGCAACGGAATGTGTGACCCAGAGAATATGGAGCCCTCCCTGATGGATCTTGTGATGCCCCCTTGCAGATGGCACAGAGAAATAAGCATTAATTCAATGTGTTGACTTGATAAATTAAATTTACCATGTTTCTTATGTGTTTTTGAAGGCAAAACACTATTGTTCATTCATAATGACCTCTAAAAGTCTTTGAAAAGTGACTTGTGTCATTATTTTGGTTTTATGCTTCAACATGATGCGTTTGAAGGATTTAGTGTAGTTAGATTAGTCTCAATATTAATAAATGCACACAAAAAGATTCACAAATACATGTTAAGATTTATATAAATGACTCTCTCCACACAAATATTTTCAGTGCACACACATATATTTGATATTTAATATAAATGTAAAAAAAAATCCACAAATAACCAAAAAAGTTTCACAAATGTATTTCTGATGCACACACAAATATATGTATTTTTATATATTTTATTTATTAATATTATATGAAATGCCAAATACATGTGTGTGCACCTAAAATATTTGTGTGGAGAGAGTCATTTTCACCAATAAATAATATTGCATTTTTACTTATTTCTAAGTGTAGTATTGGGCACAGTTGTCATATTAAGTCCGTGGTTGCATATCCATTGATTACAGCACATCTCAAGTGGGTGACTTGTAGTCACCACTCTAGTCAAGAGATTGTGCAGACAAAATATGCTTGAATGCCATTCTACATGTAATTACCCTCAACCACTAACCCTAAGTATAGACCAAAAAACACAGACAGATCTAGATATCAATAATCCCACTTAGGTCTGGTTGGTATTTCAATATTCTGAATGACAAAATGCTTATTTTCTTTTGAAACCTGATCAATTTTAAGAAGGCTAAAGATACAGTACACTTAGCCTATATGAGTGTGTGTAGCAATGATGTGTCGACCTTACCACCTTTATCCATCTTTTGTTGTGTCTGTTCTTTTCAGTTTCATTCTGCTGTTGCAGACAGGGCATCGCTTTTTTCTTGCCAACAGCCTGTTCTTCTGAAGCCATCTTATCAGGTTTTTACCACCTTGTGCTGTCTTCTGCAGTAATTTTCTTGTCAGTGTCATTTTACTGGAAAGAAAAAAAAACAATTCAAAATATAACGGATGTAACATTAACCCTTAGGGGTCTAAGCCTATTTTGGCCGTTTTTGAATACTTTTGGTTTTGCCTTTATATACCACATAAAAAAATGTTTAACATGCCAATGCTTGGTATCTTTTTTTTCAGCACAACTTCATCTATTTGATCTGATAATTAATTTTTCACTTGAACCTTATTTTCTTAACACATTGAGCCCAAAATACACAAAAAAATTTAAATCCGAGTTGAAAAAATGTACTATTTATTTCAATAAAAAACACAAACATGCTTAATGAACTGTTTTGGAACTTGAAAAAGCAAATATAGGTTGCAAATATGAACATATGAATGTAAAATTTAAATAAAATATTATTTAATACAAATATTTACCATAAAAAGCAAGTATATTTATAGGCGTTTTTTTTTACCTTGTCAGCTGCAGCTCTTCAAAACAGAGTACAAAATTATACAGAGGGCTACACCAGTGCTTTGTGTTCCCTTCCCAGAGTCTAAAATAGTGCAAATGTAACATAAGAGGTAAAATTGAGATGTAATCACACTAAGATGTAATCACACTACAAATATTTCAAACAATATACAGTAAGGGTCGTTCACAGTTCTCCAGGGCTCCAAGCGAAGGTGTGGCTGGGCCTGTGGAGAGATCTGGTCCTCATCTGTCTCCTCCTCCTCCCATGTCCTCTCTGGGTAGGCCTCAGTGTATGGTCCATTATCCTCATACCTGTATATACACATGACAATAAAATATATATAAAAATTAGAGATTGTTCAGGTTAGTGTTCACATGCACATGATAAATAGGGAATTCAAATTTGGGCACTAAATTGTAATTCTCTGGCTTCCTAGACTACAACACAGCATGTAAAGAAAACCTTACAAATAATAAATACATAAATAATAAAATAACAATAATAAAAGCTATAACACTAAATAAACCATATGGAAATCAGTATATCATCTTTTGGAAATGAGTATGAGAGGTCAGGAAAGGGAAAAATAAAACGCTGAACATTTAGGCTACCCATCTCTGTATCCTATTTCAGCCCTGCTCTTCTCTACACTAACCCTACCTAAATATACACCGTTATATACATATAACTAGTTAGTTTAGGTAGTTTATAACATTTGCAATACAGCAGTAAACAAACAAAGGCTATAAAATCATGATTAGTTTGACCTACTTCTCATCACCGGCGACATCGTCGGGGTCCGTGTCTCCCCCCCCCTCTTCAACTCCACTCTCCTCTTCAGACGATGAAGATGAAGTCACCTCACCCTCGGGGTCTTCTTCGCCATAAAACAGCCTGAGGGCTTGATGGATATTCACTAAACGCCTCGTTTTCGCCTCGAAACACTGCGTCTCCTTGTTTTTTTCCGACTTTCAAACACTTTTTATTCCTCCTAGTAAGACGTCTTAGCTCCGCTAGCTCCGCTAGCTCCGCTAGCTCCTGCTGCTAACTCCTGTCTCCCAGCTGGGCTTCCGGTTCGGCGATTTTGGCCCCTCCCCCGAGCGACGTCGGACGTCTCTGGTATATTGATCACTTAGATTAGTATCAGCAGATTCAACCACTTTTTTCCGTTTTGTAAAATGACAAAAAATGACGAAGATATAGAAAAAAAATGCAGCGCCCGCTCCTCCCTTCCCGCCCCCTTTTACGTTCGGATCAAAACATTTTTGTACAAATTAAAAACTATCAAATGAAAATTATCATATCTCCGGTTTTACTTGGTCAATTGAAGTCAAATAAAAAGTAGGAGAGAGTTTCACGTCCGCACTTTCGAGTAAAGTTGATGGCAGCGATCTGGTGACCTACTTTTTTTTTTCACTACGCAGTGAAGAGGTCATGTGATCTGATCACGCCGGCGTGATCATGGACCCCACAGGGTTAAATGCATTTGTAATATCATCGTGTTGCCTTTATATATTGATTTAGCTTAATAGTTTCAACCTACTTTTACCAGGTTCGAAACTCCTCATAGATATCAGCAACGTTCTCCTCTTCTTCAGTCCTCAGTTCCTGCTGAATTTCCCGGCCTTTTCACTTTAATAAAATCAGCACCAATGCACCGAGTACAACAACGGAAATACTTCACAATAAGAGTGTCGCTTGTGAAAAAAAAACTGTACGAGTGCACCAAAGCACCAGTCTTTCATAAGTCACTTTCATTACGTAACATTTATTTAACATTTTCAAGTCCATTCATTCACATGTAATTTGTACTGTCACATGTACGTAGATTGTTAAACAGAAATGTCTTTTACTTGCTGGCGCTCTCTGTGTAGACCGGAAGATGCGTCAGACCTGTGGTGCTGCTCTGTCAAATTTGATGAGAAAAGAAGACGGCGGGGAGTGAATAACGCGCCCTTCAAGGAGCATTTTGCTAAGGTATGTTGATTGTGCAAGATACAGTGAACTGTTTTGTAAAAATTTAGATGCATAACGTTTTTCCTTCGTTGTAGCCTACTGCATTTTGACTACCAAAATTCAGTAACAACGTAACGCAACGGGGAACAAACTTAACCAGAGCAATGGATTCTCTCCATGGCTTTGGGATGCATATAAGCAGTGTTGGGTAGTGGTGGAGCCATTCTCGCACAGCCCTGAGTGGCGCTGTGGGGGAGTAAATGTGAGGGCATTTAAGATGCGCACTGATTATTCCAGGTGTGACGCACAGGAAGTATATTGTTTTGACCGCAGGCTGGCGGCGTTTTTGAGTTCTTTGTTCGATACATTTTTGTTTGTTTTGTAAAATAAACGGATCTGCACATATCCGACCAAGTTTTGCAGACAAGACTATTGTTTATTGACACAACTTAAAGGACAAAGCGGGAGCAAAGAAAACATCAGCCGAGGCCGCGAGTGCATAATCAAGGTGCGTCTCCATATCAAGTCAAAACACTTCTCTTTTGTGAGTTATGCACAAGAAGTTACCCTGACGCCACGGCTCTGTTCAAGTCAAGGCAAGAAAGGGAACAGAAAGGAGCAGCGAGGATCCGCAGACGGCGCAGCTGTGGAACGCGGACACGTCTCGGCAGAGGAGACGCTGGTGCACCGCGTGGGCGCAACCAGCCGAGAGCAGCGGAGACGCCGGGAGCAGCCACGGGCGGCGGAGGACGGATCGGGGCCGGTGCAGTGGACAGAGGACGTGGACTGGACAACGCACTGGCGAGCGTTGCGAGAGGGACCGACGTCGGCCACGGCAGCTGGAGCATCGCGGGCGCATTGGGCGCAAACAACCGGGAGCAGCGAGCGGGCGGCGGAGGTCGGATCGGGGCCGGTGCAGAGGAGTGCAGCGGACTGAGGACGTGGACATCGCAATGGAGAGCGAGAGAGAGCTTGGGGCTGCAGGTCGTGGCGCAAGCGGGGATTGGAGACTCCGCGGCGGAGCGACGCGGTAAAGCAGCAAAGTTACAAGCAACAAAGGAGCAGAGGTAAATGGGGTCGACTCTCCATAAAACACATGGCCATTGAAAATAAAAAAGTGTGCACACAAAAGACAAACTGAACGTATAAAATCCAAAGCTTTGGTGTTCAAACAAGACGATCAAGACTATTTATGTTGAAAGACTATTGGTGTGTTTTTTGAAAAATGTTTTGGGTTTTGTGTGTGTTTTGAAACAAAAGTAAAATGGGTGAAAAACAAGGTGATGAGGTTGAATTGATTGAAGCAACTGCACATGATGAGCAAGATGCGCCTGAAGATGTGCCCGATGGAGCTGGTGGAGTTAAAAAACGAATAATAAAGCTTACAGCAAAGGCGCTGCTTGCTAAAATGAATGACTTGGAGGCACTGAGGAAATCCAAACTAAACAAGGCTGCTAACTTAAAGACTACAATACAAGGGTTGATGGGTAAACCTGGTTATGAAAATGAAATCAACCAAACTTTCAAGGTGTATCAGAGGTTGATTAATGATGCAAAAGATGCTCATGATGAATTGTTTGAGTTATTGCCTGTGGAAGAAAAAGAAAAACATGACGTTTGGTTCAAAGCAAAACTTTTGAGTGTGCATGAATTTTATCAGAGTGTTGCAAAATATCAAACATTTGTGACTGGCGAAATGGTTAAAAATGTTGACAATTCTGGTGAAGTAGAAATAAAACCCATGGACAGTGTGTCAAATGTTGGATCAAATGCCTCAGCTAAAAGCAGCAGTTCAAGATCAAGCAAATCATCTACAACATCCCTTATTGTTGTGCAAGCCAAAGCTGAAGCCAAGCGAGCCGCACTTCAGGCGCGCGTCTCAGCAATGGAAAGGAAACATGCGATGGAAGAGGAGGCGGAGTCATTGCGCAAAAAAAATGGAGAAATAAAAATGGAGGCAGAGATTGAAGCTGCAGATGCTGAACTAGCAGTGTTACGAGCATATTCAGAGCAAGATGGTATGGAGTCTTATTTTGAAAAGGCAAAGGAAAGGACTGAACTTCCTGGTGTAAAGCAAGCATCTGTCATATCTGTGGAAACTGAATACCTACCTGCTGTAAGGAGGGAAAGGTCAGATGCACAACCTCTGGGTACCAACACATCGGTACATATTGAACACATACCTGCAATTAACAATAATTCTACCTTTCAGATCCTGCAAAAACAAAATGAAATATCTGAACTGCTAATACAACAACAAAGAGCAAGTCAACTTCCACCGAGAGAAATACCAGTGTTTGATGGTGATCCGTTGAAATTCAGGCTTTTCATGCATGCATTCAAATACTGTGTTGAGGATAAAAGTGCATCAAAAGGGGATTGCATCTATTATCTGGAAAGGTACACCAGGGGGCGACCAAGAGACCTGGTGCATAGTTGCCTGCACATGCCTGCAGAAAGAGGGTTTGAGACAGCTAAAGCTCTTCTGAAGGAGCACTTTGGAGATGAAACAAGGATCACAGCGGCCTACATGGAAAAGGTTCATCAATGGCCTGTTGTCAAAGCAGAAAATGTTCCTTCACTTCAGGATTATGCTTTGTTCCTCCGTGGATGCAACAACGCCATGACTGACCTGCAGGACATGAGAGAACTGGACATGTCTGCCAATCTCAAACTCATTCTGTCAAAACTTCCTTATAAATTAAGAGAAAGATTTAGACTCATTGCATATGACATTCGTGAGAATCAACATCGCAGACCATGTTTCAATGACGTTGTTCGTTTTGTGGAACATCAGGTCAAGCTCTTGTCTGATCCAGTATTTGGAGATATTCAAACATCAGAAAGAGGGATTCATGTCAAAAGAGATGTGCCTGCAATTAGACCTAACATGAGGAGAGAGAACTTTGCAACAAATGTGTGGACTGTTAACCAACAACATAAAGAAACAAAGGAAATCATTCAAAGCAACAGCAGGTGTTTATTCTGCACACAACGTCACAATGTGAATAACTGTCCAAGGTTCACTAAGATCAAGCATCGTGAAAAGATCAACTTCTTAAAGGAAAAAGGAGCTTGTTTTGCATGTCTTGATACTGGACATTGGAGCAACAATTGTGATAAGCGCATAACCTGTGAAAAATGCAAACAAAGTCATCCAACAGCATTACATGTACATGTTCATGTTAACAAGGTGGATAAGTCTGTGAGCACCAGTGACACATGGGACAATGAACCTGAGTCAGTTGTAAGTAACACACTTGTATCTGCTGAAACCTTTGGAAGCCAAACAGGGGCCGGAAGCAATGGAATGCTGTCAATCCTACCTGTTCAGGTGAAAGCAAAAAACAGCAATAAAGTTATTCAAACCTATGCATTTTTGGACAATGGATCAACATCTACATTTTGCTCAGAAGGTTTAATGAAAAAACTGAACCTGAGTGGAAAAAGATCAAGAATATGCCTGCTAACAATGAGTCCCAAAACAACTGTGTCAACCTACATTGTAAGTGGCCTGGAAGTATCCAACCTTAATGGAGAAAGGTATCACAGTCTTCCAGATGTTTACACCCAGAAAACAATGCCGGTGAGTGTAACACACATAATCAAAACGGACTTCCTCAGAAACTGGTCTTACCTTGATCACATTCACATCCCAGAGATCCCTGCTGAAGTGGAGTTGTTAATTGGAACTAATGCTTCTCAGTTGCTGGAACCATGGGGGACTGTTAATAGTCAAGGAGGTGGACCCTTTGCCATTAAAACCCTACTGGGGTGGGTTGTCGGTGGCTCATGTAAAAACTGGAAAAGTAATAATGAATTGCATTCTGTCTCTGTGAATCGAGTGTCTGTTGAATCGACAGAGCTGCTATTGGAAAAGCAGTATGAGCACGGCTTCAAAGATGCTGAGGACAAAGTGGAAATGTCGAGAGAAGAAGCAAGGTTCATTAAAAGGACGGAGCAACCTGTAAAAGTGCAAGTTGGACACAGTTTAAAGCTGCAACGTCTCACTACTTTAAAAAGGAAAATGGAACGAAATGAAAGTTTTCAACAAAAGTGCACAAAGTTTGATGTCATCAACAATGGATTTGATAAAATGGTTCCTCAAGATAGGTTGCATGTTGGTGTTTCCCACACACACAAGGGAAGAAACCCACTTCCAGTGGAAGGAACTTTGGAACTCCAAGGTGGCCCAGAGATCAAAGGGAAGATCTCAGTAAATGCAGTAAGTGTACAAAGCAGCAATAAAACTTGCCAGCTCGCCACTTATCACGCTGATTGGAAGAGAGTGACTGCTATTGCATGGAAATTAAAGGGACGAAAGGCTCAACTGGAACTGAGTCAAAGGAGGAATGTTGGTTTCCTCTGCAGATGTCCACCACAAGGACTGGCGTTCAAGAAGAGAATGGAAGCAAGCACAATACATCTCAAACTTGTCTTGGAAAAGATGGTTAAAAGAATACCTTGCCACACTACAGAAAAGACAGAGGTGGACTGAAGTGAAACAGTCTGAAAAAGGGAAACATTTAGACTGTGGGTTCCACCTCTCCCTGAGCTCTTGGGTCCGATCTGTTCGTATCCAAAAGGAAAAAAGAAAAAAAAGGGGGTTATTAAAAGACCAGTAACAAAACTGTTTATGCTGGAAGACAATTATGTATGATGTCTATGGTGATATGGTAATTGAAAATGTGTCTGGCACCTGATAATTAGAGTTAAAATCAGGGTTTGTGTTTCATTATACAGTAATTATTAATTTATGTATGGCTCCACATTATTAATATGTTAATTGTTATGTCTTGTACAGCCATAGACAATTAGGGGCCGGTTGTGGTGGAGCCATTCTCGCACAGCCCTGAGTGGCGCTGTGGGGGAGTAAATGTGAGGGCATTTAAGATGCGCACTGATTATTCCAGGTGTGACGCACAGGAAGTATATTGTTTTGACCGCAGGCTGGCGGCGTTTTTGAGTTCTTTGTTCGATACATTTTTGTTTGTTTTGTAAAATAAACGGATCTGCACATATCCGACCAAGTTTTGCAGACAAGACTATTGTTTATTGACACAACTTAAAGGACAAAGCGGGAGCAAAGAAAACATCAGCCGAGGCCGCGAGTGCATAATCAAGGTGCGTCTCCAGGTAGTAACGCGTTATTAGTAACGCCGTTACGTAACGCCGTTGTTACAGTTGTTGCTT
Organism: Trachurus trachurus; assembly: GCF_905171665.1. Lineage (NCBI taxonomy): Eukaryota > Metazoa > Chordata > Actinopteri > Carangiformes > Carangidae > Trachurus > Trachurus trachurus. The sequence continues at coordinate 2,027,276 of NC_139892.1, forward strand.
AAGTGTGTGTGTGTGGGGTGTGAGTGGGATTGATTTCAGGTGTGCTGAGACAGAGCAGAGCCCCAGCAGCTGCATCTCATCCTGCAATCATCCTCGGCCTACTTCTACTCAGCCCTGCCACACCCTCGCTGCCAGATCGTAGCCACTGCTCAGTCAGTACACAGCTCGACTCTAGCTTCTATACTAAAGAAAGAGAGACACCGTTTTTGACTCTGCTTCTCCTCCTCAGATCCTGCCTGCCCGCCTGCTTGCCTGCCTGCCCTGTCCCACCAGTCTCCTCCAAGACCCATTTCAGCCTGCTCCTTCCTCAGCCTGCCCCCCCCCCCCCCCCCCCCCCCCCCCCCCCCCCCCCCCCCCCCCCCCCCCCCCCCCCCCCCCCCCCCCCCCCCCCCCCCCCCCCCCACCTTACCCCGGACGCCCTGGACCTGGTCCTTCACCCTAACTCCCTGCCCGGAACCGGACCCGCTCCCTCCTCAGCCTGCCCCCCTCCACAGAAGCCCCAGACCCTCAACCTGTCTTTAAAATAAAACCCTTTTTGAAATTCGACCTCCTTCTCCTGTCCGCTTTTGGGTCCTCACATCCCTGCCCCTTAACAGTACGATCTGGCCATCAATGGATCCAGCGGACCAGGATTCTGCTGTTCGCCAGGCGCTCACTGGACAGGGCGCTGTCTTGGACAACACGTGAGGTACTGCAAGCACTCACAGCTCAGGTAACTCAGATGCACAGACCCTGTCTAATCTCCAACAGCAACTCGCGACCCAAGACCCTCCCCCAGCGCCGGGGTGGCGGCTGCCAGCAACCAGTTTCAACCCCGGGAGCCCCATGTGCCACCTCCCGAGCCCTATGATGGTAACCTAGGCACTTGTAGAGATTTTTTGATGCAATGTGGTATTGTTTTGACCAACAGCCCAGTTCCTATGCTTCTGACCGAGCCAAGGTGGCATACCTGATGGGATGTCTTCGGGGGTCTGCACGCAGCTGGGCCACAGCGTTGTGGGAGAAGCAGTCTCCACTCGTTTCCTCCTACCCCGACTTCACAGCAGAGATGAGGAGGATTTTCGATCATCCTGTCCGTGGGAAGGACGCCGCCAAGAGGCTGATATCCATCCGCCAAGGTACCAGCTCCGTGGCTGAATTCGCCATTCGTTTTCGCTGCCTTGCCGCGGAGAGTGGCTGGAATGAGGAGGCCCTCCAAGGGGCTTTTCAGAACGGCCTAAATGAGACCATTAAGGACGAACTGGTTTCTCACCCTGAGCCTGAGGACTGGAGAGTCTGATAGCTTTGACCATTCGCATGGACAACCGCATCCGTGAGCGTCGGCGGGAGAGGACGGGTAAGGTAACTCCTTCCACTGCACCATCAACCTTACCTTGTTTTTCTCCTCCGATTGCCTCTGTTCCTCAGTGTCCTCCAGATCCTGAGCCCATGCAACTGGGTCGAGCCAGACTCTCACCAGAGGAGAGGCAGCGCCGGTTCAATTCCAAGAGCTGCCTGTACTGTGGTCAATCCGGTCATTTTCTCCTCACCTGTCCTCTCCGCCCGGGAAAAGGGCCGACTCAGCAGTAGTGGGAGAAGTACTGTTGAGTCATAGTAGTTGTCAGTCCCCTTCCAGACCTCAGCTCAACGCCTCCCTTATATGGCGGTCCCAGACATTACCCTTGTGTGCCCTCCTTGATTCAGGGGCTGAGGAGAGTTTTTTAGACAGCACAATTGTTGCACAGTTAGCTATAGACACAGTACCATTGGATTCGCCTGTAACTGCCAGAGCTCTAAACGGTAGATTTCTTGCCTCTGTGACTAACAAGACTGTGCCCGTCCTCCTCAGAGTCTCAGGTAATCACCAGGAGATGATGAGTTTTCATGTTATTGACTGCCCCAGCTCTCCCCTGGTCCTCGGCTATCCCTGGTCGAAGGCACACAACCCCCAAATTGACTGGTCAGTTGGTAAGGTAATCTCCTGGAGTAATTTTTGTCATGCAACCTGTCTGCTTTCAGGCCCTGCTCCTGCCTCGTCTTTACCACTGTCTGTTCCTGAGCCAGCTGACCTGACTTCTGTACCTCCAGTTTATCATGACCTGGCCCCCGTTTTCTGTAAACATCATGCACTGTCATTACCACCTCACCGGCCGTATGACTGTGCTATTGACCTGCAGCCTGGGGCCGCACATCCCCGCAGTCGCCTGTACAACCTCTCTCGTCCTGAGCGGGAGGTTTTGGAGAAATACATCCGGGACTCCTTGGCCACAGGCATCATCAGACCATCCTCTTCCCCGGTGGGTGCAGGGTTTTTTTTTGTTGGAAAGAAGGATGGTACACTCCGACCTTGTATCGATTTCCGGGAATTAAACAACATAACCATCAAGAACACCTATCCACTGCCATTAATCGATTCTGCTTTTTCCCCTCTTCATGGAGCCAAGATCTTTACCAAGCTGGACCTGAGAAACGCATACCATCTCATCCGCGTCAGGAAGGGGGATGAGTGGAAGACAGCCTTTAATACCTCCCTGGGCCATTTTGAATATCTGGTAATGCCATTCGGTCTAACTAATGCTCCAGCTATTTTTCAGGCTTTCATGAATGACGTGCTTAGAGACATGATTGGGCGGTTTGTCTTTGTCTATCTGGACGATATCCTCATCTTCTCGCCTGACCTCAACACTCACCAGCAGCAGGTCCGTCAAGTACTCCAACGTCTGTTGGAGAACAAGTTATTTGTTAAGTCTGTTAAATGTGAATTCCATGCTTCCACTGTGTCCTTTTTGGGCTATGTCATCACACAGGGGCAAGTGAAGATGGATCCAGCCAAGGTGGAGGCAGTATCTGAGTGGCCTGCCCCCACAACCCGAAAGCAGTTGCAGAGATTTTTGGGGTTTTGCCAATTTCTACCGGCGTTTCATCAAGAACTATAGTCGCCTGGCAGCCCCTTTAACTGCTCTGACCTCCACCTCTCATCCGTTCCACTGGTCTGCAGAGGCTGAGACCGCGTTTCAGGAACTTAAGGACCGCTTCACCTCAGCTCCCATACTCACCCAGGTGGATCCAGATCTTCAGTTTGTGGTCGAGGTGGATGCTTCAGAGACTGGGGTAGGAGCCATTCTTTCACAACGTTCTCCCACTGACCATAAGATGCATCCTTGTGCTTTCTACTCCCACAAGCTGTCCCCAGCAGAGAGAAACTATGATGTTGGAAATCGGGAGCTTCTGGCAGTCAAACTGGCACTGGAGGAGTGGCGTCATTGGTTGGAGGGAGCCAACCAGCCTTTCATTGTGTGGACGGACCATAAAAACCTGGCCTACATCCAGACGGCCAAGCGTCTCAACCCACGACAAGCCAGGTGGGCCTTGTTTTTTGGAAGGTTCAATTTCACTTTGACTTATCGACCAGGTTCCAGGAACACCAAGCCCGATGCCCTGTCCCGCCAATTCACGGCTGACGTGCCTCCCAGAGCAGATCCCATTTTGCCCCCATCCTGCTTTGTGGCCTCTGTGACCTGGGACATTGAGTCCCGTGTGCGCCGCGCCCAGCGGACTCAACCTGATCCAGGTAATGGCCCCCCTAACTCCCTTTTTGTCCCAGAATCAGTCCGCTCTGAAGTCCTCCAGTGGGCCCATTCTACCAGGCTTACCTGTCATCCCGGGGTGGGTCGTACTTTGGCCTTTCTTCGCTGGCGTTTTTGGTGGCCAACCATGGACCGGGACACCAGGAGCTTTGTGACTGCTTGCCCTGTTTGTGCTGCAAACAAGACTTCCACTCAACCCCCCTCTGGTTTACTCCGCCCCCTGCCTGTACCCAGTCGTCCCTGGTCACACATTGCCTTGGATTTTGTGACCGGCCTTCCCCCATCAAATGGTAACACAGTCATCTTAACTATTGACAGATTTTCCAAATCCGCCCATTTCATTCCTCTGCCAAAACTCCCCTCCTCCAGAGAGACTGCAGACCTTCTGGTCTCTCATGTGTTTCGTTTACATGGTATCCCCATTGATGTTGTGTCAGACAGAGGTCCCCAGTTCATTTCACGGGTATGGAAGGCTTTCTGCTCTGCTCTGGGGTGTTCTGTTAGTCTTTCCTCGGGGTTTCATCCACAGACCAATGGCCAGACTGAGCGAGTTAACCAGGAGCTGGAGGCTGCCCTTCGCTGTGTGGTCTCAACTAACCCCTCCCGGTGGAGTGCAGAGCTACCATGGGTGGAATACGCCCATAACTCCCTCACCAATGCCTCTCTAGGTATGACACCATTTGAATGTTGTCTTGGATACCAACCCCCTTTGTTTCCAAGTCAGGAGGAGGAGGTGGCTGTGCCCTCGGTCCGGGACCATCTGCGCCGATGCCGCCGCACATGGAGGACAGCTCGGGTGGCACTTCTCCGTGCATCCAATAGGGCTCGGACCTATGCAGACCGTCGCCGTGCTGTGGCTCCAGTTTACGCCCCGGGTCAGAAGGTATGGCTGTCATCGCGGAACATTCCTTTGAGGGTGGAGTCGCAAAAACTGTCCCCACGTTTTATTGGGCCATTTGTTGTTGATCGCGTTGTCAACCCTTCTGCAGTACGGTTGAGGCTCCCGGCATCTCTTCGAATTCACCCTACCTTTCATGTGGGACAGATCAAGCCTGTCCGCTCGAGTCCTCTGTCTCCCCCTACAGCAGGACCTCCTCCCCCTCGGCAGATTGATGGCCACCCTGCATACACCGTTCAGAGGCTGTTGGCGGTTTGACGCAGGGGACGAGGTTGGCAATACCTTGTGGATTGGGAGGGCTATGGGCCCGAGGAGCGTGCCTGGATTCCACGACGACTCATCTTGGACCCCTCCCTCATTCGGGATTTCCATGCTCGCCACCCTGACAGGGCCATTCGGGCGCCAGGTGGCGCCCATAGGAGGGGGGGTACTGTTACAGTTGTTGCTTAAGTGTGTGTGTGTGGGGTGTGAGTGGGATTGATTTCAGGTGTGCTGAGACAGAGCAGAGCCCCAGCAGCTGCATCTCATCCTGCAATCATCCTCGGCCTACTTCTACTCAGCCCTGCCACACCCTCGCTGCCAGATCGTAGCCACTGCTCAGTCAGTACACAGCTCGACTCTAGCTTCTATACTAAAGAAAGAGAGACACCGTTTTTGACTCTGCTTCTCCTCCTCAGATCCTGCCTGCCCGCCTGCTTGCCTGCCTGCCCTGTCCCACCAGTCTCCTCCAAGACCCATTTCAGCCTGCTCCTTCCTCAGCCTGCCCCCTTCCCCGGACGCCCTGGACCTGGTCCTTCACCCTAACTCCCTGCCCGGAACCGGACCCGCTCCCTCTTCAGCCTGCCCCCTCCACAGAAGCCCCAGACTCTCAACCTGTCTTTAAAATAAAACCCTTTTGAAATTCGACCTCCTTCTCCTGTCCGCTTTTGGGTCCTCACATCCCTGCCCCTTAACAGCCGTTACTTTTTTCAGTAACTAATAACGTAACGCGTTGTTTTTTAAAATCAGTAACTCCGTTACCGTTACCAGACGCTGAGTTACTCCGTTCCTTTTGGTGAGGTTTTACAGCGGCACACACTTCCATTACATTTTAGCGATCAATAAAGTTTCATTGAATTGAAAGACAGAGCACACTGCAACACTTTGAAAAACAAAGCGCTTGGTGGCCGCCCTCTAGCATCCCACACGTAATCAAACACGCTCCATGAAGACTTAGGACTGGACAGGTCAGAGCAGGGCATGACGGCGAGCTAAGCTAACGTAGCTAACGCAGCATCACAGACCGAAGCTGTGTGTCAGTTCAGGCTGCAGCCCCTGAACTGACACACAGCTCGAGTCACAGCGAGACACAAGCAGCCACTCCACCGAGCAGCAGCGGTTCGAGTCCGACAGACGGACTCCTGAAACGGTAAACACAGCTGATCACTCTGGGTAAACACAGCTGATCGATCGAAAGAAATTACCGCTGGAGTGAATTTAGTACTTTCCGTCATTAAACAGGTTCTTGAACGTAACTCGGTCAAAGTAGTATCCTCAAGATGTTTGCAGTTCTGTCATGCTGCTGTAGCTACATGCTGACATCATGCAGCATGATGATGATGATGGTAAAATTTTAAAGATAAAAACCGTTTTTTCATCAGCATCAGTACAGAACTGAAATGAGGTTAGAGGGGAATTCAATCAATCTTTAGGGAGCATTGGAGGAAAAAAACGTTTTAAAGTAACGAAAAAGTTACTTTCTCAGTAACGCATTACTTTTTGGTTGAAGTAACTGAGTTACTAACGGATGAAACGTCTTGAGTAAACAATAGGCGTTGCTAAGCAACCTGGCATGGCGCCAATCTAGAGTTCAGCCATACAGCTATTTCTATGGGGGTAAGAATGACCCCTCTGCGGTTCTAGGTATAAATGGTCATATTTTTCTTTCTTTATATCTCACACTCATGTACTGACAGATGTCAGGAATTTATTTTCACAGAATTACGTGCATTTGAAAATGCCAGGGGGGTAAAAATAATCCCTTGGTGGTGGTTCTAGTGTTAAGTTATTTTGCTAAACATTAGCTACAGTCCATGTGCTAAAGGACACTAACACAATGTTAGTCTTTTTTTTCTTTCTTTCTTTCTTTTACATATAGTCATGCCATCCACACGGGGTAAGAGACGAACCAACACATCAAAAAGAAACAACAACCCACCAGATGAAGACTTGCTGCAGTCTGGCAATGAAGGTAACTTAATTTTATATGGGAAAGGATGTAAATACTACAAAAGTATTTTGTGTGGTGGCAAGATAGGGTTTTCCTTGCTCAAAAGGGGTACTGCCCCAGTCATGAGGAGTACTTCCCTTGGTTGACATTTAATGGCCTGTACTGTGCAGTTTATCCAGACAGGTTCTGACAATAATATATTATACTGCAAATGCAAAGTAAAAACATTAAGTGTATAATGGCCACCCGGTGTAAAATTGTTATCATGCACCCTCCTCTGGTTGATAATTGAAACACTAACTCCAAGAACCTGTTCTCAGGCCCCTCCACCACTTCCAGATAATGACAGTATTATTATGCAGTTCATTGCAGCCCTAATATATATATCAATATGTAATAATTTCCTTTGCATCTTTTTTAGTTGAAGAGATTACGCATCTCTCTGCTCCAACCACTGCCCCAACCATGGCTAACCTACAGGAGGATTATAGACTCTTAAAAGAGGAGAATCGACTACTCAAACAGGAGCGGGATTTCATTAAGGAGAAACTTAAGACCAGACCCTCAACTTCTTCTAAAGGTATCCAGACAGTGTTCTTACCAAAAACAACATGGAAGGCTATTTCTATATTCTAAATGAATTCCGGATTTTGTATCCATATCACACAAATAATATAAGAAAACTCTACAACAAGATCATTTTTTAGGTGGAAAATCAGAAAAAAGAATAAGAATAATTATTTTCTAATTTTGGTACTCTGTTAATGACTCAGATAAAAGGAAGCTAATGGATTCCTCAGAGTCTGACTCATCAGACTCTGGGTCAGACTCCTCCTCAGAAGAAGAAAAGAGGAAGAAGAAGAGGAAGAATAACAAGCAAAACCCTGCAAAATTTGGGAAAAGAGGTAACTTTAATCATTATAAAACACACAATCATCTTATATTGTATAATACAGTCATTGTAGTTCATCGTTCAGGGCATTGCCAAGGACAGAGTATTGTCAACAACTATGATAGAAACTGATTTTCAATATTGACCATGTCCTACGCAGAAATGAATATGACAGCTATTTATTAGAAACACTGTATATTAGTTTAACAGAAGAAGTAAGGCCCATTCTTGTTTCTTTAGCGCTTATTCCCGCCATTTTCCTGAGAAACCTAAATTTTCCACTGGGAAATTTAGGTTTGTTAGAAGGAAAATTTAAGCTGAACATTGGTTATACAGGGCTCTACACTAATATTTATTTGTTTACTTTAAGAGCACAATAAAAATGTTTAAGTAACACGTTATTTAACCCTTTAATAATGCAGAGGGTCCAATGTGACCCATTTTTACAATTGAGAACAGTAAAAACACCCTAAACATTTTTCCTCTAACTTGACTTCTAACATGACCAAGCATGGGCCATACACAATACATACAGGTGAATTGGTCTTTCCTGCCACTAGGCTACACTATTATGATGATATTAACTCTATTTAAACTACTTAAATCACACTAGCATAAACTGATTTGTTGAACCCAGCCTGATATAAACATTAATAAGACTCAGTAACAAATCACACAGCTCCATGTTGTCCCTGTGTGATGTTCAGGGACAGGTCAGGACAGTCTGAGGACTGACAGCTTTGAGGTTTAAGTTTATAATAATGAAATGCACCATGAGACTATGACAGGTCCTTATGTCTTGACCAGATGTCATCTGTTCAGCTGTAGTAGAGGAAACTCCGCTGTTCTCAGCTCCACTGTGACGAGCGTTTTTAAATTTTTTTAAATTTTAAATTTAGCTTCGGTAGCGACCCGGCTAAAATGAGGGATTCGATGTCTTCACCAAAGCGTGGGCGCCGTGCTGAGGCACCAGGTCAGCTTGAGCTGCGTTCATGAATTAACAGGCTACTGTCAGTGATGTTGCTCGGTACGCGTCCTGCGTCTCTGACGCATTAAAATCTGAAAGGACGCAGTAAAATCACTAGTCATGCGTCCCAGGGACGCACCTCATTTTTCCCATGAAAAACGATGTGAACAACAACTTGTGTTTAAGGCGAGACACCCCAGGTGAATAGGGTAAAAGATTTAACTAACAGCTATTGCCATGAAACTTTCTATGTTTATTACTTAGATTGAGACAATTCTTTTTTGTATTACATGTTTTCTTAAATATTATGCTTACATATGGAAATTAGACATTATATAATTAAATATGCGTGAATTTGTGTACATTTCCAGACCCGAAATCTGAAGATTGGATAAAGCCACTTTCAAAATTCTTGTTTTATTTTGTTGACATATTAAAGTCAAAAGTTTTTACAGAGGGGATTTTGGATATCTCTTTTTATCACTTTGTAAATGAGAAAATACTGTCACCAGCCCTAAAAAATCAAATTTCGCCCTGTTTTTAGGTATAAATTGTTGTATAAATGAGGCTGTGAATAATATATCAACAATCCCCTCTGTAAAAACCTTCAGAATATAGGCAGGAATACAACTGGAAGGTTTGGTGCCTATAAGTGCTGCTGAACTGGAGATTTCGGGTCCAGAGTATAAGAAAAAGCTCATTTTGAGAAAACGGCCTTTAAAGATTCTATTGCAAAAATTCCACAAATTGGCTCTATGCACAGCTCTACTTCCTGAACTTAAGGCAGCTCCTTTGTTTCCTGTCTTACATTATTGGACAAACTGATGAATCCAGGTGTGTCTGACCAATGTGACTACTCAGACACACCTGGATTAATCAGTTTGTCAGTAAATAAAAGAGCTGCCTTGAATTTAGAAAGTAGTGAGCTGTGCATAGAGCCCATTGTTACTGGAAACAAGAGTGTCTGGCCACTGTGAATTTTAAGGTGTGTGGGCCAGTAGGTCAGAGAAAAAAATAATAATAATAAAAATAAAAATAAGAAACACTTTAGGTGTAGCCTAGTTGGGCTCATCTGTAATATGACAACCAATGTTTTCAGTTTCTCTATGTCTGGCTAAAAATCATCTCTGGCCCATGTCAGTGTCACATCCGTTTCACCTCTGTCACTGAGAAGTAAACTACTGCACAACACGTGATTCTGAGGATCGATGTTCATTTTAAGCCCTGTACCAGCGCAGGGACATATTAAATCTCCGATCAGTTCATTCAGACGTCTGATGTGTAAAAAAAAAAAAAAAAAAAAAAGCCACCGCTGTGTATCGCGCTGGTCTCCGGCGGCAAACACTCGTTTTTTTACGGGTGACAGCTTCCGCGATGACGCACTTTGTAAAGGGATCTTATCGCTCGGTGAGTTTCTGTGCTGTGTCTTTTGTTGTCTAGCAAGTGAGAGTTGCTGTTTTATTTTATGTGAGGATTAAAATCGATTTCCTTTCCCCATTTTTAAAAGTCCCTCCGTGCTGTTCAGAGCGCGTCACGTGATGCTTCTAAACGAATCACGCTGTCGGAAAACAACACCAGCCAATGAGACCCTCCCTCGTACTTTTACGATTCGTCGCTGGTACAAAGGAAATGACCATTTTTGGAACCGACACATTAGTGCATGAGAGAGAGAGGGAGAGATAGAGAGAGATAGAGAGAGAGCTTCACAGCGATACCTGATGTGACAGGAGTCTGAACAGACGCGGCTCAGTAGCCGCGATAGAACGCTCAGTTCTGGTGAATTTAGGAGAAATCTACAGGCGACACCAGTCACAGTGAAGTAAAATAAACACCCATAATGTGTATTTTAGACTATTTTTTTGTATTAGTCTGAAAGAAGACATGTTATGGAAGCAAAATAGCCCAAAATCTCAAATTGATAAGTGCATGAAAAAACAATGTTTTTGCCTGCCGTGTCTCGCCTTAAAATCACAGTAACTAGCGGACCTGACGAGCGCTGGTTCAACCATTACATCAGCTGGATGTTTTTAAGCCAAAAAACAAAACCTGACTCGCATTTCAGGTTTTTCCCGACATATAAATTCACCCGCGATTCAGTTTTCACAGCAGCAGAGAAACTGCGCGTAGACGAGAGTTTATTAAAACAATCGAAACTAACGTGATGGTGAATGACATCGACACCAACCAGCTGATCTTATAAGATAATACAACTGTATAAGGAGGCCTTTACATTAAACAGGAGAGTCTGTGTTTCTGTCAGAAACTGTCAGAGCTTCACAGCAGAGGAACAGGTGAGGGAGGAGGAGGAGGGCAGATTGATCACTAATCAATCGTGGATGCCGTCGTCTTCTCAGACTGATTAAAGAACATAAAGATGCCCAAATCCGTCACAAACTATACCTGAGTGTCACACAAATAGAGTCTGTGTGAGACACAGCAGAGTGTAACATCCTGCTATTCACAGTCAGTCTGCTGTTAGTAGTGCTGTCTAGAAGGGAACCCTGAAACCGCGAAAGATCGCTTGAGTTTGATTATGCTAATAGAAACAACGGACACAAATCTCGCGAGAGTTGTGCAAATAAAGAGTTACCTTCTAGAAATGACCGAGAAAGTTGCGCAGCTCCAAAAATAGAAAATCATGTTGTGGTGCCGAAGTTTTAAATGTGGCACTCTTCACTGAGCCACAGATAATCACTGAAACACTGATCACTGACCTGCTGTGATGGTAAAAAATACTCAGAGCCTTTACTTCAGTAAAAGTATTAATACCACAATGGAAAAAATACTTAATTACAATTAGTCTAAAAATCTTGCATGTGATTGTTTCCCTTTTTGAAAAATCAACATTTTTATTGTTTTTGTTGTAGTTTAGTGGTTCTCTTATTGGTGTTTTTTAATGACTAAACACAGACCTGCAAACTCATAAGAGGAGAAAAAGGTGACCTGTTGGTGAATCAGTCCCCTGTAGGTCTGGGAGCATCCTGATCCTGAAGAAACATGTTGTGATTTTAACATGTTAACAAACCATTCTGGTGGCTGTTTCTGTTAAAAGAGTGACTTACATCTTCTGTTTGTGGTTTCTGCAGATGTTACTACCTTTACTTTTACCTTTGTACTTCACTAAAAAGTAAAGGAAAAACAGTAAATGTACAATAAAAGTAAGTACGAGTAGTTTTACTTTATCAATTTATACTTGTTTATTTAAGAGACCTGTCTTATTTTCTCTTTTGTAAATTATCATTGTTTTTAATTAAAGTCTAGAAATGTAATCGAAAAAATTGCAGAACACACAATATTTCTTATCCAATAATCGCCAGAATAATCGATAGGTTATGCTTTAATTTGAGATCAACTTGGGCTGTATGTGGCCCCTGAACCAAAATGAGTTTGACACCCCTGTTCTAAAGTAACAATACTCTTACTTGAATAGAATTTTTCGCCACTCTACCCACCTCAGCCTGCTTCCCACAAGATCCCGTTTTTCCTCGAGTAAGCAGGAAAAACAGAACGCAAAAATGCCACCGAAGAAAAAGATGAACCTATTGCTGGTCAGAAGACTATTGCAGCTGTATTTTCTGCTTCGTCTATATATCCCATACCACCATTAAGAAAGTTTAACACTACAATTTAAGAAATAGAAGAATATAAGAAATAGAAATGAATACATTTTTTGTTGGGGACCCATTGAATTTCACAGGGACCCACTCACATCACCACCTGTGGGTCCCGGGGACTCACTACATTGAAAACCTATCAACATCACTGACTGTGCAGGCAGCAGTGAGTACTGGCGGTGGCTTTTTGACTCGTTACTCACTGGCTGTTGGTGTTTTAGCGATCTACATGTCTGAGGCCAGTAGGTAGGCTACAACAGCTTTGTCTCTCTCTCCCTTGTGTGATCAGTGCGCTATGCACATGTTTTAAACAGAGATCCCACTACATTATGTCAGCTTTGCTTGTTTACATTTCACAGAAAAACTCCTGTGGAAAGGATAAATTAACTGCAATTAATTTAATTTAATCTATTAAATTCTTACCGACAATTAATCGATAGTTGATTAATTGTTTACATCCCTATTTCATACGTATCACAAATGTTGGTCAAAATACGACTTTTATTGATTTATAAATTGCATCATTAAGTGAATCTGTACGTCCGGTCACTTCTCCGCTGTTTTGCTCACCCTTCTCGGTTGTGTGCACTTGTTTTCATTGAAGCCTTTGATAATCAATCAGTGGATTGATGGATTATCATATACATGATACAATGTATGTATTTGTGATCATGATATAATGTTAATAGATCATATTTTATAATCTGTCTTGCAGTTAATACTCCAGAGGACGTCGTACACCGATACAGAGCTGTTCTGAAAGAATTTAGGCGTACAAGGAGCGTCAGCCTCAGCTGTGAATCGCTGAGCGTGGACAGAAACACAATCGCCTTGACAGCAATCATTGCAGAAGTACTGATTGCTGCAGAGGGTGAAGACTTCGGGCTTCTGCCAGAGTTCACTGAGGAGGACACTATAGGAAAGTATGCCAAAACCTGCAAGACCTTCCTGGAGGGTAATACACCTCTTGAAGAAAAAATTAAACAAATGAAAAAAAGTCTGAGCTGCTACCCATAAAATGTAAATTCAGAAAGTGAGGGTTCACACTACTCACTGAGTCGTAGACACTTCTACAATGTTAGGAAGGGTTATGTGTTTTTTCGCTATTGTAGGAAGTTGAAGCCAGTTCTGCCAGTTCTGTTCTGGTGAAAGTGCAGAAATTACAGTTTTAGAGTACCTCTACTTGTGTACAGCAGGATACTTTATTTCAGATTTTAAAGTTCTGTTTTTTTTGGTGTTGTGTTGTCTTTGAATCCCAAATCTGCAGTAATAAGTATTATTATTATATTATTTAATAATGCTCATGTTTTCAACAATTTAAACTTTTGCACACCTTGTTGCATTCTACTGTGCCTTTGTTATGCATTTAAACGATTAAACATTCCATTTTGTATGGTACAGTGGCATCTTACTCACTGGGTAATTTGACATGTTTTACTTAGTAATGTTGTGGAGTTATAAGTTTCAAGTTTGTGTTTATTTACCAGTGAGGTGAGTTATCTATTACAAATTACATGTGTAAGAACATGGTAATTACATGGAAACAAACAAGGCTTTCTTTTACAGTACAGTTTCAGTTTACTTACCAGGTAAATGATCATGTATTACATAGTAATATATCTGAACCTACATGGTACAAGTTTGTGTTGATTCAATGGCAAAGGTAAAGTATCTACAATCTTAAGTATAATTTACTTAGTATACAGAGTATTTCAGCCGTAGATTTGCTGTTTTTACCCACTTATTACCAGTAGTGATTACCAATAATGCTTTATAATTTAGTGGGTAAATACCTAGTACTTTGCCCATAGTTTCATTGTACTTACCTTCTTATTAGAGTGGTTAATACCTAGTAATATCTTTTTGTTACCATATATTCACTGGGTAAGTAGCTAGTAATTAGGGGACTGTAGCTACCTGCTTATTACCAGCTTATAACCCAACAACACACTAAAATTTACCAAACAGTTACAAGGTAAATACCCAGCACTTTGTCCATAGTTTCATTGTACTTACCTTCTTGTTACCAGTTGTAATTACCTGGTAACGTGTTTTTGTTACCATCTAATTACTGGGTAAATACCCAGTAATTACTGTACCGTAAAAGAAAGGGTTACCGAAGTAAGCGATATTTTTGTGTTAATATAAGTCTTAAATAGTTATATCTTCCGACAGCAATCACTTCTATAGAGTGTTTGGACCGAAACACGGGTCTGTCAGTCCCTCTGCTCTGCTCTGAGCTGAGGAGAAAACTTTTCTTGTATCCTACAATTTTTATCCAATGAGGAGAGAGAACGGCGTGTGAATGTGGTGACATAGGGACGAGGACCAATAGGGCGGGGGCTGCTAACGCCGTCGGCTGACAAGACGTTATGGTGCATTCAAGGCAACTCGTAACTCGTGTTTTTCCGACCTGTGAAGTCATACCAGTTCGATCTGGTACGAGTTCACGGGTCGGAAGTTACGAGTGGCCGTTATAGTGACTTTCACAGGTAAAACAGGTCGGAAAAACACGAGTGGGTTGCCTGGAACGCTACAAAGTCGTAAGTCGTGACTTGAAGCTGTAATTTACGGTTTCAAAAGCCTGCCTGGAACGCAGCATTAGCCAAAAAGACCGGATCGCTTACTTCTGCTTTAACATCAGATACAATTATTTATACATCCAGCTCCACTTAGGTTGGCACAGTGACACACATACAGCAATACAAAATGATTAAATAAAATCACAGGTGTCTAACAAAGAGACTACAAACCTTCCAAGGCCCAAATCAGCTCCAAGTTCAGATGGTTAGCAGACTCAGTGATCTCCGGTGTTGTGAAGGTTCAGCCTCTCAGAACAGGCAGAATCTGGGAATCAAACATAGATTGAGGTTTTGGAAAAATCACAACTGGTGGAGAGCTTTGAAAGTGAGGAGTATTTTTAAATGGATGCGTTGTTTGATGGGGAGCCAGTGGAGAGAGACCATTTGGAGTCTATGGAGGGAATGGGAGGTGATGCCACTAAGGAGGGAGCTGCAATAGTCGAGGCGGCAAGAGATGAAGGCGTGGATAAGGGATTCAGCAGCAGGGTGGGAGAGGCAGTGTCTAATTTTGGCGATGCGGCGGAGGTGGAAGTAGGAGGTCTTGACAATGGAGCTTACATGGGGATGCAGAGTGGGGTCCAGGTTAACGCCAAGATTGCATGCCAGGGGAGAGGAAGTGTTGAGTTTTGTTGAGAGTGGATTTGGTGCCTATGAGGAGGAGCTCTGTTTTATCACTGTTGAGTTTGAGGAAGTTGTGGGTCAGCCATGTTGTTATTGTAGACAGGCATGAAAATCACTCACCTTTCGGCGAAATTCGCCGTTTTGAAACCAAAATAGATGACCTACGTGAATCGTGCAGATCCGATGAGAAAATATTTTTTTTGGGGGGGGGGTCAAGTGGCAAGTGATCGGGATTTGGATGTATAGATTACAAGAGCCTTGAATTGAGAAGAGAAAAAAAGTAGAAGATGAAAACGCCCACAAGCGCGAGAGCACCTGATTGGGTTGTGGTTGTGAATTGTACTGTCCAGAGCGGCGGCAGCGGTGATGCCGCTGCGTGAAGTCGCCGCATTGTAATTTGAGCCGTTACAGCGCGACCTGTCCATGTGCCTGCGTTTGTGTGTGTGACTGTGCACCAGCGCGCTAGAGAGAGACGGGCTGCCACAGACTCGTTAATTAATGCAAACACTAGAGTAGGTAGCCTAAACAGCGGAACTTACATCCACTCCCATTCATTGCTGCCGTGGCGATGCGGGGACAGACGCAACTACCGCAAAACAGGAGCAATTAAACTGAATATCTTCAGATTCCTTCTTTTAGACCTAAAATGATAAAAAAAAAAATACACCCCCGAGTTGAATTTGCCTGGAATTGTCCTTTAAAAGTTAAATATGCATTTAGTTGTCACGGCCCGTCATTATCACCACCTCTTCTACTTCATAATCGGGTTGGAAGTAGGTGCACAAAATTAATCTTACAGGTTACCGTTACTTTGTAAACCTCCTCGGGTGTTTCGATCCGCAGGACGATTTATCAATAAACAATGCCAATGAAGCTACTATAACTTAACAAAAGAAGCATTATAAATTTAAATCTGGGGGAAGATTGACAGCCTTAACTGTTGTCTGATGTGATTGGAGGGAAATTCAAATTGAACAGTAGTCCACAAAACCTAAAATGATATGATAGTAAATGCCAAATATAATTAAATCATATGATATAAATGGCTTCATCTTACACCCCATCCTCCACTTAAAGGGATAGTTCACCCAAAATTGAAATTCCACTCGTTATCTACTCACCCTCATGTCGACTAAGGGCTGGGAGAAGTTTCAGAGTTATCTGTGGATTAGTTCACTGCGATAGACAATAGTCTTTGGTTCCAGACGTTGTGGGTTCAGGGGTCGCGTTAACCGGATATTTTCCGTCATTGACCGTTTTTTTAAAACGGTGACGGAAAAATTTTGAGGCCATCCGTCATTTTGACAGATTGCAATTCACAGCCCTGGCTGTCTGGCCATGTGCATTTGTTTACAATGAAGCCGGCGGATAATCAATAAATGGAGCCGTGGATAACGATATAAAACATATACAATGTCACAAAGTCACTACGGTGAGAATTTGATATATAAAAAAAAACAACCTCACAGCTGGCTGGTGCGCTCAGTAGAAAACGCTGTAGTACATCCTCCAGGCCTGTGTGGAGCGTGTGTGGCGCTGTAGCCACACTAACAACAGAGGGGGTCATCCCTATGTTCCCACAGCCCTATGTTCCCACAGCCTTATGTTCCCACATTTCTAACTTTTGTTGTCATCCATTGGTTGGGTTTAGGCAATGAAGAAAGGAGTTGGTTAAGTTTAGTACAAAGACCCGGTAGAGGCTAGATAGGCCAGATAGATAGAGTCCAGATAGGTAGAGAGAGTCCAGTGAGAACATAGGGTCTACTTTTGTGAAAAATCTTAGAACTGTGGGAACATAGGGCCGTGGGAACATAGGGCTGTGGGAACATAGGCATGGACCCCAACAGAGAAGAAGACAGAAAGCTTCCCCGCAGTATTCAAACTCCTTCAAGTGGATTAAATGTTGACTGGGAGTCGTGTCAGTGCAAATATGATAATGATTTAACGGGCGAGATTCAGCTGCAGTGTCCGAGGGACCGACAGTAGTCAGCTGTTGTTAAGTAACGTAGCTGCAGGCTACAGCGGTGTGTCTCGGTACAGGTAGAGCGGTGGGGGTAGGACATCACCGTTTCACACACTCGCCGCGCACAACTCTTCTAAAGGTAACGTTAAGCCTTCTTTTAATGTATTTTGCCCGCCGTGGCATTGTTTATAACACTTAAAGCTGAGTGGGTCTTGTCCTGTCTGAATTTGTGTTGCATCTGGCTGTGTGGTCTATAGCTTCAGTTGTTTCAGTGATGCGCACGGCTGCGTGCGTGCGTAAAAGAGAAATGAGAGGCACAGAGAGAGAGAGAGAGAGAGAGATAACGCCAGTGCACTATGCGGTGCCTATGTGAAAACGTGCTCCTTTGGATGTTATGGTATAACACATGGATTAGCATGTTGATTGTTGACAGAAAACTGATGTCATCTAACGTTGTATTTAGATGTTGAGTGGCAGAAAGTGACCCCCGCATTCACTGACTGACCCACGGTTAGATGTGCTCTGACACCGACTCTGCTCCGGAGCATTCTCTCTGTTCAATTTGTTTGGACTTGATATGAATTAAACATGAATTAAAATTGAATGCTATTGAATATGGCATTATCATTTAAAAAAAATTTAAGTGACCGGTAAAAATAGATTATGACGGAATTTTTATGACCCCGTCAGTCAAAATGACCGGCGACGAAAAAGTCTAGCGCAACCTCTGTGTGGGTTTAAGCCTCAACTGGTGCAAAATCAACAACAAATATCCCAGACCCGACCCATCGCTATAATTCTTATGTTTATATTTGAAGGGCCTGCAATGTCATCATGAGGCGTACAAGAAAAGGTGGTACAATATCCAAGGAGAATCTGTGGATAAGGGCTGGTGGCGAACATCGCGTAGTTAGGGAATTATTAGATTTGCAAATAACAAAAAGGGAAACATCTTGGAACTCTGAAATATGGCCAGAGCTTTGCATTCGTTTGTTTTCCGTTAACCAAGAGGGGTTAAAGAAAGGGCTATACTGTATGTTGTATGGCGTCAAGACAGACCAGGGGTTAGGACTGCAACCAAACAATTGATGTCACAAGTTATTGTGCAAGTTGGTGCAACCAAACAACTGACGTCACAAGCTAATGTGCAAGCTGAAGACCAAGATTGTTCCAGTAAATCGGTGCATACATCCACCACAGAAACAGGCACTGAAAATTCAGATGAAGAGAGGAGTGGTGAGAGTGCCATTCATATGTGTGATACCGACCTCAGTGGAGGAAACGATAATGTTGAGGAATCAACTTCAGATACTGCAACAGCTGCAGATACAGTCGATGGAAACTTGGATGAAGTGAAGAGTGAAGAAAGTGCCGCCCTTGAGAATGATTTTTGCTTGAACTTCTTGAAGAGTTCATTTGCAAAAGCAGATAACTCAGTTTTTAAAAAATTGTAGAATCTTAATTTTTTATTTACGGTGATATCAGTCAAACCAAAGTTGAATGACTTTGAGATGTAACAAAACAGACATATGTCAAAAAAAAAAGTTTTATTGAAAACAACACTATGCAAAGAAAAATTACAAAGCCTTAGCTAATTTTTTTCAAATTGGCACTTATCTGCTTTTGCAAATGAACTCTTCACTTTAAAAAGGGAAAAACATTAGCCTGGCTCTCGCCAGACCCTTGTAGTTCCGCAAAGCTCCACCAGAGGCGCTACGCTCAGCTTCACACAAGGGTCTGGACTCGAGGCCAATGCAAACTTCTTCCCCGGAGCAAAAAATAATGAACCAATCAGGATCGCCGGGCGGGACTTTCTGAGGTGTGACGTAGCGCTGAAGCGACTGTTTGAGTCAAACAACAATGGCGGCTCGCAGTGAGGAGTCGTGCGTTGGCATTGATTCTGCTATTTCAACTGTTTTGTCGAATCTATCGAATATTAATTCTTTGAAAGATGAACAGAGAACGGTTTTGGAGGCATTTATTGGTGGCAAGGATGTTTTCGCTCTTCTTCCGACCGAAGAAGTAGCACGTCATTCAAGATAACGGACAAGTGGTTTATCCAATCACATACAAGATTTTTTTACAAGGCCCCGCCTTCTGAAATGAATCGCCTATGGAGCAGTCCCAGACCCTTGTGTGGAGCTCAGCGTAGCTTTGCGGAACTACAAGGGTCTGGCGAGAGTCAGGCTAGAAAAACATCACCTGTAAAAAAAAAAAAAAAAACCTGGACCAAAAACATTTAAAATACACATTAAGAGGGATAAATGGGACAAGATCAAGCCAAGGCACGGATTATAATCAAGGAGGTAATTGCAATCGCCCTGCTAACTATTAGGCGTAGTCCAATCAGCATTTCCAATACTTTGCCTAAACACTTTAAATATCAGCCCATTCGTCCATTGGGACGATGGAGTAGGCCCAGGGCCCACCATTAGGTTAAATCCTCCTGACATGATGAATGAAAGCGGAGACAACAAACTGAAGCGAAAGCCCAACTGGTCTCAGGACCAATTATTACTGTTGGCCCAATTTGTGCTGGAGAGGAAGGGAATTATAAAGGGAAATTTGTCTCAGGAGTGACAAGCAAGAAGAAGCAGGAGACTTGGGAAGAAATATGCCTCAATATTAATGCTTCATTCCCTGCAGTGTGTCGCTCAACTGATGAGTGCGAGAAGAGGTGGTATGCGCTGCAATCACAGTGTAGATTGGAGAGTGCAGACTTTAAAAGAGCTGTCGCGGCTACAGGTAAGTCCACTATTAATGTTGCTTGTGTAGGACTTGAAAAGAGAGCTAATATGAATTTCCTGTGAACGTTAAATATGTGCTGTATTAAGATAAAGCCAGCACGAGCCAGCTGTTTAGAACATGCTGGAACGGTGATGACGTAGAGGGGGTCCCTGGAGAGAAACGTTACCTTGGTTCCAATGTGTCAGTTTTTTCTGTGTGCCTGCGTCTTTGTTGCTTTTGCTTTTCCGGTGGTAAATAAACAGTTTTTGTAAACTACACAAGTATCCGCTGAAGATTACTGGATCCGAGTGTAACACTTGCATTCATTTGTGAAATACGTTTGCATGACTTAAAGGGATAGTTCACCCAAAATTGAAATGTCACTCATTATCTACTCACCCTCATGTCGACTAAGGGCTGGGAGAAGTTTCAGAGTCCTCCGTGGCTTCTCTGAGTTACAGGGGGTCTCGGCGTAGCAGTGCATGTCCATATAACGGTTGCAAATGGATACCAACTGTCTTGGTAACAAAAAGACACACCAAAAAAACATCCAAATACCGCCATGCTGCTCTTATGTAATGTCCGTCTTGTATTGAAGCCCCGGAATGTGAAATTGACCTGAAAAAAAATTAAATAAGTCTTTATTTCAAGCTTGTTTGTAGCGGAAGCTTCTCTTCCCGGTTCATCAAATTTGGACGAACCAGGGTCCGTCCTCTTCCCAGTTCGTCCAAATTTGACAAAACGGGAAGAAGAGCTTCGAGAAGCTTCTGCTACAAAACAAGCTTGAAATATAGACTTATTTAATTTTTTCCGGGACAATTTCGCATTTCGGGGCTTCAATACAAGACGGACATTACATACGAGCAGCATGGAGGTATTTGGATGTTTTTTGGTGTGTCTTTTTGTTACGAAGACAGTTTTGGGTGGACTATCCCTTTAAATTTAAGAAACTAACCCCCTAACCCATAAACAAAGCCATTTAACATAGGCTACAGTGATATGAAACGTTGTGAATTAACTGAAACATTTCATGTGTTGGGGGAGGATCTGCACCAAAGCCACTGTCCCCGGTTGCATCAATGGTGTATGCTGTACTAGGCTCAGACACCAGCATAACAGGCCTTGAAGGTGCAGCTGATCCTGCAGTCCAGCTGAGACATGAGCTTGAGGGGTATGCATGCAATAATTGCAATAGACGTGAAAAAGCTTTTTGAGTAATCTTTACTGAATTACAATGTGCAAGTGTACAACCCACTTCCCAAAAATGTGTTTGAAATTATACACACAGACTCCCCGCAGTAAGCTCCACACAGCAACACGGGCTACACACCTTGTAACTTACTGCTCGTTAGGCTAACCATGTGGCTAACACCAGGGGCCTCATTTATCAAAGAGCGTGTAAAAGTCCTCTTAAATTTTCAGTACGACGGAAAGGCAAAATGTGCGTACGACCAAAAAATGTACACTCTTTTCAGATCTATCAAACTCTGCGTACACACGGCTGCACGGTATTTCCCTTGATAAATCATACCGGAGCTGAGAAAAGCGTGGATGAAAACACGCCTCATACCCAGCCCAGACACAACCATATATGGTCAATGCAAATCAAGCCTGTGCATATAAATTAGCCATGTGCTGTCTGGGATTTTGTGGAGTGATGTCGGAAGAGAAGACGATGGCAGAAAAACGTGGGAAGAAGCGAAACTTTTCGGAAACTGAGATTCATGTGCTTGTTGGTGAGGTGCAGGCAAGGAAGGAAGTCCTTTTTGGCAGGTATTTGCATTAATTCTGTTGTGAGTCATTTGTCTAAAAAAAAAGAAAAGAAAACATAATATGTGGAGACTTACAGATGAACACGTTGGACCAAACTGTTTTTTCGCCGGAAAAAATAATCAATCTCATTTAATCAGCCAAAGCCCCGGCCTCACCAACAAGCGGAAATCTTCTGAGTGGCAGGAGGTAGCCATGGCTGTCAACGCAGCAGGTGCCACTGCCCGAACAGAGAGTGAGGTGAGGAAGAAGTGGACCGATTTAAAAGTGAGTTTCAATCTTTAATAGGCCCTATGCCATAACCTACTTTGTCATATAACATAATCTGTATTGAAATAATGTCAACACTGTCACTATTTTCACAGAGAGAAGCGAAACAACGCCTCACTACCCACCGGCAAAGTGTGGCGGCCACTGGTGGGGGCGCAGCCCCACCTGACCTCACCCCGGTGGACATTACCATCGGGGACATAATTGGCACCGAGTCCGTGGAGGGTGTGGTGCCAGTCGAGGAGGGGGACTCGGACGTGAGGGGCACTAAAAATCAAGCCGGTAATCGCCAGTTTGACTTTCCAGTAAGACAAAATTAATTTATATGAAAATAATGTGCAGAGACATGAAAACATAACACACTTATTTCCTCAGACACGGAGGTGCATCACGAGGGGGGGCTCGTTGTCTTGGAGCTGAGCGAAACCCCCCCCCCCCCCCCCCCCCCCGCGGTCGCTGGTCCGAGCGCTCCGGCCCTGAGGCGGTCGCCCCCCGGCTCCAGCTCAGCCTCCACCTCGGCCCCGAGGCGGTCGCCCCCCGGCCCCAGCTCAGCCTCCACCTCGGCCCCGAGGCGGTCGCCCCCCGGCCCCAGCTCAGCCTCCACCTCGGCCCCCAGCAGAGCGGGGGGCGACCGCCTGGGGGTGATCACGGATGCGGTGCTGGACGCACAAAGGGAGACGATGGAGGCCCAAAGGAACACTGCGGCAGCAGTCGGTGCCGTAGTCGAACAGCTGCAGAACATTAACCAGCGTCAAGACACCATTGCTGCAGCACTGCAGCAAATCCATGCTGCCATTGTGGCTCTAACGGCTGCCGTTACAGGCCTCACCGAGTTTTTAAATAAAAGAAACAGTATTTATAGTTGCGCCACACAGGTGTGCTTGATTGCTTTATCATAGCTGTGTGTGTGCGTGCTGCACGCTTGTGTGCGTGTGTAGGCTACTGTGGGGGGAGTTGGGTTTTGTTATTTTTGTTAATATGTGATGATGAAGGCTGTATGAATATGAACGTCACACATGACTGACATATCTACAAGGCTTTGATTGTTGATTGACTGCGCTCCTCTCTTTTCTTCAACTGCACTTCTCTGACTGTTCTTCAAAAGCGTGTAAATGCCGGTACGCCATGGTCAGACTGGTCGTAAATTTCGGCACTTTCTCCCGACAGGTTTTGGCTTGATAGATCCCAAATTAGGCTAAGAAAAGTGCGTACGCACAAAACGGGGGAAAGAGCGTGTAAAAAAGCGTGTATCCACAATGATAAATGAGGCTCCAGGCTGCTAACAATTACATCCATAGCTGTGTTGCTTCTAGCAGCAGCGGAGCACTCTCCTCCCTCCTCATTGTCAGGTAAAACAGAGTAAAACGCGCCATTTCAGTCGTTTCCTGTCCGCCAGCGTGGGAATGTCGCCAACTACACCAAAAACAAAAAGAACAAATACTGAAAAATACCGTGAGGTGTCAGAGGAGCCGAACGGCTTAATCAGCGTTGTATCATCTCCTCTTGTAGTGGCTTGGGTGAAATGAATATTTACAGACACGTAGAAGTTACGCACTATAGCTTTAAAAAGACAAAAAAGAGGCTCCTGGATCTAAAGGCTGAATATTATAGTCTAAAGATTAAGGAAATCACAAAAAACATGCAATAAATGTTATCAATTACACAACTGTGTGTTGACTGATTTGTGCCAAGGTGTTTACCTAAAGTGTGTATACTGTCAGATAACCGTGGGATTCTTGTTGTCAGAAGGATGATGGCTGGAGTCACAAACTGCTGTTAATCCGTGCATTTATTTACAGTGAACAAACAAACAAACAAAAGTGTCTCTTAGAATGCTCAAATCACAATTTACACCCACACTGTGCTGTCTGTGGCGTGAGTCACTCACTCTCTTGAGCTGTTGGCCGGAGCATTATATACCCTATGCCCCTCCCCAGACCAACCAAATCCCAATTAACTCACAAAATACTATTCTGCTTCACCAGACTCCTTCTGCAAAGGCCCCACAATAGACCCACAAAACAATATACATCATTCAATACATTCTCCAATCAAACATTATTCCATCAATCATAAACCACCAAAATAAGCAGTTAATTAAAGGTCAAGGCAAAACCCCCCTACCACTCAGGGAATAGTGGTATCAACCTGCCCAACAGGTAGCTGCCACCACCATATAAGGCAGCCCACTTCAGTTGCTCTGGTTAGCCCCTAGGAAGAGAGAAGGAGAGGACCACAAGCAACCAACGGTAACATAACTGAATAAACCTTGAATAATACCGAAACTCTGTGTGTATGGTACGTTTCTTTTATGTTATTGTAGGGGAGGTGTATGAGGTTTAAATGAATGTCCAGTGTGGTGCGTGCACTCACCACACAAACAGAGGGGAAACATTTGCTAACCTATGAACCAGAGGCCCAATCCCAAACTAGTCCCTACTCACTACCACTTCACTACGAGTGTCACTCCAAATGGAGTTCCACTCCCAGCTGCGGAGGGCACTCCTGATTAAGGGGGAGGGTATAAACGTAAAGCCAAACAAGTGGGACGCCCTCGCTACCTTAAAGGAAACAGGAAGGAACCGTTATCATGGAGACGCGTTGCCTGTGCTGCAGCTGTCATGCCGTTTACCAGTTTAAACTCAAGACAATTCAAAGTGCTTTATATAAATTAAGAACAGACATGAGGACAGAGGGTAGAAGCAAAACAGTGCAATATGAAGGACAAAATATTTACATAGGAATTGGAATGGGTTAACTCAAGAATAATAGCCTAACATAAAACCTAAAATCAGCCTCCCTATACCCACAGCATTACGCTTAAAAAAAAAAGAAAAGAAAAAGAATCTGAATTTAAACTCAATTTGTCTGACTAACATTTATTTCATCTAATGCATAGATCTATGCTTTTGATGTGATATGCAGCCTGCTGGTGCCTGGCTCTATACAGCAGCCTGCATCAGCAGCCTGCATCAGCGTGACAGCTCAGCCTTCAATTTCTAAATCCCTCAGTTTATTTTTTACACATTAGTGACCAAGCTCATCGTTCATTAGTTCATCTTCATCCTCACGTACTGTTCTCCTCGCTGCGCTGTCGGACCTGCAGCTCTGTCACCGTTGCGCTGTTGCTTCACTCACACCCCCCCCCCCCCCCCCCCCCCCCCGCTCCGTGTCCGAGCCCGTTCGGGACCGGAGACGGAGCAGAGACCCAGGTCCGATAGTGCAACTTGTCCCTCTCTAAAGCAGAGAATGAGGTCAGCTTTACTCCAGTCAGTCTTCACATGCAAACAGTCCACAAAGTTGAAAGAGTTTCTGATCGTTGTCAGTTTGTTCCAGGCGACTGAGTTTTTTTTTTTTTACCCAGCTTGTATTTAGGGCCGGCCTTTATTTGTCTGTGTAAACAATTGTATACTGGCTATTATTTGAGAGAATCCCGTATGCTATTATAAAATTGCTTTAATCATTGATAAGTGTGCGTCTCTCCCCCAACTCTCCCAACAAAAATCCCCCCTCCCTCTCAGAAAATAGCCGAGTTCCGACGTCCACGGATAAAGGTGTGTGTTTGATCTAAAATACTTGGAAGAAGTAGACGGAACTACACTTGAATGACGTTTCCTCCATTGTCCGGACGTAATTTCTGCTGCAACCACCAGCGAGCCTGCACCGGTGCAGACTCGCTATTTAAGGGCTTGACAAGCCACTTCCACTCAGTGGTAATTGGTTTGGGACGGCCCTTAATATGGCGGACCTCCGCGTGAACGCGCAAACGGAGGGGTAGTGGATAGGGTTAGGGGATAGGGGCTGGTTTGGGATTGGGCCAGAGCTTCACCATGTGCCCCCTTTATACAGTGACGAGGCCTTTGTCACAATACACAAAGTGATCCCTAAATGCCAGTCCACTCTGTGCCACACGGCCAGATTCAGCGTCATCGCCATCATCATCATCGTGGTCATCATCATCTTCATCCTCATCATCTCCTGGTTGTGGAATGCTCCTCCGTTTGCAGAGGTTGTGGAGAATTGCGCATGCCGTGATAACTCTGCTCGGGGTCATTCCTATGTTCCCACATCCTTATGTTCCCACATTTCTTACTTTTGTTGTCACTGAAAATTAGGCCCTATGTTCCCACAGCCCTTTGGTCCCACCATTGGTTGGGTTTAGGCAATGAAGAAAAGAGTTGGTTAAGTTCAGTAAAAAGACCCGGTAGAGGCTAGACAGGCCAGATAGATAGAGTCCAGATAGGTAGAGAGAGTCCAGTGGGAACATAAGACCTAATTTTGAGAAAAATCTTAGAACTGTGGGAACATAAGGCTGTGGGAACATAGGCATGGACCCCTGGGCTCGCCCTCTCTGGGCTAAGGAGTATTTCGTCGTGCAGGACATGAAATCGG
Source organism: Trachurus trachurus (assembly GCF_905171665.1). Taxonomy (NCBI): domain Eukaryota; kingdom Metazoa; phylum Chordata; class Actinopteri; order Carangiformes; family Carangidae; genus Trachurus; species Trachurus trachurus. Next base: position 2,053,747 of record NC_139892.1, read on the forward strand.
CGTTTCATCTGCCCAATTCCTCTCTCCACAACATTTAATGTTTTTTTGTGCGCTCTAACATACATGGACACAAACGATAAACAAAATAATAAATATGGATTCCACAATAAAAAGCGACGAGCCAATACGATTTTTACTCATAGGGGAGAGTGGGGTAAGATGAGCCAGTGGGTAAGTTGACCCACCCCTTGTATCTAGGTAACCGTTCACATGTTTTGTCATGTGACCCTAAATTCAGGAAGCACCAATCAAGACGCTCGCAGACCAGTTCCATGGCCTTACACCAAAGAAATGCCGTGAACTGTCATTAGAATTAGCAGGAAAAAAACAACATTCCTACCCCCAGCAACTGGAGAGAGAAAGGTTTAGCCGGTAGGAAGTGCAAGAAACAACATAACTCAGTCAGTTGGCAGATCCATTTATCTTGTGTAGTTCAATACAGTACCATTTAGGTAACGATTGGTTCAAGAGTTTTATGGCACGCCACCATCTCTCCTGCCGTATGCCCGAAGCAACATCTTTGGGAAGGGCTACCGCCTTTAATAGAACAACTGTTGGAGAGTTCTTCGACAATCTGGCTAAGGTGATGGACAGGTAACAGAATTCAAGTATTTGAAAACATGAATCGCCTGCAGCCTCTGGATAAGTATGTGTACGGCCCATTTAAGACCTATTACAACAGAGCTCTTGATGGTTGTGTAATGGTATGTGCTGTCACATTTCTGCCTCCTTAATTGACGTGAGTTGGTTGGCCTATGAGGTGGAGGAGTGAGGGCATATAGGAAGGCTCTAGCCCCCCCTCTCTTCCTCTTGCTCCCTGGCACTGAGCTCCACCCACTTCCTGGTTGCAGCTTTCCGCTTTCACACAGGTAAGGAGCATGGCTGCAGTGCTGCTGCTCATGTTTTGGCTCTCACTGGATGGTATTAATTTATTTTATTTGTGTTAGCGGGTAGTTTTGGCCGCGGTTACTGTCCCCGTTCCAGTACGCAACTGTGACTGGAGGACTAAGGTGCGTACTCGCAGCATCTCTTGTGTTTTGAGTAATTAGTGGCATCAGCTGATTGGCAACCTGTTGATTTTCCCTGTAGCTTCCGGACGCTCCATCCGCAGACCTGAGACGCTCCATCCTCCACGGAGCAGTACATTCTCCCTCCTTGGTTGGTCACAAGGACGCCTGTAAAATATTCTACTACTGCTTGGACACATTAAGATAAGTAGCCTGGGATCACTGCTGCTTCGCCGGGCCTCGAGTCGAGCCGCGACTCAGTGAAGGCTGTAAACTGATTGTCTGACTTTTTAATTGTTGTCGGCGGATTTCACCGCTGCTCAACGCTGCGCCTCGGCGCATTCTCTGCTCGCCACAGACTGTGACACCTGCCGCCTGCAGATGCTCCCTCTGCCCCGTCCTGCGCTACGGGCAGAGCGGCTGTATCACGAGGATTCGTGGCTGTGTGGTGTCTGTGTGTGTGTGTGTGTGTGTGTGTGTGTGCGTGTGTGTGCGTGTGTGGGTGAGAGAAACAGGTTGATGAGTGTGAGTGTGAACCATCAGATTTAGGATTTATGTTTATTGTTTTCTTTATTTTTCTTGATTTAGTATTTGTTTCATGATTAATTAATTAAATCATTTAGGCTATTTCTGGCCAGAGGTTATTTTCTTTGGTTACTTTTTGGTTTCTTTGTTTCATTTGGTTTTGGGTTAAGCACCAATCATTTATTGGGCTAATCTGTGTTTTTCCCTTAACCTGGTTAATTTTGTATTAAGATAAATTGTTTCTATTTTTTTGTTTGTCTTGGAAACTGTTATATATATATTGTTTGTTTATTGTTTATGGTGGTTCCCTTATTAATTGTCCCCTTTCTGTTTCCTGTTCCTAGTATCTGAGAGCCAGCGGTGGAGGTGGTGTCCCTGGGTGATGGTTTCCCTCTGTGTGCTGTGTGACACCTTCTTGGTTTGTTTTCTCTACACATTATAGTTTTGAGTTGTTTCACGTGTGAATGGGGTGCTCTTTAACATGAAGGATTTCCTTCCCCTATTACCCCTCCCTGCTGTGCCTTCTCATCATTCCCCCCCTATACTTTTAAGCTTGCAATATTTGGATATCTGTTGTGAAAATAAAATCTATTGTTATAATTTATTGAACCACGTCTCCTGCCATTTTGAGTTGCGTACCTGTGTGTCCTTTTTGTTTTGTTGATTATATTTAAATTTCACTTTAAAGGTCCTGGGGTGAAACCCCCCAGGTGGCGTTGTCGGTTTAAGTTACAGCAATTATAGATTTGAGTAAATTCCCTTTATTAATTTAATTATTATTTTTGGTCCACCCCTCGTACCGCCACAGTTGGATGAGATCCAACCCAGGCAAAACAGCCAACATATACCAAATCCCTGGCTGCGTGAACGATGCTTTCATGTCAGCAATGACACCACGAAATATCTCCTCTGGATTCAGATCCAGATCCGATGCAGAGTTTGAACCATCCAAGGTGTCAGAGAGGCCCAACCTGGAGGAGCAGCAGCCTGCAGCTGCAGGTGATGCACCTGTGGCTTCAACCTCCCTTTCTGCTGAACTACCTTCACCAGGCCCTGCACATGCTTGTGCTTCACCAAGTGACACAATTTCACACAATGTTGGATATGTGTCTCCTTCTGACATTCTACCCTTACCCAAAAGTCAGCAGCCCCGGAAACAAACAAACCGAAAGCGTGTGAAGACAAGAATCCTGACTGATACACCTGAAAAGCAGGCAATCGAACGTGCCCATGAAGAGAAGAAAAATAAACAGAAAGGCAAAACAGAAAGAACCATAAAAGAGAAAGGAATGCTGAAGAGGAAACAAACCCAGACGAAAATTGCAGTGGAAAGCAGATCTGAGGAGAGTGATGTTGCCATCCCATTTGAAGACACTTCTGAGCACGAGAGTTCCAGCGATGAAAGTGAACCAGATGTCTCAGATCTGGTAGTTGGTGATTTTGTCATCATAAAATTTGCATTCAAATGTAGGAGCCACCATTACATTGGCTTGGTTGACAGCCTTGAAGGCAACGAAGTGAGTGCCAGATTTCTCAGAAGAATCCGAGGGATCACTGGCAGTAAGAAACCCACCTTTGCATTCAAGGAAAATGATGAGGCATCTTTCCCACGGAGTGATGTGCTGAAGAAGCTACCTCAATCTCAAAAGGTTGGAGGAACTGCAAGGAGGGAGCAACAGTTCATATTTCCCTGCAACCTCGACGGTTGGCAGATTGAATAGTGAAATGGTTTTGAAACGGTTTGTTCTCACAAGTTCAAAAGGGTTAGGTTAAAACTTTTTTGTTAGCACTCAGGTTTACAAGATGGGTCAGTTTACCCCTTGATGGCTCAATTTACCCACTAACTAGGTTCAACTTACCCCTAACCTGGGGCAAGTTGAGCCAGAGGAGGACTTTTTTTTTTAGAGGTCATTATTTTGGGCAGCTTTTTCAGAGATGAATTCTGTTAGTTTAATTTTATAGGAAACATTTTGAAATAAAAGAATATGTTTTCATTCTGTTTGTGTCATTTTTCCTTACGTCCAGAACAACATAAGTAAAAAGAGGCCCATCTTACCCCACTCTCCCCTATGTGTAATCATGCGCAAATCATGGGTAGATCCAGACCACTTCGCAGCAATGTCCAGAATTATGATATTTGAATCAAAAACAATCTGTGTGTTGATGGAGTGGGCTTTCTTTCGATTGACGAAAATGTCCTCATCTATTGATGGCGCAATGATGTGCGTCCCGTCAATAGCACGGACCACACCAGGCATACCTGCGATTGCCATGAAGTTGGCTTTGATCCTGTGAAGTTGTTGATTGTCCAAAGGAAACCGGATAAACTATCGGATGATGTGGTCTACAGAGCGCGTTGATGGTTTGATTTATGGCACGGCTGACTGATGGTTGTGATATTCCTAAATTGTCCGCGTTGCAAAGTTTCTTTTTCCCTGTTGCTAAATATCTGAGAGTTGCCAAACATTTAATTTCTGCACTGATCGGGTTATTTCTATTAGTTGGGGACGTTATTGCATCCCGCACTAATTCAACCACAATACCTATTCCCTCACGATTCAGCCGATATCTTCTCAGCAATTCACAGTCCTCCATTGTCTCCAAAACAATTTGCCGGGCTGCAGCCACTTCCGATTCTTTGTGAATAGGTCTTACTGAGTTAGGGTTCCTCGAGAGGACTTTTAAGCTCTCCCAGACTTAGGAGCTACTTTTAGGTCTAAAATACTTGATGGTCCGAGTGGTCGTGGTCCCAGCGGATGTGTCGGCGTGCATTTGGTTTCTTTTTTTTTCTTCTTTTTTTTCGTGCATGTCCGCGGCACACTGCTGTGCAGAGGAAATGGGCCCTTGAATGGCTGGTCCAGACCCCTAGATTTAAAACATGAGATTTGTTTTTGCTCCCCACTAGACCAGTTCTGAGTTCAGTTTAAGTTTCATAGACTCAAGCCATTCTTGCCTTGTTACCTTACGCATTTCATTTCAAACCTTTATTTATTCAGGGAAGCCAATTGAGAGCAAGCTCTCTTTTACAATGACGCCCTGATCACAAATATAGAACAACACACACAACAGCAACACCAATCAACACACACAACAGTGACACAAATGAAGCATAAGAGCAAAACTAAAACACAATTATAAACAGTCCACAGTGTAATCATGGGTAATCATTGGTCTTATGGTTGAGGGTCTCAGCTTCAGGAAAAACAAGTACATTCAATATGAAAGACAAGGTCTAAAAGACTCCTGATGGACTCCACAGAAATAAACTGTTTAAGTTTTAGCGAGTCCTGCAGTTTATTCCACTTGTCTGGGGCAAAGAAACTGAAAGCTTTCTTTCCTCCCTCTGTATTTACCCGTGGAATATCTAACCTAATGTATGATGCTGAGCGGGTGGGTCTAGGTTGACTCAAATGCAACAAGGACATCAAATAGGTTGGGAGCTTCCCAATCAAAGCTTTATAAATAAACAAGAGGCAGTGTTGCTCTCTACGAGAAGAGAGGGAGGACCAACCCACTCTATCGTATAAAACACAGTGGTGGGTGGAGAACCCATCCCCTGTGACAAAACGTAAGGCACTATGAAACACTGCATCGAGAGGCCTCAGAAGGGAGGAGGAGGCATGCATATATAGAGTGTCCCCATAGTCGAAGACAGGCATAATTGTAGATTGAACTATTGTTTTCCTACTGGTGAAAGAAAAACATGATTTATTCCTGAAGAAGTTTCTTTTTCAGTTTTTTGATTAGTTGTTCTATATGAATTTGAAATGACATCCTATTATCCAACCAAATGCCTAAGTATTTATAAGAATCAGTAGTCTCAATGTGTGTGTTTTTCTGTAAGGTGTGTATTCTAGTGTTATTATTAGTTACTTGAGTCCTAGAAAAGAACATGCATTTGGTTTTTTTGAGTTTAAAACAAGCTTATGCTCAACAAGAGCCTGTTGAAACAAATTGAAAGCAGATTGTAATTTTGTGACTGTTGCTTCTGGTGTGGGGCCAATACTATATAGAATCGTATCATCCGCATAATAATGGAAATTACAGGACACGAAAGAGGGAACAATATTATTTATATAGAGTGTGAATAAAAGAGGGCCTAGAATTGACCCTTGGGGTACACCTTTGTACACATTAAGTAAACTTGATCTAGACCCATCCGCTACAACAGTTTGAGTCCTCCCAGACAAATAATTACTGAACCAGTTTATGGAGGAGTTATCAAAACCCAGTGAAACCAGTTTATTTAATAATATGTTATGGTCCACAGTGTCAAAGGCTTTCGATAGATCAATAAAGAGTGCCGCACAGTGCAAACGATTATCCAGGGCATTGAGTATGTCATTGACAACCAGTGTTGCAGCTGTTGTGGTACTATGTCCAGGTCTAAATCCGGATTGTTGAGGCTGAAGAATGTTGTTTACCTCCAGGAAATGCCGTAATTGTGAATTCACAAGGGATTCAAGAACCTTAGCCAAATGACAGAGCTTTGAGTTTGGACGGTAGTTATTGAGAACACCTGGCTCACCACCTTTAAACAGGGGTAAAACTTGTGCGGACTTCCATACAGCAGGGATTATGCCAGAAGCAAATGTTAAATTAAAAAGATGAGCAATGGGAGCGGCAATCAAGGTAGCACTAAGCCGTAAAAGATAGGGGTCCAGATTGTCTTCGCCTTTAGACTTAGTAGCTAAACTTGTGAGTGCATCAAAAACATCCATGCAGTTAACTGGTGTAATTGAAAATGTTATGTTGGGAGGACAAGGTTCGAGGGAGCTCTCAGGGAGAGTTTTTGGAGCAGGATTCTCCATAGACACACCATCATACAGTTTATCAAAGAGGTTGCCAGAGTTTATGAAGTGACAGTTAAAAGCATCACAAATTTCTGTTTTGTTTAAAATTAAGCCATCTTCGCCATTGATCTGTGATGGGAGCGAGGAGGAAGACTTGTTTGCAAGAGACCCCATGACTTTCCAAAAGTTGCCAGAGTTTCCATAGTTGCTCCCGAGAGCAGACAAATAATAATCAGATTTGGCTTTCCTAATCATACTAATACATTTATTCCGGAGCTGTCTGAAAAGCAGCCAATCGGAAGGAGAATCAGTGAATCTTGCTTTGGCCCAGGCCAAATCTCTGGTGTGGATGGCTTCAGAGAGCTCATTTGAAAACCAAGGATTAAAACGATTCTTTACTCTGAGTCTCTTATAAGGAGCATGTTTGTCAGTAATGGAATTAAAAATATTCAGAAACTCAGCCAAGGCTAGCTCAGGGTCAGTTATTAGGGAGATGTTGTCTATGTCAGCAAGAAGTAAGTCACACAGAAAGGCCTGCTCATTAAAATTTTTGAAATTTCGTTTCAAAATAGTACGAGCTTTTGATTTAGGACCTTTAACCGTTCTAACACAAGCCGTGGGGCAGTGATCGCTAATACCCTGCGAGAAAACTCCAGTAAAAGGGTATTTAGAAGGCCTGTTAGTTAAAATAAGATCGATTAACGTGGAGTTAGCTGGTTTTTTAGGATTTGGCCTTGTAAAAGAGGTAATAAGTTGTGATAAGTTTAATTCTAGACATAGCTCTTTCAGACTAGTTATCAGAGAGCCAGTCAAGATTAAGGTCCCCTAAGATTATTAGTTCATTGGAGGCAAAAAATGACAGTACTTTGCCTAGCTCCTCCAGTGCCATAACAGGAGCAGAAGGAGGACGGTAAATTCCCATTACTTGAATGTGCAAACTACCTCCAAGACAGACATCTAACATGATGTATTCAAACTGTTTAGGAATTGAGGAAGCAGCGAGTTCTCGAACTGCCAGAGTTTCTTTTACATAAATGAGTACCCCTCCACCTTTAGATTTTCTGTCAATTCTAAACAATTTGTAACCGCACATAGAAACTTCAGAATCATTAATTTTTCGCATGATAGGAACCTCAGTCACTCAATGTGCTTTTTCATCTGAAACAAATGTTCCCTTCATGTTCTTCTCAAAGTACACCAGAATGCTTAATGTATGTGTTAAAATCACTATTTATTGTGTAAATTTACAGTAAACACAACAAGGGAATTAATGAGATTTACTATAATTAGTCACAGTTTAAATTAATGAAGTGAAGAAAAATGCCACAAACTACATCACATATTCAGTCATTTTTAGCCTCAGAATGAAAAGTTACACAATCATAGTACTGCAGTACACAAAAAAGAGGCAACATCCACCAGTGCAGTCATTAAAGAAAACTACAAGAATGATCAATTCATCATCATAAAGTATCTGCTTTCATCAAAAGTGTTTTTAAGAAGTTCAACAACCAGAGAGGCTCACGGTTCTAGTTTCTGCTCTGTAATGTCCTCAATCTCAGCTCTTTCTCTCTCTATCTGCTTCACTCGTTCACTCATGTTCTTCTTGTGTTTCTCTCCTTCATTCTTCATGTCTGTCATTGTTCGTACTACACGCTCTGTTTTCTTCTGAAGTATCAGTGTCTTACTATACAGACGGGTCTGTGCTTCTTCTGTCTCCTCCAGCTCTCTCTTGGTGTTTAATATGATCTTTTTTAGGTCTAAGTATCCAGCTACTCTGTCACTTTGTGCTTCTTTCTCCACAGACTGAAGCTTTTTGCTCATGTCTTCTATCAACTTCTTAACTTGTAGACGTTTAACTTCCTCACAGACTTCCTTCAGCTCCTCCACCTGTTCGGTCACTGTTTTAACCGCTCGTTCCAAGTCTCTGTGTCGTTCCTCTCTCATCTGTAACTCTTGGTCAAGTTTTGTCTTTTCCTTCTCCAAACCCTCCGTTTTCTTGTTCTCTGACTGACGTTGCTTTGACTCGTTTTCCTCCTGGTGCCGCTTTGTTTCTGTGTAAACATAAAAACAAGGAAACTGGCTTGAATTCAGTTTAAACTAGATTTGTTTTTGCTGAATTTTGATAAGTTAAAGTAACCAGCACACACTGAAGAGACAGCACAGAGAAGTAGTCTAATTAAATGATATCCTTTTACAAAAAACATTAATAAAAAAGGAACGTGTCCATCCTATCACCAGTTGAGGGTTTTAGTGTCAGTACCTCTGTCTTTGTTCTGTCTCCACATCCTCCAGTCAAAAGCTGCTGCACAAATCACAACGAGGACAAAGACAAAGACGATGCTGAGACGAACTGCAGGACAGTGAGACGTTGAGTGGCAGTCAGCTGGAAAGATAAAACACAACAGATGTGTAGATTCATACCACAACACCTCTGCTATTTGACCACAGGAAAACGATCAAGATCCAATAATCACCATTGATCAGTAGTTGAGTCTCTGTGGTCTGGCTGATGGTCTTCTGTTGGACTCTACAGGTGAAGCTGTTGCTGCGTCGGTTCTCCACAGTCACTCTGCTGCTGATGGTATAGAGGAGACCAGGACCTCTGAGTGTCTGTGTGGGTCCAGCAGACAGCAGCTTTCCCTCAGCGTCCAGCCACAGCAGCTCAGGCTCTGGATACCAGCCTCTAGACTCACAGGTTAAAACCACCGTGCTGCTGTTGATCTTGGTCTCAGTTATGACAGGTGAGGAGACAGACCCTGAGGACAGCAAAGAGGAGACCTTTACAACAAACATTAAAAAATAGGTTTAAAAGGGTATCAAATCTGCATCAATAGAACAAGAGTCTGAGATCTGAATAATAATTTGGACCCAGCTGGACTTTGGTCCTGGTCAGGACACTCAAGGTCTTCATGGTTTCTCCCAATTCTTTTCCGTTTTCCTGTTTTATTTTGAAAATAACTCAAGTCTTCTTCCTGCCCTATTGACCCCTTGCAGCTACGTCACAATTATCACGTGACGCGACGCCATGACGGACGGCAGAAAGTGCTCAGTGATAATGTACTGTGTATGGGTGCCGTCCAACAATGTGGCTCGATCACTTCACATTACAACCTCACAGCATTATCACTTATTTAAAATAGAATATCTACTCATCCGTTGCAATATTCTGTTTGTTTTTTTGTTATTCGCCGTAGAATATCTCAGTTTTCTGTGCTTTTTCCACTGGTAGCTAAGGAGCTAACGTCAGTCAGAGCCACACTCCCCATACAGCAGCTGCTGCTGTCTTTGCTGCTGCTAACTACAGTTAACGGACCTGGAAATTAAAACCTGGTCCGACCCGTGGGTGTTGAAGACCTGACCCGACGTCTGTATAATTAGTGGTCATTCTCTGATTCAACCCGGCTGAAAAATAAAAGAAAACAGGAAGCCGTCTTCGTTGTAATCGCCGCAATCCGCCGGCAGCAACTACGTTGTGACGGTGCTATGTTTAATACGAGCGTTAGCTGTTGTTAGCCACAGCATGTAGCTCAGCTAGTTAGCTTCAACTGTGTTTACATCGACTATACACTGTAGATAAACTAACTTATAATGGCATCGATAACGTGTCTGTATATCTTCGCACTGGTCCTGTTGCTCATGTAACCCCGCTGCCAGTGGCCAGCCCCCGGTTCTTAGCTCTAGACCAGCAAGGAGTTGGTGCTTAGGACGACCAGTTTTAAGAACCAATAACCGGTTCTTAAGCGGTGGAAAAGCAAAGAACCGGTGCTAGTCAGGCTCTGGCTCCGAACCAGCACTCGAACCAGCTCAGTGGAAAAGGAGGGGAAACCCTACAACCCCGGGATGTCACAAAACTATAACGCGCCCATTGAATTAAATTGACGTCCACTGTTCTTTTGCCGTTCATCATGGCCGCGAGTGGAACGTGACGTCACGTGCAAGGGGTCAATTGCCTCTAGCTTTTGTCTGCGTCTCCCACACATGTGTCACATTTGCATTTATCCCCATTTCTATTTAGGCCCCGTTTATACGTACCCGGTTATTTTTTTAAATGGAGACATTAACCATTCGCCCCTGAAAACGATGCTTTTTAAAAACTTCATCCAGAGTGGAGATTTTGGAAATCTCCGTTTGCACGTAAACAGAGAAAAACGTTGATTTGGGTAGCCGACGTCAGACCCTGACGTCCAACCGTAACCAAAGACGGTAGAGTAGTTAAGCTATATTTGTTGTGTACCGTAACCACATTATATAACATAATAAAATAAATAAATAATAATAATAACATTTATTGCAGATTGATGTGTTCATTGTAAAACATTCATTTATTTTTGTAAATGTAGTAATTTCTGTACATACAGAGCCCCGAGACAGTGCTGCTCTTCTGTCCAATAACGTTATCATGAAGCCTCACTTTTGATTCAAACTGTTACTGCCACAATTGTTAGATTTCATCAATGAGACCAACATTTATCTCCTAAAAATAATTTAACCAGCCGGTGGTAAGCCTCTAAAAACCTGCGGGTAAGTTAATTAGCGATTGTTTTGTCCCCCGGGAGGACGACAGAGGCTGGCCGACCGAGCAGCATTGCAGAGCGGACACTGTCTCTGTGATGTCCCGCTCGATGCTCCACAGGAGCTTCACTTGCTTAAAAAAAAAAGCTTCACCTATCCAAGCAAACTTCGAAACAGCCGTCATTTGGATAAACTGGCCGTATATTTGGGATTTAAACAGTTACTTTCTTTTTTTTGGCCTTTTTGCCTTTATTATAGCACATAGTGAGATAGACAGGAAAGGGGGAGGCAGAGAGAGGGGGAATGACATAGGAAAGGTCTGCCCGACGCGGGATTCGAACCGGGCACGCCTGCGTTGAGGACTGTAGCCTCGACATGGGGCGGCCGCTTTAACCACTGCGCCACGCACCGCCCCTAAACAGTTACTTTCTCGCATGAAAAAATATTAAAACTTTACACACAAGGAGGGCAAGTGACGTTGTTGTTGTTGTTGCTATGCGGGGTCAAGTGCGGGATTCTGATTGGCTGACGTGGGCTTGAGCTTCTCGCTACACTGCCACCTACAGGTTTGGCATGCTCTTGACGGCATATATACACGGGTTAGTGTAAACGAAACGTTTTCTGAAAACGGACTGGTGTGCACGCAGTTTTTTTTGTAAACGGAGAGGGTGAAATGTCCGTTTATGAAAATAGCCGGGCACGTGTAAACATAGTCTTAGCCTATTTCCTCCTGTCTTTGCCAGTTAGTCTCTTCAACCTTCCCACCCTGTCTTTGTCATCATTTTGTGCGCATTGTCTCCAGTGTGTTTTTCCTCCACATATATCGTTCTCACTAACTCTTTGTTTTTTTTCTCTTGGTTTTCCAGTCGCTTTTTCTTTTGTTTTGGCACTTTTGTTGGGAAACCCATTGTGTTCCTTTTGTATAGTTGCACTGGACCTAGACCTGTTGACCTTTTTGTTGATACTTTGTACTTTGTTTTGTTGGTGCTTTTTTTGGAGTCCTTTTGCATTTGCCACCTTTTCCCCCACAAATAAACTACCTAAGACCCACTGATACCAGGACTCTTTCCTGATAAAATGGGCTCTGTCAGTTACTGTTTGCTATAGATTTACAAGTACAATTATTATTTATTTGTTTTCTATTTAATACTCTTTGTCCGACAACATTCAACAGACACCAGACAGACCCAACAGACTTAGAGCTGGACCTTTGTTCAACATGTTTCCGACACAACTTTAAGATCCAGATGTCTGATACTGAAGATCCAATTCCAATATAGAGTTAATAGAGTTAATATTATTTGACCTGGTTTTGCCTGCCTATCTACTAACGCACATTTCTCATTTCCCTTCAGTACTCCGCCTGGCATTGTAATGCTTCTGCAGCTTTTCTCCTGCAGAGAATCTACCGGCCAATCAGCAAACAGAGGGAGTGGCTGAGAACAATGACATTGAGGTTGTGCGTTAAGTTGGAAGTTGTAGTTCATACATAATGGCGGCGGAGATGGATGTTTGTGGCATTGTGGCAACGCTGCTCTTCTTAGGGCCTAAGATCTAGTACACATTCACTTTGCTCTGCTCATTGCAGTGTGAGATGGCCATTGTTTACAGTGTTCAGCAGCGTCTTTGCATTCCGGGCACTTTTTTTTTTTTTTTTGGATGGAAAAAAAAAGGCTTTAGACATTTATAAGAGTCGTTAAGAGTCCACACGACTCCCCCATAAAACCATAAAGATTTTTATAAGCCTTTAGCAAACAAAACCAACTTACCAACAATGAGTTCAGCAGTAGATGATTTACCCTGTGAGGGGAAGTAGCATCTATATCTCCCATTATCAGAGTGTTTCACTTTAGTGAGTTTCAGTGAAAGGTCTCCATGACCCAGTTTCTCTCTGGACAGTGAAGTCCGTCCCTGGTAAGAAGCGTTTTGCTTATTTAGAAAGTCTTGACCTTGATGCCAGACATGAACAATTGTGGGTTCCAGATCCAGATCGAGCCTGGCCCACTCCACACTCTTAGAAACAACATCTGTTGCAGGTTCCAAGTTGCATGGCAAGATGGCTTCACCACCAACTAACACGATAATTGGTCGAGACGGTCCAACCAGCTGAACCTGACCTGGAAAGACAAATAACTAATCTTAAATCCTGCATTCACAGCAAACCTGTGAGAATAATTATTGCAAAGGCAGTCCAGATGGGCCAACAAAACCTCCAGTAGCCTAAGAACTAATATTTCTGACTAAATTATAACATTGACTAATACTCGCTGCATCAGCATCAAAACAAAGCCACAAAACCTGCACTATTCATAAAATATAATTTATTTTCCATGTAATATCCCCCTGCCTTCTTTTTAAAAAATGGTTTCGTCCATGCTGAAGCAACAATAGGCAGTTATTAACTAACGTATTCCAGACAGGTTACTAGCACTAGCTAAAAGAACAGAGAACGCAAAAACATAAATCTGGTTACCAGAAACAGGAAAACCAAAAGTTTCATGAGACATACAGTAGTAGATAAGTATTAAATCAGAATGACAGGCAAGCTATCTGTTTCTGTCACTCAACGCCATTGTTGCCCTGGTTGAAATACATAAAAAGTACATTGAAAAAAGTGACAATTTTTCAGGGGGCCCTGAATTACTAGCAACGGCCCTGTCCTTAGCATCCACGTTACCTCCACAATGTTCAGCCAGGAGAAGGAGAACCACAGTGTGGTGATAAACCAAAGCTCTGAAGGAACTGAGTTTAGATCTAAGAGACGGTCCGTTCAGGGAAAGCATCCTGGAATGTTGGGAAAGATCTGGAATTGCAAGATCATATAACAAAAAGTTTTGTTGATAAACGTCACAAATCTAACAAATTAATTTGATCCAATGTTGAAATGTTCAATGTTGAAAATAGTCATATCCTGTGAAAAAGTAACATCACTCTGCACATTTCATTGGAGCGTCAAGAGCGCTTTAAATAACTGATATGTTTACAAAGGGACAAAAAAGAGGAAGCAGAGGATTGAGATTCTGACCTTTTAAAGAAAAAAAATGTAAAGTTACGAACTACTTGTCTCAAAAGCCCAGATTAAAAGTTAGTAAAAAAAAAAAAAAAAAAATCCCTCTGAGACTCAACTGCTAACAGCAGTTAGTAAAATCGACATATTTACAGCATAGTTTTCAACACATGAGTAATTAAAACCCACATACGTAAACTTTATCATCAAACACAAGTGAAACCAACCACACTGTATGAAATACCATTTAGTTCTTGGTCAACAATAGAGGGTATGCACATGACGTCACGGTACTCGGAAGTCGCTGTGGAACGTCCACTGAGTGGCAAAAAGACGAGTGGCAGAGCCGCCAAAGTTTAAAAACGAGCAAGTAACGAAGCGATTTTCTCCGAGCCCACACAAGTCTGACATGTCTAGCTTTGCCAGCATGTAAAGCATGCATGACCTAACAGAACTGCTTGAGGATACGTCTCACTTTGACCGAGTTACATTCAAGAACCTGTTCTCAATGACGGAAAGTAAATTCACTGGAGCGGTCTTTTTTTTTTCGATCGATCAGCTGTGTTTACAGTTACAGGTGTTATAGTTATGATGTTTAGATAAATTAGTCCACTAACACATCCTACAGTTTGACTGGTCAGAGTTTTTCAGAATAAAAGCAGCTCGTGTTTTAGCGTCGGGAGTCACTGTCAGGACGACAGTAACAGCTGTAATCTCGTCCCATCTGCACTAGTGAGCCTGTCTGTCACTCTGCAGGTACCGCGGTCACTCTGTGTGTTACAGTCAGTGTCAGTGGAGCAGACGGTTTTGGGGAGCTGGTTGTCGATTCCTTTTGACATCAAAATTGTTTTGATATACGATATTTTATCCAGTTTATAAGTCCACCGCTATCCGCCAGCATGTTAAGGGACGCTTGTTTTGCCACTCAGTCCGATCGAACGGGGCGTTGCCGAGGGCAACGTGACGTAAACGCATACCCTCTATATGCAGATAAACATTCTAAAATAAAAGTAATGAAAGTTCCATTAAAACAAACATCAAAATGGGTTTTCATACCTGTCACCTTGAAGCTGCAAAACCTTATGGTCAAAGTGTCTGAGTTCAAGGAAATGTACTTTGACCCAGATAATGACTTTATGACTGCATGTCTGTTTTTGCTTCAACTTCTGTCATAAAATAATTGTAGGCGTTTCTGATGTGTGTGCTACGTTCAGTTGGTTGGTAATTTACTGCCTGAGATAATGAGTAACCAGAATAATAATTCAATATAATCAGAACGTCCTTATATATGCATATTGTAGCACTATGTAAATGGTAAATGGTTAATGTCTAAATATCGCTTATTATTGTACCTCCTAATTCGCCATGAGTTAATTATATTCACAAACTTCTCTGAGCAAATGGGTGGTTAGTGGAAGCTCTACAAAATCTCCATAATTTTGTAATTTTATGTAAGTTGCTAAATTGTATTTGAGCTGTTGCGTCCTGTTGAAGAATGTGAGGGAGTCAAGCATTAACCCTGTGGTACGAAGGGTTAAAAGGAATCCCGGCTATGAAGACTTGTAGGCCCTAATAAGCCACAATCGTTCTCTTGTACTAAAATATGTTGTTAGAAACACATAAAATGTTGCCATTGCTTTAAAAATCTATAATATTTAGTACATATTTTGACTTATGTAGGATGCCATGCTTTCCGCACGCAATGCACTCTGGGTGCGATGACGTATAGTGGTTGCACTTGGTAGAATAGCTGTTGACGCTAGTGTTTTTTAACGTGCGCACAGTTATAGTAATTATAAAGTAAAGTTCCACATTGTGCTGCTTTTGGATGCAATTTCCAGTCAAAAGGCAACAAGGGGAGTGATGTGAGTTTACACCGCTTTCCTACAGACAAGAAGAGGAGAAAGGAGTGGGAAGATGCCTGTGGACGGACACATCTTCCCAAAGATCCGCAGCTGTGTTCTCAACATTTCTCTCCTGATACATGTGTGGCTTTTAGTCGACCACAACTGCTGAAAGAGCTCACCGGAGCGGCTGGGTATAAACGAAGACTAACACCGAATGCTTTTCCGACAATTTTCCCACATAAGGAGCCTTAACGCCCTCGGGGAGCGAGTGAAATGCGCATTAAAAAGCGCCATAGAAAAGAGACGCTGGGTGCTCTCCTGAGCAAGACAACCCGCTCCTGCAGTTGCCGCTTCTGTAACGTTAAGGCCCCCACACCCCGCCCCGACGCGACCCAACATCTGGACACCAAAATCCCAGAGATCACCACCATCGGATCAACCATCAGATCAAGGAGCAGGACAGCCAGAACCCCCAAGCAGCAGCTCTGAGTCCGGTTAGAGAGCCACAAATGCCGGTTCTGTAGCCAGTCCCAGCTCCAGCCGTGTGGACGCTTGTTGTCGGGACGTGGAGACGGGAAACGCACAACAGTTAATAATTGATAAAAATGAGACTGCCAGAACATTTGGCCAGAGAGAGCGTTATTTTAATGCTGAGTGGTACAAAGGCAGAGAGTGGTTGATTTTGTGCACCAGCAAAAAGCAAGCTTTTTGTGAAATATGCAGATTTGCTGCTGTCAAACAGCTGGTCACATTCTCAAAATGTGGAGATGATGGCTTTGTAAAGACGGGGATAAACAACTGGAAAATGTGCCCAGGCCTTCTGGACAGCCATGAAAATTCACTTTTTCACAAAGAGTGTGTCCGGAAAAAGTGTGCTTACTTCAGCCAGGCACCAATCAATGCACAGCGGGAGGCTTACTTCGGCCAAATGTGAGAAGAAGAATAGACCATTTCTATGTTTATAAACATTGATGACGTATGTTGTGGGCGGGGCTTCACTGGTGGCAGAACGTGACAGCTGATCTGGTGTCAACAGTGGAAAGCCGGCATCAAGAGCGATCAAATCAGAGGAAGATGGATCATACAGAGGCCTTCTCTGATTATTTTAATGTTTTGTCAACAGAAAACAGGTTGTCATACCTGAGTAGGCTAAGTTAACGATTAGCAACGGAGTGTGTTGTGTGTTACGGACCGACGTAGGCTACTGCCTAGGGACACAAAACGCTGCGTGGGCGATCATCAACAAGTCCATCAACTACGGTATGACAGCAAACTGTTGCCTACTTGTATGACTGTATATTACAGTTTATTTAACGGATCCATGTCTGTTATTTCTGTATTAGTCAGACCGTTGTTAGGCTATATATCACAGACCGTTGCTAGGGACACCGCTCATGACCCGGTGTGTGTAAAAATGAATGAATGAATGTCAAAATAAATTAATAAGAGGGTAACGTGTACACGTGTTAACGTTTACACTGAATTAAACAGTAAATGTTTAATAAAAATCCCTAAACGATGCACGCAATATCTATATTTTATACACTGACTGATAAGAGAATTTTTTCCGTCGAAAAAAGTTGTAAAGGACGAGTCGTCTTATATTCGGGGTCTAAATATTGTAGCCTACATGTGCAAATCAGCGGGTGACACCAAACAACGTCTGCCCAAGCAAGTCAGAGCTTTTATTTCTCTCACACAAACACACCAGTGACCTAGAGATGCAGCCGCATCTGAGGGGACGCGCGTGTGTTGCCGCTTCTCCACTACACAGTTACAGCTCGGCTCTACTCGACTCGGTTTAGGTCCTAGTTTAAATCACAGCTGAGTTCTTTATAGTTCCTCCTCAGCAGTCGTTGTATCACCCCAATTTCCACCGGGTCCGTCAGCGCGGCGGTCACCGCTGATCGCTCCCTCTCTAATCAGCATTTGACCGGTCTCGCCGCGGCACGACTCTCTTTTTTCTCTGCTTTCGTCAGCTCCAAACTCTCTGTTCTGCACCGCGATTACGAAAATTAAATAAAATTCACCCTCTAATGTGGGCTCATCATCACAGCTTAGGGTCGTGCTGCAGCCAAGCAGCTGCGCTGCTTTTTAAAGTTGAGCTGTATGTCAGGACCTATGGTCAGGACGTGTATTTGTTGCTTACTTCCGGTATTTTTCTGCCACCAGTACGTCACTGTGACGTCGACGCCGAAGTGGTCTATAGTCCAATTCCAAGAAGGGGATTGGGTGGGGGTGTTTGTTTGTTTGTTTTTTTGTTTTCCAAATGCATACATTTTGTGTGAATGTGAATTACTGAAAATAAAGCAGAAAAAAAGAGGAAAAAATTGGCTAATTAACCTAATTAGATCATGTAAATAGTTCTCAACTGCACAAATGCCATAAGTTAATGTTACTCTTGCCTTAAAATATCTTGTGTTACAAAAAAATAGTGTTCTTAATTGGCTCCTCAGTGTCAGTGTCCTCAGTGATGCAGCTGTGAGTCCACTGAGAATGTCTGTGAATTGGTATTTCAGGCCAGTAAAGTCACACCAGAGCAGGTAGGCTATACAGATACACTCCCAAACACCGCTGTTCTGTTCTTGTTTCTGATTGCGTCCGTCTGTCCGTTACAGGGTCTTTAGAAAAAATGGGAATCCCTAACATTACGAAGAATGGAAGTCTAGCCACAGACTCAGAGGGACTGCAGGAGTAAGAGGATCAGCTGCCTTGTAACGCTGCACCTCTTCCTCCACCACTTGACACCAAGGCTTGGCTGTTGTCTGTTCAGGTGATGGAAACAGGCTTCCAAGCAGTTTGCTGATTGCTGCCCTTTTGGCTGGAGGACCACTGCTGCTGGATGCCAGTTCCACTTCCTCTTAACCCTCTAGGCGCCAAAGTCGCATTATTGCGACAGGCAGCATGCTTGGATTAAAACAGCCCATATCTTTAAAGCAGAAGTAAGCGGTCCGGTGGTTTTGGCTAACTTCCTGTCAGCAGATGGAGTTAGCAGTCCCCGCCCTCGTCCCTACGTCACCACATTCACGCGCATCCCTTGGCTGCACACACAGAGAGGACCGCCCCTTTATGCTGTTCTCTCTCCTCATTGGATAAAGCTTGTAGGATACAAGGAAAGTTTTCTCCTCGGCTTACAGCAGAGCAGAGTGACAGACAGACCCGTGTTTCAGACAAAACACTCTATGTAAGTGATTGCTGTCGGAAGATAGAACTATTTAAGACTTATATTAAAGCAGATATCAGCTTCACGGCCGTTTCGGCTAATGCTGCGTTCAAGGCAGGCTTTTGAAACCGTAAGTTACAGCTTCAAGTCACAACTACGACTTGGTAGCGTTCCAGGTAACCCGTAGCTCGTGTTTTTACCATCCTGTTGTCTGTGAAAGTTCCCTATAACGGCCACTCGTAACTTCCGACCCGTGAACTCGTACCAGATCGAACTGGTATGACTTCACAGGAAGGAAAAACACAAAGTACGAGTTTCCTTGAACGCACCATGAGTTAGCAGCCCCCGCCCTTGTCAGGCATCAATTGGTCCTCGTGCTACGTCACCACATTCACGCGCATCCCTTGGCTGCACACACAGCCCTTCATGCCGTTCTCTCTCCTCATTGGATAACACTTGTATCCCAGAAGAAATGTTTTCTCCTCGGGTTACAGCAGAGCAGAGTGACGGAGAGACTCGTGTTCCGGTCGAAACACTCTATGTAAGTGATTGCTGACGGAAAATATGACTAATTAGGACTTATATTAACAAAAACATTTCACTGATATCTCCTTTAATGACATATAATGTTCATTATGCTTCTAGCCTGTCTAGCCTCTACCTGGTCTTTTTACTAAACTTAACCAACTCCTTTCTGCATTGCCTAAGCCCAACCAAAGCATCTCCCTCAGTCAGCTGTCAGCACGAGCGGCGGCTGCAGCAGCCTCGCGGAGCAGGGGGGGAGAAAAAAGTGTATTTCTATTACTGTGTGGGAGATCTCCAACAACGGAGTCGGGGAGAAAGCAAGTGGGACAGATCTGCCCAGTCTCTGAGCAGCGCACGTTTCACAGACAAGCCGCAACACAGAGTGTAAACAACGTCACGCGGTTCAGCACCTTGGACATTGGACAGCTGCGGGGGGGAGGGTGTCGGAACAGCGGTGTTTCGAAGTGGAGGTGTGTCGGAATGGAGAGCTGTCCCCCGTATACGCATGGGTCAGAGTTTGCTTCAGGCTGCGCACATTCTCCCGTCAGGTTTGTTTTTTATACATCACAACCTTTCTGTGGAAAGTCACATACGCCACTTTCAGGCCTTGTTTTGCGCGTACGCCACATTTATAAATGAGACCCGTGGTGATGCAGCTGGCTGGTACAGATGTTACTGGTTCAAAATTGCGGGGTTTGTCCTGCAATGCAGGATCGTGTGAACGCGTGTCTTTTCACCACAACTGTTTTCCTCTAGGTGACAGCACCGTACTAAATACTGCTCAGACGTTTTGGGGACAATGCTGACAGCCTGATAGCCGCGATTAGGAGTGGCGCTGTTCATGATACAGAATACAAGAGGATGAAAGGAGAACTAGCTGCAGACAGTAAATAATATAGTAGCCTAGTTTTTCAATGACAAAATGTAACGACGGCAGCTACAGTAGACTATAGCCCACGTCTCACTCTCTTTTTTCGGTCATCTGTCTCGTCATC
Organism: Trachurus trachurus; assembly: GCF_905171665.1. Lineage (NCBI taxonomy): Eukaryota > Metazoa > Chordata > Actinopteri > Carangiformes > Carangidae > Trachurus > Trachurus trachurus. The sequence continues at coordinate 2,074,124 of NC_139892.1, forward strand.
TCCAAAATGTGTTTTTAAAATGAGCCAACTACAGTACTGTGCAGTAGTGCCGCAGATTTCTCACTCCGCACCTTGTTTGAGAGTGCAGCTGGATGATTTCTTGTGAATGAACGGGTCTGTGTCACTTTGGGGCTGGGCGATAAAACATAGGATAAATAACTTTCCCTCGATAGAAGACGCGGCCGATACAAAGTCGGTTTCATTCATCCATTTTTTGACAGACAACACAAACAGCCAGTGATAATGAGAGTGGTGACACCGTCAGCCATGCAGCCGGCCTGGACTTTTTATTTTTAATTATGAAGGATCATCTGCGCAAGGCAAAGATGATAGCATCAACAAAACACGGCGTAACACACGCGGCTGTATGGGACAGGCTTTTATTTAATTCAGAACAAACCGCTTAGCAAAAATGGAAAATATAGTCTATAATAATTAATTGATCTGTTGTTTGGCCACTGTTTGAAAATAACCCGAATTATGAGCAAATAATCTGATCCAGAGCAGCAGTCATAATCAGACTTCTTCTAAATAAACCTAAACATTAAATAACTGGGTCAGGTCGGACCATGGGGTTCTTTTTTCTCTTCTTCTTCACAGGAGAAAATGAGGTGCGCTGCGCTCACGGACGCGTTGATGTTTTGTGATTTATCTGCTGCCTTGACTCTGCCCTTGATGTTATGTAAACAAACATTTTTATCATGTGATCAACAACTCACATGTCTATTCTCTTAGTTACATAGGCTATAATTTAACACATATGTTGGATGATCGCGCTGTTTATAACTTTAAACGTATGTTGTTATTTGTCTCAAACGTCCCACCTATGCGGGTCGTTTGAGACACAGAGGAGGGGCGGTTGAAACAGCATGTTTTAAACAGAAACTACTGACATTAGGCTACTCCCGTTATGAAGCTTATCTGTGAAACGTGCGCTGCTCAGAGACTGGGCAGAACGGTCCCACTTGCTTTCTCCCCGGCTACGTTGGTGGAGATCTCCCACACAGTAAAAGATTTAGGCAACACATTCTTCCAGCTGGCTGTTTTTCTTCCAGTTACAGAAAGTAGCCTATGTGCAAAGTACCACATTAACATCTCTATTCATATAACGCCCATCGAAACAGCTGATTTACATGTCGGCCGTTAACACATGGCGATTGGCCATTCACGCGGCTTTGTTCTTGGTTTCGGCCAATCAGCTTATAAGCACATGGCTAATTATCAGCTTTCAACCAATCGCACTGTTTTAATGTGTGTGTGAAAGTTATTTTCTTTAGTTCATTTTCGTTTCTTTTGGATTTTTTTTTACAACAATGTATCAATATAATATTGTTTTCGTTTCATTTCGTTATAAAAATCAATCCCTTTTCTTTGAAACAATGAGATTGAGCAGCTAAAAACCAGACCAGTTCAACTGTAGCGATTTTCATAGTGTACTCGTTATTGCCAAAATGTCACATAATTTCTCACAATATAAATAGGTCAAATAAATATTTTTGTCCCGTGCGTAATTGTCAAGATCCGCATTTCGATTAAACTCACCTTTCTTCTTCTGTACGAGTTGTTGGATGACTGCATTTTCATTTCATTGACTTATTTCCCTGTCCTAAGTCATGTTTATGGAGACACAGTTGAACATATTGTCATTTTACCCTCGGCATTTTACCCTCACTTTGCTGAATATCTGTTGATTCATGTCATAAACACGAACATTAAAAATATGTGGTGTTTATTAAAAATACATGTTGTTCATTCAAATCGGTTGTTGTTCATTGCAAAACAGTTAGCGCGATCAATATCTGTATATAAATCACCAAATTAATAGCCTATGTGACCACAATCACTACGCACGGTGGCGTGAGGGACATTTGAAACAGCTGTATCAATCGTCCCTGCAGCGACTACTGACACTTCAACCTGTTTTGCCTCGTTTATGTACGAATTCATCTGTTGTTAGGTCATATTATTATTGCATGAAACACACAATACAACTTTTGATCACAAAAAAACTACCGCACCTAACATTTTACTTTCCGTAGTCAAAAACAGGTTCGCGCTAATAACTTTTGAATGGCGTGACGTAATTTCACAAGCTTTCCCAGGATTGGTCGGTGTTGAGTGCTGAACATAGTGACAAAATCTGACGGCTCAAGCTTGTGTGGTTTTCGAGGAAATCGCTGTGTATCAATCGTCCCGTGTATCAATCGACCCGGCTCTCCCCTACAATAGTTTCTGTGATTTAGGCAGGGTATACAGTAGTTAGTTCTAGTTTAATAGCCTAGAGTTTAAGCTGTGGATTACTGCACAGATCACTGAGTCATCCGCCTGTCGTCCTCCGTTCTCACAGATGCCACCTGGTGGTTGTTTTGGCACATTGAGGCTTTTCATTAAAACCTCTTGTCTCGCCAAAGAAAAAAAATGCCTGAGTCTTGTGCCGTCTCGCGTGGACCACGCGTGAAGTCCGCAATTTTGAACCAGTAACATCTGTATCTACTTAGAGATTCTATGCAATGATGCGAAGCCTGCGAAGCTAGTTCAGGCAGACAACTCAGGCCGCGCCCATCCTGACCAGCTGATCAGTCACATGCTCTCCTCGCCCAAATAGGGCGGGTTATTTAAACTCCCCAGCTCACCTGCTCATCCCTGGCTAAGTGGCTATGCTTCTGCTGCTACTCTGCTGCTGCTCTGCCTTTCTTTACTACTGCTGCTGCTGCTGCCTTGCTGCCCATGAGGTTTTGCAAACCCACCACCTCCCCAGCATCCACCTGTGGGCTCTGTCTCTTGATCCCTTGTGGGGGGTCCGCTTCATTCCCTGTAAATGTCTGGCAAGGCAGATCATTCAGGGAACGAATATGAGTCAGAGCCTGACGCCAAACCTGCTGCAGCCATGCTCAAGAATATGCTATCCATGCTGTGCTTCAGCTTGCTATGCTTACAATCAATAAATTATTTCTTCTCATTCCAGAGTTGTCTGAACTTTTGTTAATGGTTTGCACATGTTACCCTTTTTTCTTAGTACATTTATGCATCATTGTATAGGTATTTTGCTTTTAAAAATATCATTTGTGTTAATCTGTTCTGCAGTTTCAGCACAATAAAAATGATATTCATTTTTTGTTATTTATTGCACTTTTAATGGATAAACATGGTCTTATACAAAAATATATATGCCCACAAGTATCTGGTACACTTTTTTCTTTTTATTGTACTATTGTAAATTATTTATTTTGATGTTCATGCTGTCTTTTTGCAAATTGTGCAGCGTGCATTTTTTTTTAAGTATATTTTTTTGGGCTTTTTGCCTTTATTTGATAGCACACAGTAGAGATAGACAGGAAAGTGGGCGGCAGAGAGAGGGGGAATGACAAGCAGGAAAGGGCTGCCCGACACGGGATTCGAACCGGGGCCGCCTGTGGTGAGGACTGCAGCCTCTACATGGGGTGGCTGCTTTACCCACTGCGCCATGCACCGCCCCGTGCAGCGTGCATTTTATTTTACTCATTTTTGTTATAGTGTATAAAAAAGAATAAGTTCTGTACACAATACATTCTCTGTGGTTTTAAAGGATTTTGTGCAACTTTTTTACATTTACAGTTTTGAGGTATACAGCTATGACATTTCTGTATTTTTAAAAATATGTATTAAAAAAAAAGATTTTCATTTTCTTGGGACGGCAACCGCCATTTCAACATCCCACTAGTCCAACATAGGCCTCTAATTGTCTAAATGGCAACACTTCATTTTCTATTAAAGCAATACTTACCGATCTGGCATTTCACTCAGCACAGCACAAACATTTGAAAATCAACAGCTCCACCTCCCTCACAAGTCCCACCCACCTCTCCCTCCTCCTGCACCTCCACGAGCCCCCTCCCTCCCTGCTGCATGCGTTGGCATGGCAACGGTAAACAGAACAGGAACGCGAGTGAAACGGGAACAACACAAACAAACACAACACCGGAGTTTTAAACCGTATAAACGGACTCAGTGATGATGACTGATGAGTTTTATAATAAACTGTTGTTAGCCTACTGCTACTGGAGACGCAGGGGAAGTGATTGTTACAGATTACAGTTCTCAACGAGCCGGGCTGGCGGCCGGACCAGCGCCACCTGATGCGCTGGTTCAGGGCCAAAATAAATCCAGACCGAGCCGAGTCGAGCCGCGCCGGTCCGGAGTTCCACCGGGTCCGGACCGCTGAGAACTCACAGAGCTAACAGTAGCCTAGCCATTAGCACAGAGCTAACAGTAGCCTAGCCGTTAGCACTGGATGCTTTATGTGACTTCCTGTGTTTACGTATCACTCGGGGCTGATCACTATCAACGTTACAATATCAGAAACTCCGCGACCAGCTGCGGCTGCAGTTATTGGTCTTTTAAAAAACGATTTATTTCCAAAAACCCTCTATCTATCTATCTATCTATCTATCTATCTATCTATCTATCTATCTATCTATCTATCTATCTATCTATCTATCTATCTATCTATCATGCTCTATCTATCCTCTTCTCTGTCTTCCTCACTCTCTGTTCTATCTGTCTGTCTGTCTATTTATCTATCTATCTATCTATCTGTCTGTCTGTCTGTCTGTCTTGCTCGGTCTACCCTCTTCTCTCTGTCTTCCACACTCTCTGTCCTATCTATCTATCTCCTACCTCCTACTCTATTTCTTTCTTTCTTTCAAACCCTCTGTCTGTTTTTTCTATCTTTTTCTTTATTTCTGTCTTTCTTTCTTCTACCCCTTCATCTGTATTTTAACTTATTTCTTTCTCTCTTCTTTCTTTCTACCCCATTTCTTTCTTTCATTTCTTTTCTCTCTTGAGTCTGTCTGTCTGTCTGTCAGTCTGAAATGATATTATTCAATATTATACAACAGTTAGTTCCGACCGGTCCCAACCGAGCAATTTGATTGGACAAGAGACGTTCCATGAGTGCTGATATACAGTATAACATCACTGCGACTTTTTACATACATTATCACTCCGCTGTTCAGCTGGACAGGAGCTACGTCAGAGCCACGCTCCCCATACAGGAGCTGCCCCATCTCTCTGCTGCTACTACAGTTTAACGTATTAACTGACTCGCATTTGTGTGTGTGTCGCGGTGATAATTTAACCGTGAAAAGTAGGCTACAACACACACAACATAACGTTACAGCCGCAGTGTTGTGAGTGAGTCGTGTCGGGACCAGAGCGATTGCTGGTCGGGACAACCAGGCTTCATGAACCCGCTCCACAGACCCCGGTGCCCGGCCGCCGCCGCTGCTGGGGGCGGCCAGGTGGGGAAGGCTATCAGTAGCCATGTTTCCATCCAAAGAGATTCGAATTACTGGGAAATGCGCATTAAAAGAAATTCGAATCGTGTGTGTTTCCATCTACGGACTTTGCAGCCCCCACCCCCCCCCCCCCCCCCCCCCCCGGACGGATTGACGGTCTGATTTGAACACATTAGCGCGATTTAGCGCATATGTTTATTACCTTCATAACGCGACCTGTCCGTGTGTGTGTGTGTGTGTGTGTGAGAGAGAGAGAGAGAGAGAGAGAGAGAGAGACTTTATTAATGATAAAAGGAACTATGAAGAACTGTGCAGTAACATCATTATGAAGGTGTGTGGGGGCTTTTATTTTGCCGTGGCGGTGCCACAATTAATTACATGTAGTGAAACCCTGATGTTGTCTTGTGAATGAACTGCAACACGGGAGCAGATGGGGTGACGGTGCGCTACGTCACACTTAATTCGCATACAGCTGTTTCCATCCCATTCGAATCAACCAAAACCCGGCCATAGCGAGCGTATTTCAGTTTGTGCGAATCAGGGGATTTTAATTCGAATCACTGCGTTTCCATCATCATTTTCCGATGCGATACATCTAGATGCGCATCTAAACAGCTGATGGAAACGCACCTAGTGAGCTTCGCCTTCCCCTCCGGAGCAGTGGCGGCGGCGGGGAAGGCAAAGCTCACACACCCAGGGAAAGCCAATAGGCCATCCTGGCAGTTAAGAGGAGAAACTTTCTGCTTCTATTGACTTGTTTAAGTTTAGGAGCAGTGGAGCGGCTCGCGGCTGCAGCTCTGTTCACTTCACACCATGCTTCACACACTGAAAATGGAGTTTGTTTTCTTCCGGTAGACGTAAATACGTAAACACGTGTACCCCCTGTCCAATCAGAACGCTTCCCGACCCCCAGACGTTAAGCAGAATTAAATAAAGGCGATTTAATGTGTTTTCCATGTAAACCCCAATTCGGAATTATTATTTCCATGTAAACTCGAAGGAGAATATTTTAATTCCAAACTATTTAATTCAGAATAATTAATTCCGAATTAAAAAACATCATGTAAACGTGGTAACTGTCTTACAAGATTTCTTTTCTGCGTCTCAGGCGATGATGCTAACCGTTTCACCATGAGTCCCACATGTCACAACAGAGTGGTTAGCACATCTTTTGTGGGTGAGTGAGTTTACCGTCAGTACCGCGAACTGCTACACGCTGTCATTTCTCCTTCTGGTACTTCCTGACTGCTTCTCTCTGATATCTCTGAACAGCTAATCCAGAAATCTGCTGATATTTCCTTTCAAATCGATGCCAATATCTACGAAAACTCCGTATTTCTTGTGCTAGGAGCAGCATGAGCAGCACAGCTGGGAGTGAAAGTTTGGCGAGAACTGTCATTGGACCGACCAGATGTCAATCTTGTGTTCTGGTTGCTGATTGGTAATGGCGGACGTCCTCCCTTAGAGCGTCATTTTACGTGTCTTAGCCAATCATAGATCAGCATGAATTAATGATTAAAAAAATACACATTAACCCAGGCTGATTGTGTTATCTATCTATCTGTCTGTCTGTCTGTCTGAAATGATATTACTGCATTTATATTATATATTTATTTACTGTATTATATTTGTTGTATTTTATTTGTATTTTCCTACTCTAAAACATATGTGTGTGAGTTTAGTATTAGTGAAATAATACAGTAATAGAGTAATACAAACCCACTGAATGAATCAAATTTCAGAACATTTATTTACAATACAAGAACAAGTAGAACAAGCAAAGAAGAAAAAACAGAACAATGAACTTTTGAAAAAAACTTTTAAAAACAAACAAACAAACAATTACACGCGAACAATAGACGTGATCATGTCCCCCTTCTTTGGTGACAGTGACTTTTAACCTATCCACCTCAAGGGCAGCCTCGAAAGGCTGCCACATTTCGACAGAAATCAGGGCATGTTTGCCGTCCTCCATGCAAACTTTGATTAGTTTATCATCGACGTCTGTGACCCCGATGATGGTGACTTCTAAATTTGCTGTACCTTTCTGGACCTGTTGAAAGAAACAAAAAAAAGCTTATGTTTTTTGCTTAAGATCACAGACATAGGAGATTACGGTAATGTCATCATAATTAGATTATCAATAAATCAATCAATCGATTATTTGATTATCGTTGACAATTAATTTAATAATCAATTATTTTTCAATTAATTGATTAATTGTTGCAGCTCCAATGTGCATTGGCAAAACTTACCTCCACCACCTCCGCCTGCACCGTGACGAGGCCTGTGCCTTCCACGCACGAGGCCACGGGCCGAAGTGGAGCCGGTGGGTGGAGGAGGGCCTCTCCCTCTCTTACCAGGTCCTCATTCACCTCCACTCTTCGGCCCCTAAAGATCTCGGTCTGCTTCGTAATGTTGATTTGATAGGGTGGCCCCCTGAGGACATAGCCCTTAATTACGAAGCAGCCGTTGCCATGTAAAGCCCTTTGAGACAAACTGTTTGTAAAAACGGGCTATACAAATAAAATTGCCTTGCCTTGCCTTGCCTTGCCGTTGGGGTACAGTTTCTGACCTACGCCCTCAAAAAGGGTAAGTTTGGCCACAGAGTGGCCATCAGAAATGATGACCACTTCATTTTTTTTAATGACCCCCATGGCCGGTTTTGGGTCGAATTCCCATGATATGACCTTGTGGTCATCTTCGATCTGGAGGACCTTTACTTCAATGAGCGGCAGCTTTTCATATGGACCATATTTTTTTGTCGTGATCTCTCTTAGGGCCATTCTGGAAGAAGAAAGAAAAAGAAAAGCAAACATTTTACATCTGTCTGTCTGTCTCTCTCTCTCTCTCTTTGTCAGTCTGCCGGTCTGTCCTTCTAAATAAGAGAAATAAAATAATAAAAATTGTTTATTTGTCAAGAAGCTCTGTTAAATTTTAACACACTGCCAGCGATGACAACAACAATAATATTAATAGACAGGCCTATATAAGATAAATAAATAGATTAATAAAAATACTTTAAATTACGCTAATATTAATTATTTATTTATATTACTTATTTATATTACATCCGGTTGGATGATCCACTACTTACTTTATTTATTTATATAATAATATTTATTTATTTATTTATAATATATATGTGGAAAAACCCTGACTCAGAAAACTTATGTATCTATGGGAGTAGGTTTTGTTTTGGGGTTGTTGTTTTTTTTTATTGTCTCTTTTTCAAGTGGGTCTGCATATGGCGGATTCTATTACAGTTTTTCTTGATTGCTAAGACACATTTCTTGAAAGCTTCTCTCATTTTCTCTAAACTGTGAACACAAACCCCAATTTTCAAGCTACATTGACAAAACCTCAGACTCTTCTTGCAAAACCAAACTTTCACCTCAAAACAGTTCAATCTGTGCCCAAAACTGAACTATGTTGTCAAATCGTGCCCCGAGTCAATCAAAATTAAAAACACTACTGAGCAGCCACTAAACACTACATAGAAAAATAGAAAACACAACGCTCAGGACATGAAGCTGTAGAAATAAATGTTTATCGTTCACTGTAGGCTAAATGCATGTTGCAAAACAAAACACCTGTGCATTTAGCACTTCTCTCCTTCCCTTTCTTTCACCCTCCTCCCTCCCTCCCCACACCAATTTCATCCCCTTTCCCTTCCTTCTTCTTTTTCTTCCCAGTTCATCCCTCCCTCCCTCATCCTTTCTTCCTTCACCCTGTGTCTCTCATCTTCTCCTCTTGCAAAACAAAAAGCCTGTGCATTTAGCACTTGTACATAGTACAGTAAAAAAAAAAAAAAAAAGTACAAAAAACTGAAATCCTGTGCATTTTACACATAGCACTTGTACAGTACAAAAACAAAGAGAAATCTTGTGCATTTAGCACTTGTCTGCAGTAGGCATATATGTAAAAATAAAGTACAAAAATATACAAATGAGAAGTGCATTACTCAGCCGCAGCATACTGTAATTACTCTGATCTGTACTGGGTCAGGCCACAGGACTTCATCCTGAACTGGCTTACAGTATATGTTCCCTCACATCATTGGACACAAGTGTGATCAATTTTGAGTTGTGTTCAACTTGTGTTTGACTTTTGCCACCTGTGCTCAGCATTATGCAACACAGGTGCATCACAATGAAAATGTGTTGGTAAGATGTGTGGTGAAAAGTGCTGATGGTTTTGCCAAAAGAGAGACTGATTCAATCAGTGGGTTCAGGCAACTGAGAATTTGGTTCAGACAACAGGGTTTAGTGTTTTAGCAATTGAGAAAAACTGTACTGTAACAGCAATTAAAAATCCTAGCAGCAACAGTGCTAAATATTTAACAAAACACCTAATCCCTGGACTATCTTCACCAGTGCCCTTGTCAAGCAGTATTTCTACTATATAAAACTATGATAACTCTTTTTAGGATTACTTATAAAATGTATTTTATTTATATATATATATATATATATATATATATATATATATATATATATATATATATATATATATATATATATATATATATATATATATATATATCAGAGGTTGCGCTAGACTTTTTCGTTGCCGGTCATTTTGACTGACGGGGTCATAAAAATTCCGTCATAATCTATTTTTACCGGTCACTTTAAATTTTTTTATGATAATAATGACATATTCAATAGCACTAATTTTAATTCATTTTTAATTCATATCAAGTCCAAACAAATTGAACAGAGAATGCTCCGCAGCAGAGTCGGCGTCAGATCACATCTAATCGGGGGTCATTCAGTGAATGCGGGGGTCTCTCTCTCTCTCTCTCTCTCTCTCTCTCCCTCCCTCTCTCTCATCTCTCTTTTACGCACGCACGCAGCCAGATGCAGCACAAATTCAGACAGGACAAAACCCCACGCAGCTTTAAGTGTTATAAACAATGCCACGGCGGGCAGAATACATTAAAAGAGGCTTAACGTTACCTTTAGAAGAGTTGTATGCGGCGAGTGTGTGAAACTAGTAAGTAAGTAAGTAAGTAAGTACTTTATTTGTATAGCACCCTTCTCAGTACGAATACACAGAGTGCTTCACATCATAGATAAAACCATCATACACTACATCACAATACGCAATAAAATAAAGAAAGTACTGTGCATATTACATAGTAATAGTACAGATAACAACATATGAGAACATCAAGTGGCACTTGATCGACCCGAGGGGGACGAGGCAAAAACAGTGTTAAATGAGAGGAGAGTCACATCCCAACTGTATCTAGCACCCAAAAGCCCTTTTAAACAGAAAAGTCTTCAGTTGACCTTTGAAACAGTCTGCCGACTGGGCAAATCTCATCTCCAGTGGGAGCAAGTTCCACATCTTCGGGGCCACTGCCCCAAAGGACCGGTCCCCCTTGGTTTTCAGACGGGTCCGAGGGACTGACAGGAGGCCCTGGTCTGCTGATCTGAGGGAACGACTGGGGGTGTGATGGTGAATGAGGTCACAGATGTAGCTGGGGGCTTGGCCATGGAAAGCTTTGTAAGTGAGCAGTAAAACCTTAAATTGAATTCTGAAGGATATTGGCAACCAGTGCAGTGAGGCGAGTATGGGGGTGATGTGACAGGACTTTTTTGACCGGGTGAGAAGTCTGGCTGCTGCGTTTTGAATGAGTTGAAGGCGGTCGATGGATGACTGATTAAGGCAAGTGAATAAAGAGTTACAGTAGTCCAGTCTAGATGAGATGAAGGCGTGAATTGCCATTTCTAATTCCGGGTGAGATACTATGGAGCGGAGTTTGGAGATGTTTCTCAGATGGAAAAAGCAGTTTCTGGTTAGTGATTTTACATGTTTGTCTAGGTGCATGGATTGGTCGAATTGCACCCCGAGGTTCCTGATGTCGGTATGGATGTGGTTTTTGAGGGGACCCAGATGTTCTTGTACTTTGGCTGTAACACTGTCAGATGCGATGATTAGGACCTCTGTTTTTGTGGTGTTTAACTGCAGGAGGTTATTGGCCAACCAGCCCTCAATAGCTGCCAGGCAATCACTGAGGATGCTGAGGCTCTGTAGGTTTTCAGGTTTGAATGAGAAATGGAGCTGGATGTCATCAGCATAGCAGTGATGGGAGATGCCTGGAAACTTTCTGATGATATGACTGAGGGGGAGCAGGTAGAGGGCGAATAGGAGAGGGGCCAGAACGGAGCCTTGGGGTACACCACAGTGAAGGGGGGTGGGGTCTGACTTGTGAGGGCCTACAGCCACTGAAAACCACCTGTCGCTGAGGTAAGAGGTGAACCAGGCTAGGGCGGTGCCTGTTACACCCACCCAGTCCCTAAGCCTGTCAATGAGAATGTGGTGATCCACAGTGTCAAATGCGGCGCTTAAGTCTAACAGGACTAACACAGAGCATTTGCCTGCATCGGAGGACATCATGATGTCATTTGTCACTCTGAGCAGTGCTGTCTCTGTGGAGTGATTTTTTCGAAATCCAGATTGAAATTTGTCTCCGATGTTATTTGCTGCTAGATAGGTGGAGAGTTGATTGGCTACCACTTTTTCTAGCAGCTTGGAGACAAATGGGAGCTTGGAAATGGGTCTGTAATTTTGTAGTGTGGAAGGGTCCAGGTTGGGTTTTTTCAGTAGGGGCTGTACGGCTGCCTGCTTGAAATAGGCCGGAACCACACCAGTGAACAGAGATTTGTTAATTATAGTGACTAGACTTGGGGCAATGGAGCTGATGGCGTCTTTGAGCAGGGAGGTCGGGATAATATCCAGGGAGCTTGTGGAGGTCTTCATGGAGCTGGCTAGGTTAAGCAGCTCTGGCAGGGAAACTGGAGAGAAATTGCAGAGGGATGGGAGGGAGGTCGGGGCGGGGCAGGGAAACATGGTTACAGTTGATGAGGGGATATTTGTTCTTACAGTAGCAACCTTGTCCACAAAAAATGCCAGAAAAGTGTTACAGTCCTCATTTGAGATCACTGGGACAGATGGGAGGGGGGGGGTGACAATTGTGTTAATGGTGTTAAATAACACTCTAGGGTTATGCCTGCTGGAGATGATGAGATTTGCAAAGAATGCAGCCCTGGCACGTTCCACTGCTGCATTGAATTCTGTTGTCAGGTCTTTTACATAGAGACGGTGGACTTCCAGGTTGGAGACTTTCCACTGCCTCTCAGCTCTGCGCCGTTTGCGTCTGAGCTCACGGATGGTCTCATTGAGCCAGGGGGCGGAGTTTGCGGGGCGGACCGGCCGAGTCGCCACAGGAGCTACGTCATCTAAGATGGCCGCGCAGTGTGTGTTGAAGACGTGAACCAGGCTGTCTACGTCATCATCTAACGACAACAAAACATTGGGATCGAAAGCAGCTGTAAAGCCAGCTACAGCTGCACTGTTCACAATGCGAGAGCTTTTAACCCGCTTTTTCGGCAAAAAGTCATTGTCAAAAGACACACTAAACAACACGCCCCTGTGGTCCGTCACCAGCAAATCCTCCGTGTGGACATTACAGACATTCAACCCAAAAGTGAAGACCAGGTCCAGGGTATTGCCTTTGACGTAAGTGGGACCAGTGACATGTTGAGTGAACTGGAAAGAGTCTGTGATGTTGAGAAAGTCCGTCGCAAAGTTATCTGAGTTTTTATTTACATGGATATTGAAATCTCCTGATAGGAGTATTCTGTCCAGGCGGATGATGGAGGAGAGAAAATCACCGAACTCGGTCAGAAACGAGCCGTTTTTCCCGGGAGGGCGATAGATCAGGACAGAGTAAAAGGGGTTTGTGCGACCTATTTTGTTTATGAGCACTTCAAATGTTGAATAAGCCCGAGAGCTCACAGCCCGTGAGGAGAAACAGTCCCGATGGATACTGGCTAGTCCACCGCCTCGGCCTGAGGCTCTCGGGGCACAGGAAAAGGAACAGTTCTGTGGGCAGAGTTCATTTAGGGATGTAAACTCATCCGTTTTTTGCCAGGTTTCTGTGATCAACATAAAATCCAGGTCGAGGGAGTCAAATAGATCATTCAGAATGAACGACTTATTGGTGATGGATCTGGCGTTGAGGAGTCCGAAGTGGATGAGGTCGGAGCCGGCCCGGCCAAAGGTGGATGCCCGGGGCAGCGGCCGGAGGCACCTGGGGCGATCTCCGGATAACCTCCGTACTGGAACTGTCGCCACCTCCGAGGCCGCCTGACCGAGATCTTCTCCAGCGATGATGGTCCTGGGTCCCGTACACGCAGGCACTGAAGCCACCCTCGTGTGTGGTCGTCGGTGGGATCCAGGGGCGAACGCCGGCAGCTCTGCAGGGGACGCCGGGAGAAGGAGCCGTAGGCACGACAGCCTCAGGACATGGATGGTATCCATAGAGTTGCTCGGGGCTCGGAGTTTCTTCCGGATTCTTACCGCGACTCCTGCCCGTTTTCCCCGTCTTCTCGTTCGTCTTGCCTTGGGGCAGCAGCAGGAGGGCGCCCAGATTTCACCGGGGATGTTTCGGTGTAGGGCCCGGTGCGAGCTCCTCTGTTCGGGCCGGTGGGCCAGGGAGGTGATCACCGATACGCGGATGTTGAGCAAGGTATGAAAGTCGTACACTACTGTCGATTTAACATTGTTTTCACATACCACAGAGCATAGAAAAAGCACAAACAGGGCGAGAAAACAGCGGAGATGACTTGCTGCCGACACAGGCGCGGCCATCTTCACACTGACCCGACCCACCACAAACTCCCACCGCTCTACCTGTACCGAGACACACCGCTGTGTAGCCTACAGCTTCAGTCTATGGACGTAACTTAACAGCGTGACTACTGTCGGTCCCTCGGACACTGCAGCTGAATCTCGCCCGTTAAATCATTATTGATCGCCATATTTGCACTAACACGACTCCCAGTCAACATTTAATCCACTTGAAGGAGTTTGAATACTGCGGGGAAGCTTTCTGTCTTCTTCTCTGTTGTTAGTGTGGCTACAGCGCCACACACGCTCCACACAGGCCTGGGGTATGTAGCGTTTTCTACTGAGCGCACATGGGGAACGAACAATACGTGCTTCCGGTTTATTTGCTTTTATTTTGAAAGGCTTCAAATCAGCTTCCACGCACTGTCCTGTCATCTTCGGCCTCATTGCCACAACCTTGGACTATGTACTAAGTCATCATTTTGGTTTTTGTGATTTATTTTAGCACTTGGTAAAAGGGACAGACGTAGCTTCTTCGTTTTGTGGTTTTGTTTAAGGTGGCGGGGTCGGGGATCGAACCGCCGTCTCATGGGGTAAAAAATCACTCGACCGAACACTTAACCACTAGTCCACCGTCACTGTCACAGTTCCCAATTTGTATTTATACTATACAAAATATAGCCTGCTAATATTGGATTAAAAAAAACAACAACAAACATTCAAAATACAATAACTCTATTTCGGATTACTTTTAAAATAAATTATACATAAATGTGCTGGCGTCTTAAATATTCTGGTATACTCGCTTTTAAATTAATTAAATTAACTGGGGAGGACAATGAATAAATCAATATAGGGAGTACGTAGCAGCCCCTTACAGCAACAGCAGTGTGACGTATAGTACAACTTATTCGCGCGTCTAGTGAATGGCGCGAAGCGCGCGCTGTGACGCACTCGGACCAAAGTCTGTTGCTAGGACACAGTGTGACGTCAACAACTCATTCGCGCGTCTGGCGATTGGCGGGAAGCTATGAAAAACTGCATTATCACTATGGCTTCTCTGCCACAACCTCTCTGATAAAATAAATTACAAAAAACGTATAAAATGATTAACTCAGTGACACTGAAAAGGTCATTGCTGTCCAATTTTGATTCATGTTACTGGTTACATGCTGCCATTCCGACATGCTGCCACTCCGACATATCGCCATTCCGACATTTTACTATTCAGACATGTCACCATTCAGACATACCACCATTCCGACATGCAAACGTCCTGCCATTCCGACAGTTTCGTCCCGCCATTCCGACAAGGCTTTAATTTCCATAAGGAAATGTGCGTTACTCCGAGCGGCGGTTAGGTGTATGTGTGTATGTTTTGTTTTCATGTTTTAAGACATGTGTACAGATGTGATACAGTCAGTGGAAGCTTAACTCATTGAGTGCCATTGACGTATATATACGTCAATCAAAATCCAACGCTTGAGTGCCATTGACGTATATATACGTCAAATGCAGTTTTCTGCGGCTGGTAAATGGGGGCGCTGTTGCGCACACTGTGAGTAATTTTGGGGCTTCTGGGATGTGTAGAACGAAGAAGACTGTAGATCAGAGCAAGAAGTGAAGAGGAAGGAGAAGACGAGTGCGATCGGTACAGAGATAAAAAAGTTGGGAAAAGTTTCTATTTCTAGAGGAAAACGACGGGCAGAGCCTGGAATAAGTGTAACGTGGAGCTGGAGGAAAGCTTAGCCACGGATGCTATTAGCATAGCTCCAGCATGAAGTGATCGGAGGAGGCAGGAAAGGTAAACTCATCTAGATGATCAGCACCGAAATGCCGAAGCGAAAGCGGATCGCGGAGTCAGTTTCACCAGTTGCTGTAAACCGACGTCGTGACGACGAACCGAGAGATCAGCGCGGTGAGTCGCTGCCGCGGCCGCGTCCAGCAGAGCGGCTGAAGACGCCATGACGTCTCCCTCCCTCCTTCAGAGACGAGGGGAAGCAGCAGGAGGAGAAGTAGGAGAGGGGAGGGGCAGAGAGAGAGACTCCTACTTGTTGTATTTTAGTTTTTTTTTTTTGTACAATGAAAAAACATGTGAAATGAAATTTTCAGATGTCTTACATGTTTTTGAAGCCAAAATTAAAACGGATAAATCACTGTTTTTCTTGAGAGACTCTCTTTCACAAAAATGCATTTTTCTCAGCTTTCTAGAAAAAAAGTGGTCTTTTTGGTGCAACCAGGCTCTATTCAACTTAAGATAAATTAAAGCAGATATCAGCTTCACAGCCGTTTCGGCTAATGCTGCGTTCAAGGCAGGCTTTTGAAACCGTAAGTTACAGCTTCAAGTCACAACTACGACTTGGTAGCGTTCCAGGTAACCCGTAGCTCGTGTTTTTACCATCCTGTTGTCTGTGAAAGTTCCCTATAACGGCCACTCGTAACTTCCGACCCGTGAACTCGTACCAGATCGAACTGGTATGACTTCACAGGAAGGAAAAACACAAAGTACGAGTTTCTTTGAACGCACCATGAGTTAGCAGCCCCCGCCCTTGTCAGGCATCAATTGGTCCTCGTGCTACGTCACCACATTCACGCGCATCCCTTGGCTGCACACACAGCCCTTCATGCCGTTCTCTCTCCTCATTGGATAACACTTGTATCCCACAAGGAAAATTTTCTCCTCGGGTTACAGCAGAGCAGAGTGACGGAGAGACTCGTGTTTAGGCTGAAATACTTCATGTAAGTGATTGCTGACGGAAAATAGGACTATTTAGGACTTATATTAACAAAAACATTCCACTGATATCTGCTTTAAGAATGGAACAAGGTACAAACAAATGGTTTTTCCCTAGTTAAATAGAGAGTCTCCTCTTTCCTTTGAGCTATTTTGTGTTTTCAGAGTCATAATACAAAATATTCTCTTGGTCTTAAAATATTACTCAAAATGCCCCGAAACGCTGGCACATGGCACTGACCATTTTATAAAAGGGCTGGCACTCAATGAGTTAATAAATAAACAAACACAAAGTCTCGCCATGTACAATCACACACTCCGATGTCAGTTTGTAACAATTTCCCTTACAATAAGGATATAAGGGGAACTGACACAACTGCTGCAGGCGGATCTAGGCTCGCGCTACTGGTGCGTCCAGGGAAGCAATAATCAAAGTCGCTACTTAGTCTGAGTCTCTGTATTTCACTGAACTCAAAACGCGCCCATCACAGGCGGCATTATAATAAACAATTACACGCAGATCAACAGAACCCGAAAGCCCTCCCCCCTCCCGCTGTCCATTAAAGAGGAACTAAACCCCCAAACCACTTTTTTCTGCTGAAAACAAATATATTTGGGTATAAGGTAGTGTTGTCAGTTGATTCTGGTCCAACTTTTGACATTTTAGTCAAAATATTTCAATTTGGTGTATTTTGTAGTAAAAATGTAGAGTGACTGCCCTCTATGGGTTGAAACACGGCTATTACAATCGGATTTTTCTATTGGCTGAGATGGAGGCAGATGACGTTTTGGAGGCAGCTTTCGTCACCGGCCACCAGCTCCCCGACCAATCAGCACCGGCTGCTGCCTGCAGCTAACGGTTGCTAGGCACTCTAGCTGCTCTGCTGCGGCTAACGGCTGCTAACAGCTGCCTGAGCGGGAATCGTTAGTGCGGCCGGCGCTAACGAGCCGTTAACGAGCTAACGAGCCGGCGGATCAGCTGTAGATGCTGTGTCACGGCTCTGGCGTCCTCTCCTAGTAGTGTCCGCCCTACTAGTGCTGTTAGAGTCGCTCGTTAGTAGCTCGTTAGCGCTAGCAGAAATGTCGATGTGTGTTTATTACTTTTTTTTCTCTTTTGTGTGATTTCGCGGGTGTGAATGGGGCGCAGGGGGGAGGGGGGATCGGAGAGTGCTCCTGGAGCTCCGCCCATAATCAAGGCATTTTTTGAATTTCAAGCTTAGAGCACGTCATCCAAAACTGAGGGGTTTAGTTCCCCTTTAAGTCCGAGTGGGAATGAGTGTGTGTGGGTGCGTGAGCGCACTGTCACTGTCCGTGCCGGCGTGTATGTGTGTGTGGGGGGGTGCGCGAGCTCACAGTCAATGTGTGTGTGTGCGCGCGCGCGTGCGTGGCGTGCGTATGTGTGTGTGTGTTGGTGCGTGGTGAGTGAGAGAGAGTTTGTTTGTCCTACTGTCCACACGGGGAGACGCCGTGGCTCCGCCGAGGTGACCACCAGTCCCCTCCCTCGTCCCGCTTGGCTGAAAACGGGCTGTGAGGTGTCCAAACGGGCCTTTATGATCCACAGGGTAATCCACCGGGAAAAATAATCCACTATGCCGCCTCTCCTCCCCTCTCACCACGTCACTTCTCCATTTAAACCCTCGGTCCCACTAATGCACTTTTACGCATTACGCACACAACTTACAGCAAAAAAGAAACATTCATTCATTCATTAACCCCTTAACGCCTATTGTCGCGAATTCGCCTCAAACCGCCTTTATTCAGGATGCAGCTGAGATAGTGCATGTGTTCCCCCAATGTCAGTTCATTCCTCTTCGATACGGACCTAGGAACCTTTTGCAATCACTGGTTTCTCGTAGGACCACTCAAAGTGGGAGCCACATCCGGTTTACGAGCGCGGCCACTTCCGGTTTCGGCGCTAGCGAGTCGAAGTCGCAAACACGGATGGATTGTCTTATTTGAGGTAAGGTATAGTAAAATAAAAAATACATATCTACTTACTGTTAGTCTATGGAGCTAGCAAAGCAAGATAGAGTACTTTTGACCGATATTTTTGAAGATATTTGAAGTTTTACGTTCGTCGCGAATTCGTGACGTTCGGCCATATTGGCTAAATTAGCCATAGCGGCTACATGTAAACAATACTATATTTAGATGGCTTTCAGCAGTCACACACGCAGTCACACACACACTATATATAGCAAATACAATTATTGTAACTCTCTGTTATCATCATAGCATTAGCATGTTCTTATATGAATGCAATTTCTGCCCTTTATTTTTACTCAGGAGAATATGCATGCATCCATGTGCTATGGAAAGGGAACTCCTGGAGTACAAACCAGGGTTCCACCAGCAGCTAGTGATGGACAGTGAGACAGTGATGACGAATACATACCTGCACAATGTGTTAAAAATAGCAGTAATAATGCTATAATACTGTACAGACTTCCAGCTTTTGTATTGTTAGCCTTATATTTGTGGATGTCACCGTTAGAGCATGCTTTGTATTATGTAAATACAAATGTCTGCACTTTTCAATAGTGTTTTTTTTTTTTTTTAACAGGTGACCACAGCAGCAGTGATGACAGCAGCACTGAAGGAGAGGATGATGCACTTCCTAGCACAGTTACTCCTGCAAGAGCAGCTGCTATCAGAACGAAAAGACAGAGGGTGGAGTGGAAGTCAGTGAAAGCAAACTCTGCAGAAGATGTCCCAGTGTGGAAAGCTGCTCATTCAGTAGGGGAGAGCCGGGACGATTGATACACAGCGATTTCCTCGAAAACCACACAAGCTTGAGCCGTCAGATTTTGTCACTATGTTCAGCACTCAACACCGACCAATCCTGGGAAAGCTCGTGAAATGACGTCACGCCATTCAAAAGTTATTAGCACGAACCTGTTTTTGACTACGGAAAGTAAAATGTTACGTGCGGTAGTTTTTTTTGTGATCAAAAGTTGTATTGTGTGTTTCATGCAATAATAATATGACCTAACAACAGATGAATTCGTACATAAACAGGTCCTAAACTATGCAATGTCATAGTTTTGAAGTTTAGAGGCAAAACAGGTTGAAGTGTGAGTAGTCGCTGCAGGGACGATTGATACAGCTGTTTCAAATGTCCCTCACGCCACCGTGCGTAGTGATTGTGGTTAGAGGGTGGATCGGGCCTGGATATTAAGCCCGTGCCCGGCCCGAGCCCGAGACTTTCAGACCCGACCCGACCCGAGCCCGAATTAATTAATTAAAAACCAGGCCCGACCCGGCCCGATACCCGAAATATTATTATGCAAAATTAACGTTATTTTCAATGACGACAAACAGCGGCAGCGCAGCTTCTCCTGATGTGACGCGAGCGAGCGTCCGACAGTCACATCTGACGCCCTCTGTCCACACTGAATCCGCGCGTCTGTTGGAATGGAAGCACATCAGCTGTGCGCTCGTCCGCTCGACATCAGACTGGAGACATAACTAACTACCCGGTTAAAAGATGGGTGAATACTTGCTTACGTTTGTAGGCTACCTTTTAAACAGAAAGCAAATATAATGATAATATATAGCCAACAGCACATTGTGTCTAGTGTAGGAACATGAGGAGCAAAAACATGATGCAGACAACTAATAAACACAATGTCTCAGCATCCGAAGGAGGCAATGCGTGAACGGGAAGCAGACCGTGGTGGTTTTCAATCACACACTCCGAAGAAACGAAAATTAACAAAACATAAATTAAATACAATAAACAGCATGTGGTCAAAATTTGTGTTTTACGCATGCTTCTGTGTCTGGCAGCGGCGCACAGAGGCACAGAGGTGTGGGTCTAAAACACACACCATACTTGCAAACTGAACCACTGGGAGTCTGGGGGCACACTTATTATTATATCTCTTTCTGCCTCATAACTACAGTGCCATGGATTTATCGGTGAAGAGTGAACTGCTGTCTTAGTGCTGAATGTGACCAAGCGCGCTGTCCGCTGTCAGTGCTGAATGAATGACGGCGAGAGAGCGCGAGAGAGAGAGAGAGAATGTTATAACCGCTGTGATCGGTACCGTTTCATGAAGTGTGCCCTCATGAGGAGGAGTCTCCGCTCCCGGCGTAACACAACGTCAATATTTTCCAGTAGCTTCTCATCACAGTCCGCACCGTGCAGCCCGACCCGAGCCCGAATTAATTCATTAAAAACTCGGCCCGGCCCGGCCCGGCCCGTTACCCGGGCGGACTGCCCGACCCGGGCGGGTACCCGGCCCGATTCCAGCCTCTAATTGTGGTCACATTGCGCGATCAATATCTGTATATAAATCACCGTATTAATACCCTATTGTTTTGCAATGAACAACAACCGATTTGAATGAACAACATATTTTTAATAAACACCACATTTTTAATGAACAAAACGTGTTTATGACATGAATCAACAGATATTCAGCAAAGTGAGGGGAAAATGCCGAGGGGAAAATGACAATATGTTCAACTGTGTATCCATAAACATGACGGACAGGGAAATAAGTCAATGAAATGAAAATGCAGTCATCCAACAACTCGTAAAAAAGAAGAAAGGCGAGTTTAATCGAAATGCGGATCTTGACAATGACGCACGGGACAAAAATATTTATTTGACCTATTTATATTGTGAGAAATTATGTGACATTTTGGCAATAACGAGTGCACTAGTATGTTGTCTGATATGCTGCATAAAAACCAGAGTAATGTCAGTAGTTTCTGTTTAAAACATGCTGTTTCAACCGTCCCTCCTCTGTGTCTCAAACGACCCGCATAGGTGGGGCGTTTGAGACAAATGTCAACTTACGTTCAAAGTTATAAAACAGCGCGATCATCCAACATATGTGTTAAATTACACTTGTAACTAAGAGAATACACATGTGAGTTGTTGATCACATGATAAAAATGTTTGTGTACATAACGTCATCTTTGAAAAAGACGTTTAAATGAAAAGTGTATCAATCGACCCGGCGCTCCCCTACTTTAGAGATTTCTTTGACACCGAGCTTCTAAACAGTATTGTGGAACAGAGCAATCTATACTACATACAAAAAAATCCAAACTGTGTGCTAAAGTTGGATTGTAATGAACTTGAACAGTTCATTGGTGCAGTAATTTACATGAGTGTTTTGCACTTACTTTGCTCACGAATGTACTGGTCCACACACACACACACACACACACACACACACACACACACACACACACACACACACACACACACACACACAGGATGCTGCATCTGGGCTGTCATTGAGGACATAGTACACAGACAGTCAGAAACAAGTGGTTGACGTCGGCTCAACCAGGCCTGCAAGTCATGTCAGGTCCTGCACTGAACTACACACACATACACGCAGTTTTTTTTTTATTGTTGTTTTGTTATCATTGTCATGATGTTTTGAATGTCTGTCATGAAACCAGATTACAATTTAAATTTAACTACTATGTTTGCATTAATAAAATCAATTTCATACCTCAGATGGGAAATGTGTTTTATTACTACTTTATTACTATTTTTATCCATTAGTGCCTGTTGTCGCTAATTTGCATCATACCCAAATTTAAAACTATTCTATGTGCTATAGTCTCTGCTTGAAAGCAAAAACACAAATAATTAATATTTTAACATAATTGCATATTAATTCAGGCGTCAAGGGGTTAAAGGTCCGCACGTCCCAGTGCGCAAACCACAAGGATAATTGATCATTTCCCTGGCCTAATACACAATGAAAAAAACCTGGGGAGCAAACCTGCAAATCAACTACCCCAGCTGGCCAGGCAAAACCCAGTGGATCACTACAAGTTGTTGCAACTTTTGGGAATTTACTCCTGGTAAAAAGGCTTACAAACATGGACCAGGACGGCTCCATAATACGCACAAAAATCCAAAGGAAACGAAAGGTAACTTTAAAAAAAATAGCAACAGCACGAAGTAGTCAAAATATGTGTTTTACGCATGCCTCTGTGCGTCTGCAGATCAAATTGTCTATAATTAAACTTGGAGCCAGACCCGGCCAGGCTACAGGAGAGATCAAAAATATGCAGGGGACTTCCGGTCAAGACATGCTCGTGACAGACGCATAGTTAATCGCTCCGTATCAGTCAGTATCAAAATTCCCCCAAACTCGAAAACTTTAACTTGAAAACGAAGAAGGAGTGGGGGGAAACAAAAAAGAGACGATTCGAACCGGACAGAGAGAGTAATTGAGCAAGAAAACTCACAAAATAAAAAACAAATGGAGCCGACCGACGAGGAAAATGGCGACATGCTAGCTAGCAGAGACGGCGGCGAAGCTAAGGACAACAAGCTACTACAGAAACTGTCTGCCATCTCAAGTAACATCCGTGATTTCCAAAACGACATTCACTCAGCTATCTCCGAGCTCAAGGGAGACTTAAAGAAAGACTTTAAGGACGAGCTAGCGACGCTGAGACACGAGCTAACCCAGAAGCTAACTGACGTCGGGACCAGGCTCCAGGGTCACGACCAGGCGATCACCGAGGCAGAGGAGCGCATCTCGGATATGGAAACAAGCGGCGCTGCAACTAAAGAGGCTCTTTTGAGTCTGCTGAAAGTACACCACAGACTGCAAGAGAAAGTCACCGATTTGGAAAGCAGGTCTCGAAGAAACAACATCTGAGTTTACGGAGTGTCGGAGGGCTCAGAGGGCGACTCGATGATAAAGTTTATGGAAAACCTGCTGACCACGGAGCTGGCTCTCCCCGACGGCATGTCCCTGCAGATTCAGCGGGCTCATAGAGCTCTGACCCAGAAGCCGGGACCTGACGCTACACCTCGGTCTATTGTGATAAACTTTCAGCAGTATGATGTCAAAGAAACGGTGTTGAAGCTGGCCTGGAAAAAGAAAATCCACCTGAACAACAAACCGATTTTCTTTGACCATGATTATGCATACGAAGTGATGGAAAAACGCAGAGCCTACGGGGGAATTAAAAAAGCGCTGAAAGAAAAGGGCATTCGCTTCCAGACCCCATTCACGCGGATCCGGATTCACTGGAGCACCGGCCCACGGACCTATGAGGACGCACACCAAGCCGCACAGGAGCTACGGGCACGGGGCATGGAGGTGCCCGCTGCCAGAGGGGATCCAGCCCCCAACCTAGAGGAGAGGATTCAGAAGGCGTTCCCGTGGCAACGAGTGGCCAACGGAGGAAAACAGATGCAGACCCGAGTGAAAGAAAAACTCCAGGAGTTTAGAAGACCACCATCCCAATTCTAAAAGCACTAAAACCCTGTGCAGATTAAAATGCTGTGAGTAGACTGTTAATCAAGGGAGATGATCTGTTCTTTTTTACTCTCTCTCTTTACTTTAATAATAATCTGTTGAAGTTAGCCTACTGTAAAAAAAAAAAAAAAAAAAAAAAACTGACTGAACGGTTAATAAGAATGTTGGACTAATTAGTGGACATGGAGTGCACCGGCTGGTCAGCCACTACACCACTAAGGAGGGCCCCAACCATCCAGGAAGGTTTTTTCCCTCCACCCACCAACAGGGACCCTAGAGGGACAAAGGTCCCTCAGTCACAGGAAGTTTGTGTATTCATTTCTGTTACGATGAGTATAAACGCTTGTTCTTGTTCTATGTTCAGTACAGGGGAGAAATGTCTTTTTCTACAAGGGAAATCTGTTTTTGTTAAAGTTATAGCATCATACAATTACAGAGGTAAGCCGACGCATACAGGGACCAGATAATGAAAGTAGTGTCTCTAAATGTGAACGGGCTTCGTAGCCCAGTCAAACAAAGCAAAATCCTTCTTAAATTAAAAAGAGAAAACATAGATATTGCATATCTGCAAGAAACCCACTTGACGGAAACTGAACATGAAAAACTCAAAAGACAGGGGTTTAAATATGTCTTTTCCTCCTCAAACAGATCTAAACATACTAGGGGAGTAGTTATTCTAATCTCGGGTAGGGTGACATACGAACATATGTCTGCTATTAAAGACAAGGAAGGTAGATTCATAATGATCCGTGGAAAAGTTGATGGAAATGTATTTACCCTATATAATGTATACATCCCTCCTGGTTCAGAACCAAATTTCTATACTCAAGTAATTGAAAGGATCACAACTGAAGCACAGGGGACTTTAATTTGCGCAGGTGACTTTAATACTACATTTAACCCGAATCTTGACTCAACAGCGACAAGAATGTCCCGCCCCCAAAAAATAACAAAGAAAATTAATTTGCTACTATCAGAAATAGGATTAATTGATGTTTGGAGACACCTAAACCCATCAGCCAAAGACTATACCTTCTATTCATCTCCTCACTCAACATATTCTAGAATCGATTATTTTTTATTATTCGGGACAGATAGTAGCAAAGTACAAGATTGCCATATTGGAGCAATGGACTTTTCAGATCACTGCCCACTCTATTTGTCCCTAGAAAATACTCAGAGAAGGAAGCTTTCACATTGGAAACTAAACCCTAGCGTACTCAACAACGATAGGACAGAACAATTTGCAAGAGAAATTCAAGAATACTTGGAGTTTAATGATAATGGAGAGGTTTCTCCGCCCATACTCTGGGATGCCTGTAAGGCAGTAATGAGAGGGAGGGTGATTGCAGTGTCGTCTTTTCTTAAAAAACAAAGAGAAGTTAAAATTAAGACACTCCAGACTGAACTTAAAAACCTAGAATCTGAACACAAGGAGTCAACAGACCCAAAGGTTAAAATAGAAATAAAGAAGAAAAGAAATCAGATTGAAGAGTTATACTCCCAAGAGATTCAAAAGAAACTGCTTTACACAAAACAAAAATACTACGAAGGGGGTAGCAAATATTCAAAACTATTAGCATATAAGTTAAGAAAACAACAGGCAGACAATGCAATATACAAGATAAGGGACCCAAAAACCAAGGTAATTCACCACCAAATTCAGGAAATTAAAGACTGTTTTAAAGCATATTATGAAAAATTATATTCTCAACCTCAAGTTAATACCGACCAAAAAATGGAGTCACTATTTGAATCCTTAAATCTACCAAAACTCACAGAAGAAGAAAATAAAAGATTAGTCTCAGAAATTTCAAAAGAGGAAATTTATTCGGCTATCTCAAGACTCAAAGCCAATAAATCTCCAGGTGCGGATGGATTCAGTTCAGAGTGGTATAAGAAACTGAAGGAGGTTTTGACACCTATTCTATTAAAAACATTCAACTGGGTCCTGGCTGAAGGGGAAACCCCTGTATCATGGAAAGAAGCGATTATATCGGTTATACCTAAGGGAAAAAAAGACAAATTAGACTGCGCAAATTACAGACCTATCAGTGTGCTCAATTTGGACTATAAATTATTTACTTCAATTATTACTAAGAGACTTGAGAAAATCTTACCTCGAATAATCAATATGGATCAAACAGGTTTTGTTCTTGCACGTCAGACACATGACAATATTAGAAGATCTCTACAAATTATCAGACATATAAATCAAAACAAAATACAGGCCGTTTTAGTTAGTTTAGATGCCGAAAAGGCTTTTGATTCGGTTAGATGGAAATTCCTATTCAGTGCTATGGAGAAATTTGGTTTTGACCAGGTAATTATTAATACATTAAAAGCCCTTTATGACAAACCATCTGCTAAGCTAAAAATCAACGGGGAGCTTACAGACTCTTTTTTGCTGGAGAGATCAACAAGACAGGGCTGTCCCCTAAGTCCAATCTTATTTGCGATTTTTATTGAGCCATTGGCACAATGGATTAGACAGAACAACAAAATCACGGGTATAAACATGGCAGCAGGTGAACAAAAGCTGGCCCTTTTTGCGGATGACGTGCTTGTTAGCCTTTCAAATCCAATAGAATCTCTGCCAGCGTTGATGTCTGTTTTAGATGAGTACGGGTCATACTCAGGGTATAAATTAAATACAAAAAAAACCCAGGTCCTTAGTTTTCAATTTGATCCCCCTCAAAGTCTCCGCTCCATTTACCATCTAGACTGGGACAAAAGTTCTATAAAATACCTGGGAATTCTCCTTCCCCTAGACATATCAAAAATAGAAGAAATTAACTATGGCCCTCTTAAAAAAGAAATTATAGCAGATATCAACAGATGGAACTTAATCCCTTATTTAAATATCAGTTCTCGTATAGATTCGGTCAAAATGAACATTTTACCAAGACTTTTATATTTGTTTCACTCTATACCAATTGGGAAACCAGAATTATATTTTCGAGAGTGGGATAAAATTCTTTCCAGATTTATATGGGCAGGGAAGAAGCCAAGAATAAAATATAAAACTCTACAATTACCAAAAGAGAAAGGTGGTCTAGCCCTCCCCTGTTTGTCAAATTATTATAGAGCAGCTCAAATTAGGCCATTAGTGGGATGGTGTACACCAAATTATAGCTCAAAATGGAAAGAAATAGAAATGGCAATGGGAAAGGGACCACCAGTTAATAATTTAGTTGGAGATCCTTCATTAATTAACCTCCTCCCAGACCCCCATAACCCATGGATATCTGGCTCTTTGACAACATGGGGTGAAGTTATAAAAAAATATAATCTGAAGAGGGGAGCCGAAATGTTTAAATGGTTTGCATATGATCCAGATTTTGTGCCGAAAAACTATGACACAAGGTTCAAAAACTGGACAGAAAATGGACTTACAGCCTACTGCACACTCTTTGATCAGGATAAGGTTTTGAGCTTCCAGGACTTAAAAGAAAAATTTGGTTTGCACAATCAAGATCACTTCAGATATTTACAAATTAAGGACTTTATGAGCAAGAAATTCCCAAGCGATGTTACTGCAGGAAGGGATGAAATTCTTATAATTTTTCAAAGAGCCTACAAGAATGTCACCCTCCAAAAGATAATATCTAAGTTATACTCCGCTCTTCAAAATCTTTAAAGTGATCATACTTTGGACATTAAGGAAAGATGGGAAGCAGAGGGAGGCTTCACAGTCTCTCAAGAAGATTGGGACAGGACCTGCAGACAACAGTGGTCAGTGGCAAGCTCCCCCTCCTGGAGGGAATTCAGTTGGAAAAATGTGACTCGATTCTTTCGTACTCCTGCACAAAAGACCAACTATTCAAATCAGACTGCCTGTTGGAGATCCTGTGGGAATACTTCAGCAAACCATTTCCATATCTTCTGGAACTGTCCCTCTGTGACTCCATTTTGGAGAGAGATTATTGGAGTCCTGGAGGATGTTTTCAAAAGGAAGATGTTTTTAAATTTCAAAGTCATATACCTATGTGATCTGGATGGACTTGATCTTCCAAAGAGAGACAAATACCTTCTGAGAGTGTTGCTAGTGGGGTGTAAAAAGGCTCTGACCAGAAAGTGGTTTAAAAAAGACAAACCAACAATTAATGAATGGATTGATATCATTTATAATATATATGTTATGGAGAGAATTACATTCAAACTCAAAAACCAATATGATATTTTTGAAGAGAACTGGTTGAAATGGCTCAGCTACGTGTCAACTGTAAGACCTGATTTCATATAGATCACAAAGATAAGGCTAAACTCTTGATTAAGAAATGTTTTGCTCCATATCCTCAAGAAACATCCTTTTATGTATGATGTGTTTATACCTGACTCGGATGCTCCACTTAATGAACAAATCCTCCGCTTGTCATGTTACGTTTTGTTAACCTGTGTGTTTTTGTGCCCTGTTGGCACATTTTGTATGTGTATTAAAAAAACCAATAAAAAGTAAATTAAAAAAAAAAAAAAAATATGCAGGGGTCCAGGACCCCCATGAGAACCACTGATTCTGTTGAACGTACTGTAACCACTGTGATACAATAAAAAACAACATCACTGATCTGATTCACCGGCGTAGCGGTCCCTCTCTCCATTAACTCTCTAGCTCTCTCGACCACAGCTGCAAACTAAGTAGCACAGCGCCAATAATAATAATAATAATGCATTTTATAATCGAGATGGGATGTGACCAGGGCGTTGACCAGAGTCAAAGTGCTGTTAGAGGAGAGAGATGGGCAGGCAGGGAGGCGCCGATCATTATTAACCTACACATTTAATGACCTTATGTCGGAATGGCGGGACGTTTCCAAAAAAGGAAAGTACCGCCATTCCGACAATGGAAATAAAAATTGTCGGAGTGGTGGGACGTTTTCAATTAATGGAAGTGCCGCCATTACGACAATTAGACGTCAATGTCGGAGTGGCGGTATGTCGGAATGACCCGCGGATACCCATGTTACTAACTACATAGAAATTTTTGTTCACAATGTCATATTTTATGGTTTATTAGTCCCCCCCAAATTTTTTTTCCATCATCATCATCCCTTTATTCACACACACAAAAATCATGATAATGTTATATCTGAAATAAACATTGAAAATCAAGTTAATTTTTTTTCTTACCTTGCTCCTTTGTCTGTTTTTTTGTGTGATGGGATGGAGAAAAAAAAAGGCTAAAAAAAAGGGGGAAAATGTCATGTTTCGGCAATTGACATTATTTTCACAAGTGAAATGTAAGTTGCCTGGCTACATGGGTCAGTAGGGGTCCAGCTACGTGAAAGTTTCTTGAAAACCTGACTTCACTTAAGACCAACTAACCCTAACCCTAACCTGTACAATGGAGCCAGTGAAGTAATTTCAACTATCACTCTGGGTTTAACACAAAACCCAGGCTTGAACTGAACCTATTGACCCTATTCTTCACTATTAAAAGTGCAATGAATTTCCTTTCTTTTTAAGGCGAGACACCCCAGGTGAATAGGGTAAAAAATTTAACTAACAGCTATTGCCATGAAACTTTCTATGTTTATTACTTAGATTGAGACAGTTATTTTTTGTATTACATGTTTTCTTAAATATTATGCTTACATATGGAATTTAGACATTATATAATTAAATATGCGTGAATTTGTGTACATTTCCAGACCCGAAATCTGAAGATTGGATAAAGCCACTTTCAAAATTCTTGTTTTATTTTGTTGACATATTAAAGTCAAAAGTTTTTACAGAGGGGATTTTGGATATCTCTTTTTATCACTTTGTAAATGAGAAAATACTGTCACCAGCCCTAAAAAATCAAATTTCGCCCTGTTTTTAGGTATAAATTGTTGTATAAATGAGGCTGTGAATGATATATCAACAATCCCCTCTGTAAAAACCTTCAGAATATAGGCAGGAATACAACTGGAAGGTTTGGTGTCTGTAAGTGCTGCTGAACTGGAGATTTCGGGTCCAGAGTATAAGAAAAAGCTCATTTTGAGAAAACGGCCTTTAAAGATTCTATTGCAAAAATTCCACAAATTGGCTCTATGCACAGCTCTACTTCCTGAACTTAAGGCAGCTCCTTTATTCCCTGTCTTACATTATTGGACAAACTGATGAATCCAGGTGTGTCTGACCAATGTGACTACTCAGACACACCTGGATTAATCAGTTTGTCAGTAAATAAAAGAGCTGCCTTGAATTTAGAAAGTAGTGAGCTGTGCATAGAGCCCATTGTTACTGGAAACAAGAGTGTCTGGTCACTGTGAATTTTAAGGTGTGTGGGCCAGTAGGTCAGAGAAAAAAATAAAAATAATAAAAAGAAAAAAAGAAACACTTTAGGTGTAGCCTAGTTGGGCTCATCTGTAATATGACAACCAATGTTTTCAGTTTCTCTCTGTCTGGCTAAAAATCATCTCTGGCCCATGTCAGTGTCACATCCGTTTCACCTCTGTCACTGAGAAGTAAACTACTGCACAACACGTGATTCTGAGGATCGATGTTCATTTTAAGCCCTGTACCAGCGCAGGGACATATTAAATCTCCGATCAGTTCATTCAGACGAAAAAGCCACCGCTGTGTATCGCGCTGGTCTCCGACCGGGTGACAGCTTCCGCGATGACGCACTTTGTAAAGGGATCTTATCGCTCGGTGAGTTTCTGTGCTGTGTCTTTTGTTGTCTAGCAAGTGAGAGTTGCTGTTTTATTTTATGTGAGGATTTAAATCGATTTCCTTTCCCCGTTTTTAAAAGTCCCTCCGTGCTGTTCAGAGCGCGTCACGTGATGCTTCTAAACGAATCACGCTGTCGGAAAACGACACCAGCCAATGAGACCCTCCCTCGTACTTTTACGATTCGTCGCTGGTACAAAGGAAATGACCATTTATGGAACCGACAAATTAGTGCAGGAGAGAGAGAGGGAGAGATAGAGAGAGAGAGAGAGAGAGAGAGAGAGAGAGAGAGAGAGAGAGAGAGCTTCACAGCGATACCTGATATGACAGGAGTCTGAACAGACGCGGCTCGCTCCGCGATAGAACGCTCAGTTCTGTGAATTTAGGAGAAATCTACAGGCGACACCAGTCAAAGTGAAGTAAAATAAACACCCATAATGTGTATTTTAGACTATTTTTTTGTATTAGTCTGAAAGAAGACATGTTATGGAAGCAAAATAGCCCAAAATCTCAAAATTGATAAGTGCATGAAAAAACGATGTTTTTGCCTGCCGTGTCTCGCCTTAATTATTTAATTTATTCACTCATTTATTTTGTCATTTCCATATTAAATGCAAAAAAATACATTGTCTTTTTTTCTTTTATAAGTCGGAACCCAAGATGGCGGTGCGACCGCTGTGTGACGTCATCATATTACCAGAGATTTTCAAGCCGCAGTTCACATCTACTGTTGAGAATATGTTTCTGTGAATGAGCACTACTGGCCACGTGAAGAAATGTGAAGAAATAAAATATACCGTTAATCTTCACAAATGCAGATTCGCATCGAATGGGACTCAATCTCGCTCAGCAAAACCCCTCCCATACATCTATATGAAGTCTCTGTGAAACTCTTGTGGCCTCATATAACCAGTAGCCTATTATTTTAGCAATCATATGCAATCAATGAAAGCCAAAGAAACTCCAGCATAGACAATTAATTCTAAGCTTGACTCTCGGGTCACAGACACTTATTCGTCCCTTCAACAAAACATAAAACATATACACACTAGGGCACATATGGCAGTGAATAAAGTGGGTTTAATAGCTGATATTCACTGAAAATTACTGTAAACAGTAAAACAATGTCTTACAAGATTTCTTAAACAACATAATTTTATTCAATCCTACTGTTTTCAGATTAACACCTGCCTTATGAAAAGACAGAGCATTTATCATAGATGTGGGATGTATAAATAAATAAAATAAAAAAGTTTTTCAATGCCTTGCCCCAACCTGGTCTCAAACCCACATCCCTACACCATAGGCGACGACACTAACCGCTTCACCAGGAGTCCTGTATGTCCATAGCAAGTCTTGTTAAGTCTTAAGTCTTGTTGTGGACAGTTGTCTCGGGTTAGGTCGACTCAAAACGTTACCTGGATACCAAAGCAAATGTCTAATAGTTAATAGCAAGGAAACCACTGTAAATAAAAGTCTGGAGTAGCTCACAACGGTAAACACACGTCTCGTTTTTCTCTCATCCAACTCAATGCGAATTAGTGAAGATATATTTTCTTAATTTTCTATTTTTTTTCTCATTGTACACATCAACTAAATTCAAAATTGAAAAAATATTGAGTGGAATTATTTTTCTTTTTGTGATTACAGTGTCTGCAACAGTGATAATATATTGATCATGTTTCTATAGAGAGCCTAAGCGGAAGCAGGAAGTAACGTCGCCATGGGACCTCAACTCTGAAAAACTCGCCATACAAATGAACGGGACTGAAAGTTTTATTTGGTGATCCGATTGAATTGCGCCATGAGAACAAAATATGTCCTCTACCTGTTTAACTCATTGAGTGCCAACCACGTAATTTCTCGTTTTTCGTTCCCATGCGTTGAGTGCCAAAAACGAGATTTTTCGTTTTTTGCTTTTTTTTTAAATTATGAAAATAGACACTTTAATACACATTATATGTAAATTTGGGGACTCTACGACGAGGAGAACTGAAATAGATGACGATCAAAGTCACATGACAGCTCATGATCTGGAAGTTTTTCATCATAACTCAGCTTCTGCAAACGGAGTTCTGCATGCAGATGCAGCGCAGCTGCTCCGCTCTCACCCGCGCTGCTGCAGCAGCTGCTGGAGCTGCTCGGAGCAGAAACAGGAAGCTCTCAGCCGACTGTCCCGCCCGGTCTTCATCTGGAGCAACACCGTGTCCTCCCCAAAGTCCTCCCGCGGTAAAATCTGATGGTCTCTGGGCCAAAGCAGACCGCCGGCACCGACCCGTACCACAGAAGGGCCGCGGCCACCGGCGGGACCGGTCTTCCCGAGCCGCTGTGGCCGACAGACCCTCACGTTCCGCGGCGAGAGGCTGTGACACAGCACGGTGCGTCTGTGTTATTGTTGTTTAGTGGCGCCCCCCCCGCCCCCGATGGTGGTTTTGAGAATAGAACAACAATTGTTGTATATATTTATCTTATACGAGCCCTTTGATCCAGAAATGCGAGTGTCAGAAGAGCGACAGGCACAAACAGAGCACCTTTCATAAAAGACGCTCTATCTCCTTTTCTAGAAAAAAAGGAGGGATTTTGGTGAAACCCAGCCATGTTTAGCTTGACTTTTCTCAGGAACGGAGGCACGTAGAAACAAACGGTTTGTGGCCATTTGAAGCATAAAGTTAAACCTTTCAATTGAGCTACAGTATGTGTTGGTGGCAATAATATAGAATACACTATGGCTCTACATAAAAAGTCAAAAATGGTCTAAATTGCCGGTACACTTGACTAAAACTTTGGAAAGGAGCGCGGCACTCAATGAGTTAAAACATCACGTTTCATGCCGAGAAATCAGCCAGACAGATTAATTGTTTACTTACTGTGCTGTCTGGATGTTGTTATGTCTTGCACATTAATGTTTGTCCTGTCCAAGTACAGTGTCTAACATTGTTTTTATTGTTTTGTCTTTCTTGTCTGTGTAGTACACTTTTATGTATTTTGCTATATGTATTGTATTCATTGTTTTGTTTTTATTCCTTGTGGTGTACTGCTGTATTTTATTTATTTATTAGGGACGTCGGACGCAAATTAGCCGCCTGGCTATAATCCGGCATATTTACAGCAGTATTTCTTTTAGTTATACTAATGTTCATTAATATGCACTGTCCCTATTCAAATAAATGCTATTAAATAAATTAAATGCTATTAGGCTCTCTATAAAGAAGCCTAAAGAAGTGAAATTTGCAGGCTGTCCCACTTTTCCCGTTGTGAGTTTGGAATTTCCGAGTACGCTCGGAAATACACGCACCCTTTGTCGTTTCACTGTGATTGCATGGTTGACCTCAAACTCAAACAGACTTAAAATAAGTCGAGAGGCGAAACACTTCCCTGTTAAACCACAGTAAAAACCGTGTTAGCTACGTGCTAACAGTAGCATAGCCATGAATGCTAACGTAGCCGTTAATGCTAACGGTAGCATAGCATGCAAATGGTCGTCGTATTGACATAGAAACAAAAAACAAAGTGGCCCAGAGTTTTTCTATCAGCACATCCAACAATCGAACACGGTGACAATGCAAATCTGTTGCTGTTATCTGGTCATGACCGCGACGTTACTTTGTTTATGAGAGGAGGATGACATTGTGTTAGCGACGGATGCTAAACACTAGCCGTGGTTAGCATCGAGGTACGTCACTACAACGGCCCTAATACCTGTTACCACTTGAGGCTTTAGTTGTCAGTGACACTCAGACTATTTATTAGGGCCACGGGCCATTGCACCGGGCACTGGTTTCATCTTCCGGACGCTTTTCGGTTCGCTACTAGTTGCAGGACAAATTATATATCAAAACGTGAGTCCTGATCGGGATCAGTGTGCTATTACTTTTCTCAACAGTGTACAAATTTTTCGCGACATAAGTCGCGAAAAACTATGCAAAATTTTGCATTGAAGTCAATGGGATGGGCGGAAAAAAGTGAGCGAAAAAGACCAATCATTGGAGTTTAACAAACGTCTACTGCTCAGGCATACTTTCACCTAGAGACTTCATTTAAATTTTAAACAGTAGACACAAGTCTTGTGTGTTGGTGTATTACTCCACGTTTTGATAGGTCATATAGTTTTTGATCAATCCCTGTTCAATGACCATGATCATTTTTGGAGAAATTATGAGATTATAATGGTTGTGTATTGCACGGAATGTTCGTGTCAGAGCGCGTGACATCATCGGTTAGAGTGGGAGAGATGCCAGAAAAACTCCAGATTTTTTCTCTTTCCACACATTCGGCCCGGCCACAATTTACACTCTACACACATAATTTTTTCAGAATTTGTAAGACAAACTTGTTATCTCTCATATCATGTGCTCAAAATATCAGAGAGACTTACAGAATTTACAGAATAAGCCTCTGAGTGCGGCCACGTCTGTCTCTGCTCCTCATTGACTCCAATACAAATATTTTCTGAGAGAAGCAGAACGGACTGATGTTTTAAAACTGCCAGCGTCTCCAAAATATTTACTGTAGAAACACCAAATCGTACCAAATTTTTCAGGAAGTCCTTAGAGCAAGGTGATCTGTGTTTTGTTCTGATAGGAGTTACCGTTTTGTCACAGTAAGCCTAAATGTGAGACCGGTGCAGAGGCAGAAAATCGCTCTTTTTCTCCACGTTTCTGTCTGTCTCAGCCTGCGGGGCCCCTATCGCCGTGGTAACCACCTCGAGTTGCCGTGGTAACCTCTGTGATTCTCAGGCCAGAGTTCGTTAACTTCATAAACAATCCACCTGGCGCTCGTTTAAATGTTTATAAACACAGACACAGCTAAATCAGACTGACACAGGATGCAGCTCATAGTCACACACACACACACACACACACACACACACACACACACACACACACACACACACACACACACACACACTCTAGAGCCAGCTTCATGTGATTACAGTTACAGACACACACACATCAAAACACACAGGTAACATACAAATGCGCACGGAAGCGCGCACTCCTCTCCCACACTCTAACACACACAGGTAACTTCATGTGATTATACACACACACACACACACACACACACACACACACACACACACACACACACACACACACACACAGTTAACCTAATGTGGTTACAGCTCCTCCATATCAGTGCTTATAGAAAGATGATCATGTGTCTGTCTGATCAGCTCTGTCTTGACCTTAAGATCGTGGGTTTGATTCCCATGTTGACAGAGATGGCAAAACCGACAGTAGCCCCGTGGGCCTTTCAAAATTTCCCCAGAGGAAATTTTCTAGTTTTTCTTTGTGGTCCTGGCTGCTGCTGCTGCTGCTGAGAGACGTGCTAGCACCATAGCACCCAGCACAGCTAGTGCAGCTAGCAGCCCTGAGCCTCCTACTCTACTGCATGTAGCTTCATGGCTGTGGGTTGTAGCCACATCTGCCTGTATGTGACCTAATGTGGGGAGCATACGTCAGTCCGACTGCCCACAAGTCCGACGGCTCATTTCTCCGACTACCCATTCTACAGTGTTAAGGTTAGGTTTAGGGTAAGGTTAAGGGTTAGGGCTACTTAAGTCGGAGAAGTGGGAGGTCGGACTGATGACGCAAAAATAAAGAAATGTATGGTCGGAGTCGGAGAAATGGGTGGTCGGAGAAATGGGTAGTCGGACAGACGTCATGCGCCCACCTAATGTGTCCTCAGCATCCTTTGTGTTTGCATGGCTCCATAAATCAAGAGTACACACACACAGGAATCTCTTAACATTTTGATAACATAAACATTAATTTAGAGTTAGTTTTAGAGGGAACATTTAACATACAATGATGCTGATGTAATTTATTACTCGCAATTCACAAATGTTTTGCAGCCACTATATATATCTGTGTGTTTAAGCATGTAGGGAAAAGTGATTACCTGGTAATAAGCTGTATTTACTAGTAATAACAGGTAATTCAATGTACTTACCTTGTAATTTCTACCAGGTAATTACCCAGTATTTACAAGATGGTAAGATGTACAGATGTTACTGGTTCAAAATTGCGGACTTCACGCGTGGTCCACGCGAGACGGCACAAGACTCAGGAATTTTTTTTCTTTGGCGAGACAAGAGGTTTTAATGAAAAGCCTCAATGTGCCAAAACAACCGCCAGGTGGCATCTGTGAGAACGGAGGACGACAGGCGGATGACTCAGTGATCTGTGCAGTAATCCACAGCTTAAACTCTAGGCTATTAAACTAGAACTAACTACTGTATACCCTGCCTAAATCACATAAACTATTGTAATATGATAAAGCCTGTCTTGCTTTATGACTTGATGATTATGTATCACAAATTATGAAGGATCATCTGCGCAAGGCAAAGATGATAGCATCAACAAAACACGTCGTAACACAGGCGGCTGTATGGGACAGGCTTTTATTTAATTCAGCACTCACTTTAAGTTAAACACTTTTTAATTCATAAAAACTGCTCGGCAGCGAGAAACGGACGCGTTTCGGCAATCAGCCGTCCTCAGCGTTTTTTGACTTTGAATTTTTTTGGACTGGCACCCGATTCACCCGTTCATACCTTGAGTTGAGCACGCCAGGTTTGCTGATTTTATTTAATTCAGAACAAACCGCTTAGCAAAAATGGAAAATATAGTCTATAATAATTAATTGATCTGTTGTTTGGCCACTGTTTGAAAATAACCCGAATTATGAGCAAATAATCTGATCCAGAGCAGCAGTCATAATCAGACTTCTTCTAAATAAACCTAAACATTCATTCTTTTTTCTCTTCTTCTTCACAGGAGAAAATGAGGTGCGCTGCGCTCACGGACGCGTTGATGTTTTGTGATTTATCTGCTGCCTTGACTCTGCCCTTTATAGCCTACATGTGCGTTCAGATTAACAATAAGACAAGCCATGGTTGAGTTTATTGAGTTAATAATCAGCATCTTAGTACCTCTGATCCGGAGCGATAGTGTTATGAAAATCGCTACAGTTGAACTGGTCTGGTTTTTAGCTGCTCAATCTCATTGTTTCAAAGAAAAGGGATTGATTTTTATAACGAAATGAAACGAAAACAATATTATATTGATACATTGTTGTAAATAAAAAAATCCAAAAGAAACGAAAATGAACTAAAGAAAATAACTTTCACACACACATTAAAACAGTGCGATTGGTTGAAAGCTGATAATTAGCCATGTGCTTATAAGCTGATTGGCCGAAACCAAGAACAAAGCCGCGTGAATGGCCAATCGCCATGTGTTAACCGCCGACATGTAAATCAGCTGTTTCGATGGGCGTTATATGAATAGAGATGTTAATGTGGTACTTTGCACATAGGCTACTTTCTGTAACTGGAAGAAAAACAGCCAGCTGGAAGAATGTGTTGCCTAAATCTTTTACTGTGTGGGAGATCTCCACCAACGTAGCCGGGGAGAAAGCAAGTGGGACCGTTCTGCCCAGTCTCTGAGCAGCGCACGTTTCACAGATAAGCTTCATAACGGGAGTAGCCTAATGTCAGTAGTTTCTGTTTAAAACATGCTGTTTCAACCGCCCCTCCTCTGTGTCTCAAACGACCCGCATAGGTGGGACGTTTGAGACAAATAACAACATACGTTTAAAGTTATAAAACAGCGCGATCATCCAACATATGTGTTAAATTATAGCCTATGTAACTAAGAGAATAGACATGTGAGTTGTTGATCACATGATAAAAATGTTTGTTTACATAACGTCACCTGCCCTAATGTGCGTGTCCCTTCTTTTGTCTCTAGTATATTTCCCACAACTTTAGAACAAAGAACTGACTCATGCCAGATTTTTTTTCTCTAGCTTTATTTAAAATATACAGCAGCTTTATATTAGGCTACAGTCACCAGCAGGCACACAAACAGCATCCCCAGGACAGGATATCGATTACGGTCACATGCCAGTCGCTCCTCCCTTCAGTTCTCTAACTTTCTCAATGACACTGTCCAGATGATCGATGTACTTATTACAGACGCTGATGGTCAGCTTCTCCATCCAAAATGTCTGGATCGCTGCTTCCAACTCCTCCCTGTTAGTTGGTTTCGCCTCAGAGCGGTTTAGGGTTATTTAGAAGAAGAGTAAGTTATTTAGAGCGGTTTATTTAGAAGAAGTCTGATTATGACTGCTGCTCTGGATCAGATTATTTGCTCATAATTCGGGTTATTTTCAAACAATGGCCAAACAACAGATCAATTAATTATTATAGCCTAGACTATATTTTCCATTTTTGCTAAGCGGTTTGTTCTGAATTAAATAAAAGCCTGTCCCATACAGCCGCGTGTGTTACGCCGTGTTTTGTTGATGCTATCATCTTTGCCTTGCGCAGATGATCCTTCATAATTAAAAATAAAAAGTCCAGGCCGGCTGCATGGCTGACGGTGTCACCACTCTCATTATCACTGGCTGTTTGTGTTGTCTGTCAAAAAATGGATGAATTAAACCTATAGACTTTGTATCGGCCGCGTCTTCTATCGAGGGAAAGTTATTTATCCTATGTTTTATCGCCCAGCCCCAAAGTGACACAGACCCGTTCATTCACAAGAAATCATCCAGCTGCACTCTCAAACAAGGTGCGGAGTGAGAAATCTGCGGCACTACTGCACAGTACTGTAGTTGGCTCATTTTAAAAACACATTTTGGAGATGACGAGACAGATGACCGAAAAAAGAGAGTGAGACGTGGGCTATAGTCTACTGTAGCTGCCGTCGTTACATTTTGTCATTGAAAAACGAGGCTACTATATTATTTACTGTCTGCAGCTAGTTCTCCTTTCATCCTCTTGTATTCTGTATCATGAACAGCGCCACTCCTAATCGCGGCTATCAGGCTGTCAGCATTGTCCCCAAAACGTCTGAGCAGTATTTAGTACGGTGCTGCCACCTAGAGGAAAACAGTTGTGGTGAAAAGTCACGCGATCACGCGATCCTGCAGTGCAGGAAAAACCCCGCAATTTTGAACCAGTAACATCTGTAGCTACCACCTATTTACCTGGTAGTTACCTGATATTGACCTGGTAAATACCAACAAAATACTGGGTAATTACCTGTAAGTACTTAGTAATTACAAGGTAATTACATTTAATTACCTGTTAGTAAATAAATATAATTGAAATTACTTCACAATCCATTGTAGCCTACAGGTCCTATTGGTCTTAAGCCAAGTGAAGTCAGGGGTTTTCAGTAGCCCCCCCCCCCCCGTTGCTGTGGCACCCCTCTGCCCTAATCCCCCATTGGCTACACACGCAGCCAATGGGAGGAATTCCTCTCTTCCTTCACCTGGCGACAGTCCTCTGTGTACACACGCAGCCAATGAGAGGCTTTTCCTCTCTTCCTCACCATGGTGACATCACTCTGATTGGCCTTTTGTTTTGCCCTTTGGCTTTTGTTACACCCCAGTACTTTGTTGGCCCAGAGGAGCATAACAACGGACCCAAGACAATGACCCAAACCAAACACAAAGGCACTAACTTAACTAAAAGAGATTTAATACAAAAACATAGAAGTGATACAAACAAACACTACAAACTAAAACAGAAAGCCACGATGGGAGGCAGGCAAGCCCAGCAGTCCCCAGCACTGCCCCCACCCTCTGATGTCAGCTGCAGGGTATTTAGCTCAGCGGACCAGGTGAGCCTCGTTTCGCTGATGGACCTGGGTGGAGCTGTGGGGGAACAAGGAGGGGGAGAGAAAGACACAGACACACACAAGGCCGAACCCCTTCCGGCCGTAACACCCCCCCCCCCCCCCTTAAGACAATGAATAAATAATCATGTTACATCAAAACACCATACTACTATTTATTCATTGCACCATTGCATCTAAATCTAATTTTTTTTTTTTTTTCTATAAAAAAGGATGACTGAACCTGGCCTCAACACCAATAAACACATTTATCAAAAATAAACCCTGGGACTGCGGTCAGGACAAACGAAAAGGTCAAAGTGGATCCAACAAGATCAAAAAACACAAGAGAAGGCCAACCAACACACTGCCACTCGATTTAAAGAGTGAGCAGCCAAACAGTAGCCATGCAAGTGGGTGCCACTCCCACCAGATAACTAAATGGCTACCACCATGAGGGAAACTACGAAAGAGAAGACAGACACACACAAGGCCGAACCCCTTCCGGCCGTAACACTTTTTATACTCTTAACTCCCTCCTATATTCCCTTTTCATCGTCATCCAGGTAAGAGGCCCATGTATTTTTTTCTTCTTCTAAAAACTAGCTTGATTTTTTATCTATATTTTTACAATTTAAAATTAGGGGTAACTTTACAAAATCAATTTAATTAATTAATTAATTAATTTTATTCCAACCATTGTTCAACTTACATTTCACTTGTGAAAGTAATGTCAATTGCCGAAACATGACATTTTCCCCCTTTTTTCCCCCCTCCATCCCATAAAGAAAAGAAACAAAACAGAGCAAGGTAAGAAAAAAAAATTACATCTTGATTTTTCAATGTTTATTTCAGATATAAAATTATTATGATTTTTGTGTGTGTGAATAAAGGGATAATGAAAAATTATTTGGCACTAATAAACCATAAAATATGACTTGGAGCCATTGTGAACTAAAAATGTCTATGTAGTTAGTAACATGAATCAAAATTGGGCAGCAATGGCCTTGTCAGTGTCACTGGTTAATCATTTTCATAAGTTTTTTATTTATTTTATCAGAGAGGTTGTGGCAGAGACTACTGTTGTGAAGCCATAGTGATAGTGCAGTTTTTCAGAGCTTCCCGCCACTCTTTTTTTTTCTTCAAAACTTTATTTAAAAGTTCGAATCACAGTCAGAACATTGACCGTTGACAATAGAGCTTCCCGCCACTCGCCAGAC
Organism: Trachurus trachurus; assembly: GCF_905171665.1. NCBI lineage: Eukaryota > Metazoa > Chordata > Actinopteri > Carangiformes > Carangidae > Trachurus > Trachurus trachurus. The sequence continues at coordinate 2,115,536 of NC_139892.1, forward strand.
GTTTGAATGAGTTGTTTACGTCACACTGCTGTTACTGTGAGGGTCTGCTACGTTTGTCCCTCATAAAGCTCATTGAAAGAAAAAAAAAAAAAAAGCAACGTATGTCCCTCTAAATTTGAGTTATGGTTAAATGTCTGGGTTTTTTTTTTTATCCAATATTAGCGGCCTATATCATGGTATAAATACTCTGAAGTTATTGTTGTGGTGGTGTTGGTTGAGTGCAAACCGTCATACTGTTTGGTTTTGCACCATGGGTTCGCTGGTTCGATTCCCGGCCCCAGCACCTTTGCTGCTTTCAATGATTTTTAATTACTGTTACAGTAATAGAATCCGTGTACCCAGCGGATTGATTAAAAAAAATCCCTTTTACCAAGTGCTAAAATAAATCACAAAAACTAAAATGATGACTTACATAGTTAGTCCGAGGTTGTAGTGACAGGCATAGTGACAGTGCACGGAAGTTGATTCGAAGCTTTTCAAAATAAAAGCGAACAAACCGGAAGCATATAATTTTAAAGCGAGTATACCAGAATATTTAGGACGCCAGCATATTTATGTATGATTCATTTTATAAATAATCCTAAAAAGAGTTATCGTAATTTAGTTTGGGTTTTTTTTTCTAATCCAATATTATTGGGCTACATTTTATATAGTATACTGTATACTGGTTGTTGCTGAGATAATAGTTCAGTGGTTAAGCATTCAGTTAGTGAATTAGTTTTACACCATGGGTTCGCCGGTTCAATTCCCAGCCCTGACACCATTGCTGCTTTATGATTTTTAATTACTGTTACCGTAATAGAATCCGTATCTTTATCTTTATTAAATTCTCAATAGAAATGTTAAAAACAAAATTACTAGTTTTGATCATAACTGAGATCGAAATGTGAAAAAGATCTGGAAAAAAACTATTTATTAGAGCAGTTTTATTTATTTATTTTACATTTAAGTTCCTAAGGGTGTGCTATTTTTGCCCACAGTGTATTATTGACTTTGGAAAAAAAATATATATATATTTTTCTGTCTATTTCAGAATGAAACTACAAGAGGTGGTTAACCTTCGGCCGGACACCCCCTTCTTCCGGCCCCCATTCGTGCAAATAATGGTCCTGGGGGTGAAAGAGGTAGTAAAGACTTTAAGGTGGACATTTGATGAGGGCGTGGCAGTCCCCGCCACACAAAAAAATAACTTAATTGCGGCCATCACTGATGGGGACACGGTCCACAAAATAACCCTGTATGAGGAGTTCTCGGGCCAGGTTAAGGAGGGGATGCCACACAAATGCCACACAAATGAACACACATTAACTACCACACACACACACACACACACACACACACACACACACACACACACACACTGTATATATGTTCAGTTTTTTTCAAATAAAATTTATTGATTTGTTCTTGAATTACACAATGGCTCTCTCTATTTAATTATTCTCAGACAGGTCAGCAAGGATATTATGGTTTAATGTTTTGTGTAGTTTCTTTGTTTTCTTTGTCTACAGTCTCAGCTTGACTCGGTCACAGACAGGTGAGCGCAGACACTCACAATAACTCTCAGGTCACAGACACACAGACAGGTGACCTCTACTGTGTGTGTGTGTGTGTGTGTGTGTGTGTGTGTGTGTGTGTGTGTGTGTGTGTGTGTGTGTGTGTATAACCTCTACAGTCTCAGCCTGACCACAATACTGATGTAAATTACTAATGGGCAGGAAAACTGTAAATTAGCTCTAGGCTGGATTAGCTCACAGAGGTTAATTATAAATATAATATAATATAATATAATTTGTGAAGATTGTGATTAGATAGCTTTATTGTAGTGGGTATACTGAAATATTACAGTAATGCATACTGAGTAAGTATCACTAATGACTAATAGGCAGGGAATATAGAAATGACAGAATAAATAAGTGAATAAATTAAATAAATAAATATATCTAATGAAATAAATAAATTATAAAAAGGAGATTTAAAAAAAAAAGCATGTTAAAAGCAAGTTAAAATGGCAGACAACTTCACTGAATGAAATCTGAATAGAAACTATGCAGGACTTTTATGTATAATATTCAAAGTTAAAACAATTTTCAAAATAAAACACCGCCATTGACAAATACTATGAAAACACAGTGACGCCGAGAAAAGATACTGAGCTCATCGATTTTGTAATGCAAATGCCAAATATGCAGGAAGACTGAAGTAACACTACTGTGATATAGCTCAGTGGGTTGAGTAACCCCTCAGGAAATGTTATGCTTTTGCTGAGCGAGATCGAATCCAGGTCGGTGCAATTTTGGGAAGACTCTTCACTTTCCTTTTTTTGTGTGGTTGGTAACTTTGGACGCCATCGTACGTACTAATCATATAACATCCATGATACAAATTCAATAAAAAAACTTCTGGAATCGTTTTTATTTTTATGATTAAATCGTCTGTAACAGTCATGAACAGGTCAGATCAAATCAAAACGTTACCAGGGTAATGATGAAAATGACAAAGAGGCAGGGAGACCCACTTAGCTCTATGTGCTGTTGTGGCGTAGTGGTTTGTACTTATGATTTGTAAAGTTTTCATTATGGCTGCCCGAGATCGCGTCCCGCTCGATGCGATTCTCTTAAGATATTTTCCTCACTACGACTAGATCATTCTAATGTTTATGATTATATTGTCTGCAACAGCGATAACATTTTGATGTTTCAAACCTAAAGAAGCGAAATGCGCAGCGTGTCTCACTTTTCCCAGTAACTGAGTTTGGAATTTCCGAGTACGTTTAAACGCATCATCCAGTCCTCCCGAGAACTAACGTCATTCGGCTGTGAGGTTTGTAACGGTAGGTAGCAGCGAATGAAAGTGCCCCAACGGACAGCTGTGAAACTTTATAAATGCACTTTTTTCGTTTCACGATTGGCCTCAAACTTAAACGGACTTGAAAGAAGTCGAAGGGCGAGACATTTCCACAGTAAAAACCGTGTTAGCAACGTGCTAACACCGGCTATGCTAACGCCAATGTAGCCGTTTTGCTAACCGCTAGCGGAAGTTAGCATCGAGCTAGTTCACAAAAACGGCCGGCTGTGCTAATGGCTATGCTACTTTTACCAGTCGAGGCTTTGTTTATCAGTAATGACCGCGTATCTGTCCGCGGCTCGGGTGCCTCGGACTGCATTTAAGCAATATCACACGAGAGGGAGTGCTGTTGTACTGTATATCAGCACGGCTGTGATTCGGTCGTAGCTAATCAATATAAACACAGTTGAAGCTAGTAGCTGAGTTACGTGGCTAACAACAGCTAACGCTAATATCAAAACACATCGCCGTCAAAACGTAGTTGCCCCCGTGGCGATTTTTTTCCAGCCGGGTTTAGTAGAGATTTATCGCCAATTAGACGGACCAGGTCAGGCCCAGGTTTAATGTTCAGGTCCGTTTATAACTGTAGTAGCAGCAGAGAGATGGTTTAATGTTCAGGTTTATAACTGTAGCAGCAGCAGAGAGATGGTTTAATGTTCAGGTTTATAACTGTAGCAGCAGCAGAGAGATGGTTTAATGTTCAGGTTTATAACTGTAGTAGCAGCACAGAGATGGTTTAATGTTCAGGTTTCTAACTGTAGCAGCAGCAGAGAGATGGTTTAATGTTCAGGTTTCTAACTGTAGCAGCAGCAGAGAGATGGTTTAAAGGTGTACAGAAATGGCCGTTTGTCCTGTTTGTCGCGCCGAGTTGTCACGAGCTGCAACACGAGTTTACCCGAGTGAGGAAAACGAATTTGATTGGTCGTTATCGAGCGGGCGGGATATTCAAAGCTTGGGGCGAACCCGAGCTCCGTGTGTGTGTGCGTGTCTCAGACGTTTGAATGACGGATGACGGATCCAATATCAGTGGCTGGTGAATCGTGTACAGGCTGACGTATAATCCATGCGCCTGCATTATCCAATGCGAAAAAAAAAAAACACACTTTCATCCCGGATTTACTCAAAAATAGAATTTTGCACAAAGTTTGGCCTACAACGTCTGAAAGATGAGTTATCACATTAATTTTATGACCCAAAGTGGGCTCAAATTCAATTTTCTTTTCTGTACACCTTTAATGTTCAGGTTTCTAACTGTAGCAGCAGCAGAGAGATGGTTTAATGTTCAGGTTTATAACTGTAGTAGCAGCAGAGAGATGGTTTAATGTTCAGGTTTATAACTGTAGCAGCAGCAGAGAGATGGTTTAATGTTCAGGTTTCTAACTGTAGCAGCAGCACAGAGATGGTTTAATGTTCAGGTTTCTAACTGTAGCAGCAGCAGAGAGATGGTTTAATGTTCAGGTTTCTAACTGTAGCAGCAGCAGAGAGATGGTTTAATGTTCAGGTTTCTAACTGTAGCAGCAGCACAGAGATGGTTTAATGTTCAGGTTTCTAACTGTAGCAGCAGCAGAGAGATGGTTTAATGTTCAGGTTTCTAACTGTAGCAGCAGCACAGAGATGGTTTAATGTTCAGGTTTCTAACTGTAGCAGCAGCAGAGAGATGGTTTAATGTTCAGGTTTCTAACTGTAGCAGCAGCAGAGAGATGGTTTAATGTTCAGGTTTCTAACTGTAGCAGCAGCAGAGAGATGGTTTAATGTTCAGGTTTCTAACTGTAGCAGCAGCAGAGAGATGGTTTAATGTTCAGGTTTCTAACTGTAGCAGCAGCAGAGAGATGGTTTAATGTTCAGGTTTATAACTGTAGTAGCAGCAGAGAGATGGTTTAATGTTCAGGTTTATAACTGTAGCAGCAGCAGAGAGATTAGGCCTGGGACGATAATACATTTTGCTGAACGATATATTGTCCCACAAATTATTGACGATAAACGATATTATTGACACATTTTTTTGAGAACAAATTAACCACTAATATAATAATAATATCTCATAATAATGCAAGTAGACCCTTTTAAATGCGATAAACTTTTATTTCTCGTGAGTATTTTTTTTAACCATTGTAATTGGAATGACAAGAACTTATATAGCTACTATCCTAAATAAATAAAATAAACAAAACATAATAAACAGTGCAGTGCTCTTCTGTCCAATAACGTTACACACCTGAAGCTCCACTTTTCATTCAAACAAACTAATGTGACTTCCACAGATGTAAGATTTCATCACTGAGACTAGCATTTATCTCCTAAAAAGTATTAAACCAGCTGGCGGTAAACCTCTAAAAACCTGCTGATAAGGTTTCTTAGTCGTTTTCTCCCCCAATGACGGAGGTTGACCGGCCCGTGAGCTGCTGCAGACGGCTGCAGACTGGGGAAGCCCCGCTCCTCCTGCTCGCTGCTACCACATTAGCTCCAAAAACGTCGGAGGAAATCTCCTAACAGGCGATATGTGGATGAACTGACCACAGACTGGGATCTAAACTGTGACTTTCTGGCATGAAAAAATATTAAAACTTTAAAAAGTGACGTGTTAACAGCGCGGCAGCGAGAATTACAGTAAAATAGCTTTTAGCTGCTTAGCTTTACAGCTAGCGCTGCCGGTTGCTGCCAAATGCATTCTGGGAAACAAAGATCCTGGATGACTGAAAAGAGGGTTCACTCCTTTCATTCTGCAAAACAAACGGCCCAGGTGCTGAGACCGATGCACAGAGTGAAGCCTCTTGTCATCCAGCCTTGTGCGCATGCACATGGCGATTTATCGAGGCCGGAAAAACTATCGAATTAATTTTCATTTATCGTGCGATTAATTGATTTATTGATTATCGTCCCAGGCCTAAGAGAGATGGTTTAATGTTCAGGTTTCTAACTGTAGCAACAGCACAGAGATGGTTTAATGTTCAAGTTTATAACTGTAGTAGCAGCACAGAGATGGTTTAATGTTCAGGTTTCTAACTGTAGTAGCAGCACAGAGATGGTTTAATGTTCAGGTTTCTAACTGTAGTAGCAGCAGCAGAGAGATGGTTTAATGTTCAGGTTTATAACTGTAGCAGCAGCAGAGAGATGGTTTAATGTTCAGGTTTATAACTGTAGTAGCAGCAGAGAGATGGTTTAATGTTCAGGTTTCTAACTGTAGCAGCAGCAGAGAGATGGTTTAATGTTCAGGTTTCTAACTGTAGCAGCAGCAGAGAGATGGTTTAATGTTCAGGTTTCTAACTGTAGCAGCAGCAGAGAGATGGTTTAATGTTCAGGTTTATAACTGTAGTAGCAGCAGAGAGATGGTTTAATGTTCAGGTTTATAACTGTAGCAGCAGCAGAGAGATGGTTTAATGTTCAGGTTTCTAACTGTAGCAGCAGCAGCAGAGAGATGGTTTAATGTTCAGGTTTATAACTGTAGTAGCAGCAGAGAGATGGGGCAGCTCCTGTATGGGGAGCGTAGCTCTGACTTAGCTCCTGTCCACTGCTGAACAGCGGAGTGATAATGTCTGTAAAAAGTCGCAGTGCTGTTATACTGTATATCAGCACTCATGGAACGTCTCTTGTCCAATCAAATTGCTCGGTTGGGACCGATCGGAACTAACTGTTGTGTAATTATTTTTATATCTAATGTAAATAATATTTTTCTCTCTGGCCACCCTTTTCGTCCTGGCAAATGCAGGCCCTAAATTCACACACATTGTAAGTTATGTCAGCTCTGAAGTTGAAGTGATCTGTGAGGAATTTCTTGTCTGAAATTGAAATTAAAATCTCCCTCTTCCTCCTTCCCCTCCATTCCCCTGCACCCCCACCTTTGTTTCCCACTGTTGCTAGTCCAGGCTGTCACAGACTGAAAGGTAAGGTGACACATGCATTTTGTGTTTCCTCTGATTAAATTAAAATGACATTATAATCAGATACTGAAACTCTAGCTTATTCTCTCTTCTCCCTCCTTCCGATTGCCATATTTCTCTGTCTCTGACTGCAGATCAGAGCTATTGCTGGTGGCTCCCTGGAACCAAACAACGTAAGTTCCTTCCTAACATGAACATGAAGCTCCCCTTTTATTCTAACAAACTAAAGTGACATACAGGGCTGTATATTGATTGAATTGGATTGATTCGATTTCGATTCCTAAGATTCTAAATCGCTGAATCACGTTTCGATTTGATTCACTTTAATTAGAATCGATTCAATCCCCTCTTAAAAAATGAAAATGGCTCAACTCTGTTAAAAAATACAATGTTCTTGATTTTTTTCTTTTCACCATAAACAACAGTTTCTAAGTGGAAACTTGTAAATTTGACAGAAAGGAATTGCAAGTGAAAGTGAACTTGAACTGCAACATTCCTGCGAATTGCATTAATTAATTAATTTATAATTAAGGTATTGTTTCTTTAAGTGAAAAATATTAATGGTAAACAAAACTAAAAGTAAACTTCAGGGAGATCACGTGGGCTCTCGACGGAGATGGCGGCGTAAAGAGTTGCTCTGTGAAACCCGACACAAAAAATCGATATCATCGATAATTATTCCCATTATTCTATACGAAATATAGCGTCTCAGTAACGGGGATATATTTGCTTCTTTTCGAGTGCAAAATACAAATGTCTAGCCGAGAACTTCGGATGCTTCAGCGCCTCAAAGATTCGCCGCTAGCATGGTCGAGGACTAGCAAGAAAATGGATGACTATGTTAGCAGACCTTCAAACGACACGCCAGCTACGTCAGGTGCAACCGCTATGCCAAGTGCAGCTGCTGTTGAGGAGCCCTCACTGAGCTTCCTCGCTACAGAGATAAGAGCAATCCGCATGTCCACACAAAACATCGAGAAGGATACAAAGGAAATCAAGACTACTGTGGAGGACATTGAAGGGAAGATTAGCGCGTTAAGCTCCCGCATGGACGAGGCGGAAGACCGGGTCGCCGCACTGGAAAGCGCCGCTGATACATCCGAGCAGCACGCCAAAACTTTCCAGGAGAAAATACAGCAACTTCAGGAACGCGTTGAGGATTTGGATAATAGAGGACGACGCTGCAATATCAAAATCCTAGGCATACCGGAGCTAAAAGAAGGGAACGACATGATTCAGTTTCTACAACAAGAAATCCCAGTCATGCTGGAGCATCGGTTCCCGACGCTGGAGATGCAGCGTGCACATCGAGTTCCCACTGGCCCGCCGAGACGAGAGCATAGAGAGGGGGACAGACCGCGGCCCGTGATGGTCAACATGCTCCGCTACCAGGTGAAAGAGGAGATACTAAGAGCAGCCAGGGAAAAAGGTCAGATCATGTGGCAAGGAGCCAGGATCATGTTTTTTCCTGACTACTCCAAGCAGACCATGGAGCGCAGGGCGTCCTTCAAACAAGTTAAAACCGATCTGAAGAATAAAGGAGTCGAATACATGCTCCGCTTCCCCGCCACCCTGGAGATTAAACACAACGGGGCGCGCCACCGCTTCACCTCGGCCGAAGAAGCATCGCAGTTCGTCAAGAGAAAGATTATAAAAGAAAGCTGAGCTAAAGACAAAACTGGGGGTAAATATTAAACTCTGATAGGCTCCTAATTATAATGCAATGATTATTCTGACACTACTAATGGAGCCGGTCAATTTTCTTTGACTTTTCTTTTTTCTTTTGATAAGCTAAATCTTTTTTCTGCTGCTCTATTACTCCACTTATTTATGTGCAACTTAGGCAGTAATAACTCAAATTGTATTGGTTAACCTAAGCTCCCACCCTGTATGATTGGGACTCAAGGCCACATTTAAGGCTTTCTCTTTTGTTTTTGGGTTGCTTTTTCCTTTTACATTCCCTAGCCTACTATATACAATTAAGGAGGAGCTTTATTACTTTAATTTTTGCTACTCCCCATACAGAGTATATGGGATTTGAACATATGCAAGTGTTGGGTTTCACGGGAAGTCGAGTTCAGGTGACATTTCCAGGTTTCCTAGTTTTGGTGTGTTCACTTTGTTTCGTCCCAGTCCTTTGAACCTGACTGGGTTTGTAGGTAGTATGTTTTGTTATGTCTGTAACATTTGTTCACCACCGCCACACTGTATTTTGGTAATGCACACAATATCTATGTACGCTTTACTACTTCATGGCTAGCACGACAGATTTGAAATTTGCCAGTTGGAATCTAAAGGGCCTTAACAATGTAATTAAGAAAAAGAAAATCCTGACATATTTGAAATCATCTAAAGTTGATATAGCCTTTGTCCAGGAAACACATCTAAACATGAAAGAATCCTTGAAATTGAAGTCCTCATGGGTGGGGAAGGTTTTCTCAAGTCCAGGAAATGGCAAAAGCAGAGGGGTTTCCATTTTGATTAATAAGGCAATTCATTTTAATGAAACAAATGTGTTAATAGATTCAGATGGTCGTTATGTGATAGTATATGGTCAACTTCTGGATACACCAATTGCTCTCTGTAATATTTACGCACCCAATTTTGATAAGCCAGAGTTTTTTCATAACCTATCACAACTTCTCTTGGACCTCGGGGATGTTCAGATAATACTTGGTGGAGATTTTAACCAAATATTAGATCAAGATCTTGACAGGTCATCGCCCAGACGCAATACAGAAAGCAGATCAGCGGCTGCCATTAGACAGCTTGCCACTGACCTGGGTCTAAAAGACATTTGGAGGCTAATGCACCCAGATGGAAGAGATTATTCATTTTTTTCTTCTCCCCACAATATCTACACAAGGATTGATTATTTTTTAATTTCTCAAACATTAGTTGATTTTTCCCTCAGCTCGGATATAGGTAATATAATCATTTCAGATCATGCCCCAGTTTTTCTCTGCCTAACAAAATTTTCACAGACACCTAAAAGCCGAAGATGGCGCCTAAATGTATCTTTATTGAAGGATAACTCATTCCTTGAGATGATTCGAAATGAAACTTCACTCTTTAAGGAAACAAATAGTAAGCAAGACAGTACCATTTCAATATGGTGGGATACTTTAAAAGCTTATTGGAGGGGGAGAATTATTTCTTATGCCTCTTACAGAAAAAGATTAGCTAATGAGAATTCCAACAAATTAGAGAGCGAACTTAAAACACTTGAAGCCTCATATTCTCAGACCAAGGATAGATCTACACTAAACAAAATTATTTCTACTAAATTTCAATTAAATAAGCTATACCACAAAAAAGCAGAGTATGCTCTGTTTCGAACTAAACAGGCATACTGGGAAATGGGTGAAAGACCTGGTCGCCTACTGGCCTACCGTTTAAAGCAACAGGATAGTATGAACCATATAGCTGGCACGCGACAACCAGATGGCCATATCTCTACCGCCTCTAAGCAGATAAACGAAAGTTTTAGATCCTTTTATGAAACTCTTTACTCATCACAAGGTGATTTAGATAAGCAGAAGTTTGATAGTTTTTTTGCTGATCTTAACCTCCCACAATTAACTGACAGTGACAGGGACTTTTTGGAGGCGCCAATAAAACTGGAGGAGATCTCTCTAGCAATCAGAAGTATGCCATCAAATAAATCTCCTGGGCTAGATGGACTGCCTGCTGATTTTTATAGAACATTTGTAGATATTATTAGCCCTATATTGCTCGAGGTCTACTCTGATGCGTTTACAGCTGGCACCTTACCACAGTCTATGCACACTGCAGTTATATCTTTCATTCACAAAAAGGGGAAAGATGATTTGGATCCTAGTGGCTACCGACCTATTTCCTTACTCAACTGTGATCAAAAGATTTTAGCAAAGATATTAGCAAATCGTTTATCAAAAGTCATTGGAAGCATTATACATATGGACCAATCAGGCTTCATCCCAAATCGCTATAGCTCCGATAATATTCGACGGCTTGTCAATCTTCAATGCTCAGTATATGACTCCACCCATCCAACAATCGCTTTGTCGCTAGATGCCGCTAAAGCTTTCGATTGTGTCGAATGGGCTTACCTTTTTGAAACACTTGAACGATTCGGCTTTGGGAAAAATTTCATCACATGGATCAAAACTTTATATAATACCCCCTATGCTTGTGTTTTGACAAATGGTCTTATATCTAATCCGTTCCAACTACATAGGTCCACAAGACAAGGCTGCCCCTTAAGCCCGGGCTTGTTTGTGCTTGCCTTGGAGCCTTTAGCGCAGAAACTAAGGAATAATCCAGATATACATGGGATCACAGTGGGCAATGTCCATCACAAACTTTTATTGTACGCAGATGATATGTTAGTAATGTTAACACAACCAGAAAAATCCATACCCACTTTATTAAATTGTATTGAAGAGTTTACATTGTTATCTGGATATCGCATTAATTGGGACAAATCTGAGGCCATGCCTTTATCAGGCCATTGCCCATCTACCCTCTTACATCGATGGAAATTTCGCTGGGCTTCGAAAGGCATCAAATATCTAGGCATTCGAATAACTCCTGATTATAAAGATATGGTTCGAGAGAACATCAACCCACTGCTTCAGAAAATAAAATCAGATTTTGGAAGATGGACTAAAATCCACCTTTCACTCTGGGGAAAAATACACTCTGTTAAAATGATGTCTGCACCTGTGATCTATTATATACTTTCCCACCTTCCTCTGAACATCCCTGAGTCCTACTTTAGAGATTTAGACACTCTTATTCTAGATTTTCTCTGGGACAATTCACATCATCGTTTGGGAATAAAGAAATTACAGGCCCACACAAAAACAGGGGGATTTTCTCTTCCCAACTTCAGATGGTACTGCTGGGCCTTCAATATGAAACACATAAGAGCGTGGTTACCTAATGATGAGACAGGAGATAGACCAAGTTGGTTCCAAATAGAAGCTGAAATGAGTGGGGGGTTATCCCCTTGGTCTGAGTTATTTAGTACAAAATTCTCATCACATAATGATAACCCTATTATAGCTAATACTAAACTAATGTGGCATAAACTACATAGAGCAGGGCGTTGGGACTTTTTCAAATCCCCTCATGCACCTCTATGGAATAACAAGCAAATTCTAATCGGGAACAAAATAATTAACTGGACTATATGGCAAAAAGCAGGGATAAACTACATTTCACATTTATTTGATAGTAACACTAAGCTATTTCTAACCTTTAACCAAATAGTGGATAGATACAAACTACCACATAATCAATACTGGAGATATGTCCAAATGCAAAGCACCTTGTCAAAATGGATAGGAGGCCCGCTTACCTGCCCTACAGGCAGCCCAATTGAGGAACTGCTAAATAGATCAAGTTCAGGTAGGGGCATTACTCTTAAGATCGTTAGTTTATTACAGGAACAACTATGTGACCCTTTGCTCAAGGTTAAGAAACATTGGGCAGGCGACTTGGCTATAGACGTATCTACTGAAGATTGGAAGTCGTGTTTAAATAACATCAATACAATGTATAAAGAAATGGGTAATAGATTTATTCAATTGAAAATAATACATAGATGGCATCGGACGCCACAACAACTTTATAAATGGAACTTAATACCTGTAGACTCTTGTTGGAGATGTGACGGGAGTGGTGCTTCCATACTACATATACTTTGGACATGTCCAGCGCTTAAGGACTGGTGGAACAACATTCATCAGGTTATATTTGAAGTCCTGCGCAAAAAGTTCAAAATCTCTGCAAAACTGTGTGTCTTGGGATCGACTACTGAGCTTAAGGACAAGGACTTTACATGTTTTGAAAAAAGATGGATTATTTTAGCTCTCACTACAGCAAAACGGATACTACTAAGACACTGGAGGAAAAAACTGCCACCCCCTTATGAAGAATGGACTACAACAATGGCACAGTTAGCTGCCTACGAGAGGGTGACATACTCCCTACTGGATAAACTGGATCAATATATGCCCACTTGGAGCCCTTTTACTGACTGGCTGTCTGTGGGTTAATGGTTGCCGTGACAATGCAGTGTTATCGTTGATTTGATGTGCTTGTCTGTCGAGAGGTATCAGTGTGGTGGTATGTGGTTGTGTTTGTTTGTTTTGTTTTGATTTGTTTGTTCTTGTTTTTGTTTTGTTTTTTGAAAAAAAAAGAAAAGAACAATAACTTAGGGAGTAAATTTCTGGCCGTGTCGGCCCCCTGATTGAATGAATGGATCTCTCCCTGTCTGTATTATTTGATTGTTAATCTTCAATAAAAAGTACATTACAAAAAAAAAAAAAGTAAACTTCAGTCTCAAGTCAAGTCTGCAGCAGCTAAAGGGGGAGCATACGTCAGTCCGACTGCCCACAAGTCCGACGGCTCATTTCTCCAACTACCCATTCTACAGTGTTGAGGTTAGGTTTAGGGTAAGGTTAAGGGTTAGGGCTACTTAAGTCGGAGAAGTGGGAGGTCGGACTGATGACGCAAAAATAAAGAAATGTATGGTCGGAGTCGGAGAAATGGGTGGTCGGAGAAATGGGTAGTCGGACAGACGTCATGCATCCCAGCTAAAGCTCCCTCCCTCCCTCGTTTCCAGGAAATGTGTAGAAACGGAGCCCATGGTAAATAAAGTGACAGTGAATTTGTGGAGCTGTTCATGAGACTGGCCCAGTCAGGTCGCCTATCTCCAGAGTCTGGGCGTCATGTGTTATGATCCAACGGTCATTAAAGTGGAGAAAAGTCCTACTGAAAACCCGGAGCTGCTTGTCCTTTATTCTGCGGTAACACGTATCATATGTTGACTCACCTACGGCTTGAAGAACATGCAGTTTCTATAGATGTCTGTGTGTGTGTGTCAGCGCTGCACCGTCGCCACACACACACACAGCGTCGGAGAAACAATAACCTGCAGATCACCTGAGCTGACATGAACTCTGCTCGTAGTTTTGTTTTGTTTTGGTTTTTATTCATATCAAACACAGCAATACATTGGACAGTCACAAAGAGGAAGAAAGAAACTCAGCTTGTAGTTAATGTGAGTCAGAGCGTCAGACGTAACCGCGCTGCTACTTCACTGCCGGGGGAAAAAATCGATCTCATGCCCTGTGAATCGATATAACAGAATTGAAATGAAATCGATCCTAAATGGCACCACAGCAGGATTTAAAACAGCTTTTTTGGTGGGAGTGAAATGTATTCTGGGACACTTGTATACTGCTTACTGCTGTGTGAACCCAACATACTGTACTACTTACTGCACAGTATATAGTAGTAGTAGTAGTAGTAGTAGTAGTAGGAGGCTGTTTCAAAAACAGCCTCACACTTTCACATTTGAAGTAATGTTTACTATTGAAACAGGTGACTAATTAGGGGTTTTGTTTTGTCTTGCAGGTGTTGTTGTGTCCCTCTATCATCCTCCTCCACCTCTCCCAACCCTCCCGATCCCTCTGCTCATATAGAGGCCTCACTATCCCCAAAGAGATTTCACAACTCTCCCCTCTCATCTACAAACTCACCACTAATTTATGAATCTTCTATCTCTCCTATCCATCTACCCATTTCTATCTAATTGAAGGTGTTCTGTCTCGTATCCCTCTCTGTCCCACCCTTTCTCGTTGGAATTTTGAGAACTTTTGAAAAACCCTTGAAAAACAACTTGATCTTTCTGTTTTTGAACCTGTGAGTTTCTCCACTTACACCCCCTCTATCTGTCTCTCCTCTGTCTTTTGTTATTTTATATTGATTTTCACACATCTATAGTCTAAACATTATTTGATAAACATAGCTGAAAGAAAGATAATCGATCAGATTAAGAAACATTTGGACATTTAACTGAATAGATTTTATTCAGCAACTAAACATATATCATAGTTGTGAGAAATAACTGAGTTTGAATTGCTTGACACAGATTTGTGATCATTGTACTGAAAATAAATCGTACATTTCTGTTGAACATAACTTCAAGGAGAAGTCACATTTGCAGTAGTATCAGTATAAACAAAAGCTAATTGTCTCAGTAGTAATTTTGAAGAGCATTTGTTCCTTGCCACTCATTTTTGGATTTTCACAGGTTTAGGTCTGAATATTTGCTGTACACACTCAGATCATTTCAATAAATCACTGTATACGAGTATTTTGTTGTGTTTGTGGTATCTGAAATAAACAAATAACAATGCCAAGAAAGGGCAAAAGGTCTGTGGCTGCAAAAGTCCGATGGCAGAAGCTGGAGTCTCTTGAAGCAGAAACAAGTGTCCAAGCAGAAAATCCTGGTCCACATAGCAGTGAGTCTGACACGGTTCCCGGTCCATCTGTGCAACAGAGAGGTCAACAGAAGTCTCCTGTATCCAAGGTTTCCTATGCAGATGTGGTAAAAGGTAAATGTCCAACTGATGCCCTGTGCGTGGAAGAACATGCTACTGTTGTTAAACCCAGTGGTCAACATGGTGGTTCAGCTGCACCAAAAGGTTCTCGTGGAGATGTGGTAAAAGGTAAACGTCCCAGTGATACACCACTTGAAACAGAGTGTTCTCGTAACCAGGTAAAGTCTCGTAGACAACATGATGCACCAGGTCCAGCGCAGGTTTCATATAAGAGAGGACAACAAACTGATAATCCACGTGTTGCTGCAGCTTCTTATGCTAACGTGATCAACCGGCCCACTGAGATCAGAGTCCGTGCATCCTACAGTCAGAATCACTATAAATACGGTGAATACAGTAACAGGCAATGTACATGTAACTCTCTGATGTTCTTAGCCTATCTTTATGAGGACGAACACTTCCAGACAGCAGACCTCAACTGTGTTTTGGACAAAGGTAATGCTCTTTACGGTGAAGCCATGATAAGTTTTCCTAACTCCGTCCACTTGGCTACAGATGAAATCCCTGACATCTTGACTGCATGCAGAAATGTGTATTATGTAAACATGACTCAGCTGTCCCGTTACGGCTCATTAGGACAACCTGGTAGTGAATATGTTAAGTCCTTTCTTGACCTAGAAGCTGGAATGAGCTGTCTTCTGTCAGAAGTGCAGTACGCTTTACTAATTATGGAAGGTGCATGCATTGCAGTGTTCAGAACCAGATCTGGCAGGTATGGTTTCTTTGACCCACACTCCAGAGGAGAAACTGGTTTACCAGATCCTTTTTTGGTTGTGCCATCATGGTGACATTTTCACATCTCCGTGACGTCATCAACAGGATCAAACAGTGTGACAAGCGCACCAAGTCCTCCTGCAACTATGAGCTGAAACCTGTGCAGTTTTTCAGTATGAACGACCACAATGAAGTCAGCCTTGACGCACTGATTACAGTGAACACTGATCTAACACCCCCTGTTTCAGCTGTTTACAGTGAGCCATGTTTAAGTCCCATCACTGACATCTGTGATGAAATACTTGAATATGAAGATGAAGCATCCACTGACATTGAAACTACAATCACCGATACAGTCCAATGGTTACATGCTGCTATTCCGACATGCCGCTATTTCGACATTGACTTCTAATTGTCGGAATAGCAGCATTAACATTATTTTTCAAGCGTCCCACTATTCCGACTTTTTTTTTTTCATTGTCGGAGTAGCGGCACTTTACTATTTTTCAAACATTCCGCTTTTCCGACATTGATTGATTACCTTATAGTCAGACGTGTCCTTCTGATTTTTTTTTTTTTTTTCATCTGAGACACTGTTTCTCATACACAAATACATAGGCCTATTAGAGAAGAAAAAACAAACCCGCCAAGTTTAAAAACACACCGGCAGCTGAGATTTGGGAGGTTTTTGTTTTTATTGTAGCTTATTAAAATGCAAGATCATTTTTCTGCCTGATTTATTGCCCGATGCCGTGTATCTCGCTTTCTTTCCCCCATCCTCCGCCCGTTGTCTTCGTTGTCACTTTGTTGCCGCTCCACAGAGCGCACATGGCTAATTAATATGCACGTGCTGACCATATATGGTTGTGTCTAGGCATTCCCGGGCGGAGGTGTGTTCACGTGCGCAACTGCGCACCATTCTTGGATCCAGTTTGATTTATCAAAGAGAAATTGCGGAGAGTTGTGCACGCACAGTTTGATAGATCTGAAAAAGGTCTAACTATTTTGGGTGTCTTTTCGCCGTAGGCCTAAGCAAAACATTTAGTAGCAGCAGTTTTACACTGCTTACTTACAGTTTTGATAAATGAGGCCCCAGGCCCTAAGCCCAGAGCCCAGACACTCACAGCTGCAGCTCCGCGACTCATCCGCGGCGCTGTCCGTGGTGCTGAAGGTGACAGGTTAACTTGACAAACAAACTGCAGCATAGTTCTGTTTGTTTATCATGTGTGTCAGTTTTGTTTGTGACTTGATAGTTTAGTTGTTGAGATTAAGAACATCACTCCCTCATCAAACCAGTGATAGGCATGCTGAAAAGAAAAGAGAGAGAGAGACGCGAATGGGTATTGCAGCTGTAAAAAAAAAAGATAAAGAAAAAAAGACACGTGTCGGAATAGCGGTATCAAAAAGTGTCGGACTACCGGCATGTCTAGATAGAGGGATGTCGTAATAGCAGGATGTCTAAATAGAGACATGTCGGAATAGCAGGATGTCTAAATAGAGACATGTCGGAATAGCAGGATGTCTAAATAGAGACATGTCGGAATAGCGGGATGTCTGAATAGCGGGCGGACCCCCAGTCCAATGTCACTTTTCTAACAGCTCATGATGAATCTCACCAAGAATCCACTTCGGCTGCTGCTTCAAAGGAAAATGATGCTGCTGATCTGTCTGAGACCATGTTTCATCAAGGTTTGTCCACTGACATCACTTCTACTGTGATACAACAGGATCATATTAGGTTGCCTGATACTGAAGCACCTCAACCTGTCTCATCTGACATCTTGAAAAAAGTGTCTAAACTGCCTAAAAACAAGAGGAGAAGATTCATGCAGAGACAAATGCTCTCAGATAAAGAAACACAAAAGGACAAAAAAACGAGACAAAGAGAAAGGTATGCTTTAAATGACACATTCAGAGAAAAGAAGAAATGTTATGAAAAGAGAAAGTACTGTAATGAGTTACATGCAGTGTTTTCACAATTTCCTTCTGCCTTTTTCAGACTACGCTACTGCTTCTAATTACACTTACTACTATTATTATTATTATTATAGTGTGTGTATCTGTGTGTCACCCTCTCTCTCTCTGTCGGTCTGAAATAATATAGGCCTATTCAATACTCTGTTTAAAATTCTTAAAGTGGCCTTCTGCCAGAATACTGCTTAACCACAATTCATCTCTCTGCCTCCAACTTGTTTCAGCAATAAAATACTTAATTTTCAGGATTCATTTGACAGTATTGAAAATAAAAAAACATTAGGCATCATGACATTCACAATTTTTTTTTAATAGCCTACCACTAAACATCTAAACATTAATTTTAGCCTGCATCACACGGGAGCGTGCCTATGTTCCCTCAGCCCTATGTTCCCTCTGGACTCTCTCTACCTATCTGGACTCTGTCTATCTGGCCTGTCTAGCCTCTACCTGGTCTTTTTACTAAACTTAACCAACTCCTTTCTTCATTGCCTAAACCCAACCAATGGTGGGACCAAAGGGCTGTGGGAATAGGGCCTAATTTTCAGTGACAACAAAAGTTAGAAATGAGGGAACATAGGGCTGAGGGAACATAGGGCCAAATTTTCAGTGACGACAAAAGTTAGAAATGAGGGAACATAGGGCTGAGGGAACATAGGGCTGTGGGAACATAGGGATGACCCCCATCACACAACACAACACAAGACATTAAAACATGGAGGAAAACATTAAACACCAATGGAGGTTATCATCTTCACCTCCACCGTCACGGAGACGTTGATTTCTGTCGTGAGGACCTCCAGAGGACCTCGGGAATCTGTAAGGTCTCGCCGTCCTCTAGCAGCACCTCGAGCTCACCGCTGTGTGACGTGTTCTCCGATGATTTTAACTTGGAGAGTCTTGGCTTTTGTTTTCTGTGGCAATGAAGGAGATAGTTATTTTGTGTGTGTGTGTGTGTGTGTGCGCTCGCGTTCATGTATGCTTTTACCTCCACTTTCGTGTGCGCTGTGCTGTGCAGCTGTAGGCCGTAGGCAGAATCGTTGGCCCTGAGGTGGGTGACCTGGAGGTTCAGTCCAATTTTGGACCGAACCTCCAGTACCGCCTCACGCCACAGGCAAATTACGGCCCTTCTTCCTTCCCGTGGGAGACATATGTAATGAATATTATATACTATATGTATTAGCCTATAATATATTATACAGGTGTGTGCGTGCGCGCGCGTGCGTGCGTCTACGATTTACTAATTTTATAGCCTACATTATGCTCCACACCAGTTTTATGACATACCTTCTCAAGGGTCATCCTTACTAGGGGGACCTCCTCCCTCCCCCGGGTGACTTTAATGATGGAGGATATCTGGACAAGGTCAAAATTTGTGTTAATTGCACGTCTCATTATGAACTCTTGGATTTTATCGCATTTGGGTAGAACCTTATACCCTACTACAAGTCATAGGCTACGTTAGGATATTAATAAAAATCTTTATATATATATAAAAAAAAATTAAAAAAGTAGGAGGCCTACCTCCATCACCCTGCCCTCCACGGTCAAAAGCCCCGTGGCTCCACTTAGGTCGACCAAGGGGGTCACAGCCGAAGGGGGGTGTATAAGCCTTCTGGCTGTGACCATCAGTCCGTCCTTCAAAGGCACCCGGGAAGTCTTGAAGAACCTTGCTCCTCTGGGGACATTGATGGTGAAGGGGGGGGAATCACCCCTGAGGGTATAACCCTTGATACAGTAATCCCCCCCCTCCTTCACTTCATCCTTGAAGGCTTCAATTAGTGTGATCAGGGTCACGGTTTCCCCGTCGGTCACCGCAGCCACTGTGTTGGTTTTTTGGGTCACGGCCCGGACCGCGTCCCCTTCAAACGCCCACTTCAGCACTTTTGGACGCTCTTCAGTGAGGAGCACATTCATTTTGATGTGGGAGAGGGTCGCATAGGGCCCCGCTTCCTGCCTTGTCCGCAAAATCTTCTCAAGTGCCATTCTGAAACGATAAAGCAATCAAAGATAGGCTACTTGTTGTAAAGTCTATAAACATTAGAGTTGAGCCGGATACTCGGCTGAAACGAGTATCCGGTACGGATAATGCACTTTTGCCGAGTACGAGTATTAAACGAGTAATACGAGTCAATATCTGTGCTCGGAAAAAAAAAAAAAAAAGATTGAATAAAAATCCTCATTGGATAGCTGACTGTGTCAGCGTTCTGTTCCCCTATACACATGCAAGTGTGTTGCTGTGTCCCGCTCTGATCACTCACACACAGAACAGCTGACAGCTGTCTGTCTCTCCCTCAGTCACTCAGGTTCGCCGGTCTTTACCCTTAACGTTGAGTGTTTCTTCAGCTTCAGGTTTGTTATTACTTCAGTTACTTACTTATTTACCAGTAGAGTTCTGGTAAACGTGGGTTCGTTCAGACGTGGTGCCGACTCGCGTTGCGTCTCTGCCTGTCGGAGATTTTTTTTTTTCACACACACGTTCTCTCTCTCTCCCTCTCTCTCTCTCTGCCGGTCGTCGGAGTTTCTTTTCTTTTTTTTAATCGTCAGCTGGCTCTAACCACTGAGTGTCTGACACTTTCTTGTTGTATTTCATAAAAAATAGTAGTGGTATAAATTACAAATTAAGCTACTCTCTCTCCCCCCTCCCCTCTCTCTCTCATGATCAGTGATACAGAATGAGTGATACACCGAGAGTAGCTGACACTCAGCTGTCTCTGTCTCTCTCTAAATAAAAAAAAAGAAAAGAAAAATCACACTGATCATTAAAAAAAATTAAAAGTTAAAAAAAAAAGTTGTTGAAAACTCTTGTTCATTACATTTTCCTTCATAATTGCAACAGCATGTGTTGTATTCATTGTTGCAAAACTTGTTCTGTAAATAGTTTGTTTGCTATCGTGATCAAAGCCATTGATCTGAAGCTCAATGCTGATGCTGTCCTGTAAACAGTTTTCTAATTAGCAATAACTATAACAATTTCTGATCAACCCATATCAATTGCATGCTTAAAATAACATACCGGTTAAAGCCCTGCCCATTTCAAGACAACCCGACCCACTTCTGGGTCAAACCCCGCCCACTTCCGGTTTAGGCCCCGCCCACTCCGAGTACAGATACAGATACAGATAATTCATATGGTTAACAGATACAGATAATGCTGTACTCGCTCATCCCTAATAAACATTGAACATTTTTGACTGTGAAGCATTTCTCCGCCCCACACACACACACACACACACACACACACACACACACACACACACACACACACACACGAGTAGGCTAAACGTTAGATCAGAGCATCACTGACGCGTCAGCAGTAGACGTTAGACGAGCGGCAGAGAGATTTCTTCCGCGCGGAGTAGACGTTAGACGAGAGACACACACACACACACCTCACTCCTTTCTACCCTGATATCCTGTCTCTCACATTGTCTGATCACAGTAAAGAAATGCATCAAAAGTCCCTCTAAAAATATTATTTTAATTAACAGGTTGGTGGTAATACCTGCTTAGCATTTCTGCTTGTTGCACCTCCGCCAGTGCCTAGGTATAAAAGAGGACAACTTTTGGCTTGTCTTCATGTTTGATGATGGTTGATTGATGAGATAACTCCTTGAAAAACATATTCATTATTTCCATTTGACTAGTACATCACTTTGTCACTTGATCATACCCTTTTTCTCTTACTGTAACTGTATTCCAATAAATGTTTCTTTGTTTTTTTTTAATCATTATTATTATTTCACCATTTCCTTTTCATTTAATCTTTTTAATCTCAACCTACATGATTGTAACCAAACTGACTACCTCCTATATTAGACACAGGTGAGATCACCATGTGCTGTATGGTTTGCACAAAAGCCATTTTGATGTCACTATAACTTGTTTCTCTCAAATAGTTAGGGCCACGGGCAATCGCACCGGGCACTGGTCCCAACAGCTATGAAATAGCTGCAGGGACCAGTGCCCCTACTAACTACTGTTATTGTGTGGATTTTTTCCTACTTATTATTATGACTTATTATGAATGCTGGAAGCATTCACACTATTGTTCTTCCACTCCGCCATTTTCTTTATACTTTTGACACTTAACTAGTCCTTCATACTTTGTGCTATTTCAACAATTCTCACATCAAAATGTTCAGCCTTTTCGGGACAGGTGTGCTATGACTTTTCTCTTTTCAACTATTCATACTTTTTGCAATATTCAACTATTTCTGATTTTTTTCCCCCATAGAGAATGCATTGGAACAGTCTTGAAACTCTTACTCTTATAATTATTAACTCTGAAAACTTCTTTCAGCCTTTAAAGCGTCCACATACTTTCAGCTAGAGACTTCATTCAAATTCTGAGCTGTAGACAAACTTCTAATGTATTCATCCTGTATGTACAACTTTTTCATAGCTTGTACCGTTTTTGAGATAAATCCTTTAAAAGTACATGAGGATTTCTGACAAATTTCACACTTTTCAATGAGTGTGTATGGGGTTGGGTCAGAGTGGGTGACGTCATCGTAGAGTGCAGGAGATCCCAAAAAGCGACTGGAACTTTTCTTCTGAAACTGCCAGCAAAGCTACAAATGACACTCTACACTCATGATTTTGGAAACAGTTTGTAGCCACGCTTGTCTTCTGTCTCACAATGCCGTCAAAAATGCACAGAGACTCAGAGAATAATTTAAAATATTTTTTAAATGCAGCCTGGGTGCTCTCTCTCTGCCATTCAGCCCAATGCATTTTTTTTCACAGCAGAGTAGCAGGAGCTCAACTTTTTAATTCGCTGGAATGGGCATTATACTTTGTTTGATTTCATCAAAAAATAGTCACAAGTCACAAAAAGGTCCTCTACTTACTTGTTGTGGCTCATTTATACTATTTTCTTTTTTTTTTAAGCATCATTGAAAAATCTCACATTCATCAAAGTCTCAACCTCTCTTCGCACAACTCCAGTGTAGTGTAGTGGTTAAGGTGGCTGCTTGCCAACCTCAAAGTCACTGGTTTGAATCCAAGGGGAGCACTCTTGTTATGTTATGTTGAATTCTGCTCCCCTCCCCCACCCTCAATTGGTTACAGGTGTTCGTTAAGAGACTCATTCATTCCTAGTGCCACAGTTTGCAGCACATCATCACATTACAATCAATGACAACATGCTTATGTGTGTGCTCTCTGTGGCGAAGTGGCAGAGTAAAGGTTTATTGATCATGAGGTCATGGGTTTGATTCCTGCCTCATTCATGTCGCACTTTCTGCTAGAGACTTCATTCAATTTCTGATCTGTAGACAAATTAATGGCACATTTATACTCTTTTCTTTCTTTTTTTTTAAGCATCATTGAAAAATCTCAATCTCAAGTCTCAACCTCTCTTCAGAAGTCAGTGAGCCTCTTATACAGGGATTTCTTTTACTCTTCTCTCATTGAATGTAACTATGGTGAAGTGGTTACATCAGTGGGCTGATGTACAGAACTTTGTGGGTTCAATTCCTTCCTTGGACATGTTTCTTGTATGCCATTCCGCATGTCTTTGTCAATTTATTCTGCTAATTCAGCATGGTTCAGCAATGGCTTTCAGCATTCACACCATTTCCATTTTTGGAAATGCTTTTTCTAGTTATTATTAGGGCCACGGGCAATCGCACCGGGCACTACTGTTATTGTATGGATTTTTTCCTAGTTGTGCTAGATGATATACAATGACAATAAAAGCATCTTAATCTTAATCTTAAAGCATTCACACTATTGTTATTCTGTTCGGCCATTTTCAGCCTTTTTTCGGCATTTAACCCTCTAGGCGCCAAAGTCGCATTATTGCGACAGGCAGCATGCTTGGATAAAACAGCCCATATCTTTAAATCTACTGCCCTATATTGTTACTGCTTGGTACCACTAGATGGCGAACACGTTCAGCTTCAATCCTCACGTCATTTGTGGGTGTGTTTTTCTACAAAATATCTGAGAAAAAAAAGTTTGATTGGCGCACAGGCGCTCGCGGAGTTCACGCAGCTCACGCAGCTCAGAGCGACCAGGAAGTGAACTTCAGGTCTTGAGGAACACCGTGCGCCCCCCCACACACCACACACACACACACACTCGTCAACCCCCCCCTCCCCCTCTCCCAGCCCCGCAGGTCCGTGTCGCGGTACCGCGGACGAGCAGCGGTGCCGCGGCGGGACTTCTCGCTCGTTTCAGCCGCTGTATGACAGACTGGGGGGGCTGCCACGCGGTGACGTCACAATATGCAAATTAGATGAGTACATTTACTCCTATCACAAACTTTAGGTCATTGTGAATATTTTTCTCATTTACACCATAGATTTATCTCTGACCATTTAAAAGCTACAGCCTTGTGAAATCCTGAAATCCAAACGTAATATTTTCCTAAATAAACTCTGGCGCCTAGAGGGTTAACTAGTCCTTCATACTTTGTGCTATTTCAACAATTCAAATATCAAAACGTGCGGCCTTTTCGGGACAGGTGTGCTATGACTTTTCTCTTTTCAACTATTCATACTTTTTGCAATATTCAACTATTTCAGATTTTTTTTTTTTGGCCCATAGAGAATGCATTGAAAACGTCTTCAAACTCTTCAAATCTTCTGCTTCATTCAGCCTCTAATAGCTTCAGCATACTTTCAGCTACAGACTTCATTCAACTTTTAAACTGTTAACAAACCTTTCAACTATTCAGCTATATCTCAGCTTATTGATATCTTCAACAGTTTCAGATATATGTATAGTTTTAAAATTATTAAAATTTCTGACAAAATTCAGATTTAACATGAAAGTCAATGGGACGGAATGTTCGGACGTTGGCAGTTGGCAGAGTGACAGAGGGTCTAAAAATCCTCTCACATTTTTCTCTCTATCCTGTCAGCACGGCCACAGATTAAACTCTACACACATAATTTCCGCCACGTTTGTAGACAAGCTCATCCTCGATCTCTTCATGTGCTCAAAAAAACAGAGAGACTTACACAATTTAAACTGGGAGCCTCCGAGTGCAGCCAGTTCCCTCTCTTCCTCTCATTGACTCCCATTCAAAAGTAGGAGCTGATTTTCGGAGAAAAGCAGAAATGACCTCCTTATCTTACCTGCGACTGTGAGAAAAGTTTTTGCCCTACAAACATTTAATGCACATCACCACACTCAGGAAGGTCTTTTGAACTAGAGGCTGACATTTTATCGGGATTCCCGCGGGACACGGGATTCCCGCGGGATTCCCGTGATTCGGGAGTCAATTTATTTTGAATCACGTGATCGGGACGTGACGGGAAAAAATGTAAACGGGAGTGAACGGGACCGGGAGTCAAAGCGCGACATTCAAAGAAGCACAAGCCAGGCAGTGCTACGGATGGTGCGCTCAAAACGGTCCAAAAGTTTTAAGTGTGTGGACTGATGCACACTGCACACCCTCAGTGATCACTGTCCTGGCTCCTAGCGGTGTGCCTAAATCAACATACCGGTAGGGAAACGTTTTCGGCCAGTCAGACTGACTCAGAGGAGTCAGCTGATGCGGCGGCGGCGTAATCTCCACCTCGCATTAAACAGCTGATGCACACTGCACACCCTCAGTGATCACTGTCGTGGCTACGTAGCGGTGTATAACCTGTGTAAATCAACATACCGATAGGCAATTAAACGTTTTCCGCCAGTCAGAGGAGTCAGCTGATGCGGCGGCGGCGTAATCTCCACCTCGCATTAAACAGGTGATGCAGGCAAGCAAAAAAGAAAGAAAGAAAAAGAGAGAGAGGGAGAGAAAGGACGAGGAGGGCGTTCATTATCGCTAATTGAAATAAAAAAAAACAAGACGGTAGATGTGGCGTCAATCTACCGTCTTGTTTTGTCTGTCATTCAGCCTGCAGTGCGCTGAGAGAGAGAGAGGGGGGGGGGGGGGGGGGGGGTCTGTGTCTGTCAACACAATCGTTTACATGATGACTGTGTTCATAGAAAGAATCGGGAACAGGACGGGTTCGGGAGTGATTTATTCGGGATTTGAACGGGACAGGATTTTTTTTTGACTTTGTCATGGGACCGGGACGGGACGGGAATATTTTTGCGGGAGCGGGACGGGACGGGATTGAAAAAACACTCCCGTGTCAGCCTCTATTTTGAACCAGCCAGTCTCTACCACACTCTGATAAGAGGTACGGTTCTCTTTTCAGAGGCTGTTGTTCGGGAGCTGCACTGAGCTCAAATCTCACTGCTCTGCTCTGTGTGGTGCAGACACAGAGAGACAGACACACACACACACACAGACACACACATGCACACAAAAAGCTTGCTTCTGTCTCCTTTCCACACACCGGTTTACAGCTCATTAGAGGGGAATTTCTAAACATATCTAAAAAGTTATTTGTCTACACACATTTCAGTTTGTTCAGGTAATGGAGATTTCAGGATTTGGAGCTTCTTCATGTCCTGGTTTTAGACTTTTCCACCTCTTTAACCCTTACATTTTACTTTGAAGGATTTTAATTCCAACAATTGAGACTCAACCATTTTAGGAGTTTCAATTTTATTTATTTATTAATGTAGCCTATATATCTTTACCCTTTCTTTTTACACCTATCTTTAACAATTCAGGTATTTTCCTAGCCTGGCTCTCGCCAGACCCTTGTAGTTCCGCAAAGCTCCACCAGAGGCGCTACGCTCAGCTTCACACAAGGGTCTGGACTCGAGGCCAATGCAAACTTCTTCCCCGGAGCAAAAAATAATGAACCAATCAGGATCGCCGGGCGGGACTTTCTGAGGTGTGACGTAGCGCTGAAGCGACTGTTTGAGTCAAACAACAATGGCGGCTCGCAGTGAGGAGTCGTGCGTTGGCATTGATTCTGCTATTTCAACTGTTTTGTCGAATCTATCGAATATTAATTATTTGAAAGATGAACAGAGAACGGTTTTGAAGGCATTTATTGGTGGCAAGGATGTTTTCAAGATAACGGACAAGTGGTTTATCCAATCACATACAAGATTTTTTTTTTAAGGCCCCGCCTTCTGAAATGAATCGTCTATGGAGCAGTCCCAGACCCTTGTGTGGAGCTCAGCGTAGCTTTGCGGAACTACAAGGGTCTGGCGAGAGTCAGGCTAGTATTTTCCTGCATTTCATGTCATTCAGCCTCCTCATTACAAGTTCTACTCTTTAGACATTGCCTCATCTTTATTAACATTTATATAACAAATGTTTTCAAGCTGTTAATTTTATAACTTATTAGAGTAATTTGAGTGTACTTAAAATGTTAATTTTTCTTTCACCACAATCTTCAACAATTCAAATAATTTCCAACCACCTAGATATTGTTTAATCTATATTAGTAATAGTCCAACAATGTATTCATGCTATCATTTTTAAATATATTTGAGTAGACTTCAGCTTTTTAATTTCTTCATGCTAATCTTCAACAATTTAAGTAATTTCTAAACGTTTAACCGTTCCACCTCTATATATAGTACAGGTGGAGCCTAGGACATTGGACGCAGCTTTTAACATGTGTCAAGTCTATCTATCTATCTATCTATCTATCTATCTATCTATCTATCTATCTATCTATCTATCTATCTATCTATCTATCTATCTATCTATCTGTCTGTCTGTCTGTCTGTCTGTCTATCTATGTCTTTCTTTCAAACCCTCTGTCTCTTTTTTCTCTCTTTTTCTTCTTTCTTCTACCCCTTCATCTGTATTTTACAGTAACTCTTTCTTTCTTTCTTTCTTTCCCTCTCTATCTCTATCTATCTACCTCTTTCTATCTATCATCCCCCTCTCTCTCTTCTCTTTTTCTTCTTTCTTCTACCCCCTTTCTGTCTTTGTACTTCCTTCTTTCTTTGTTTTGTTTGATATTATTCAACAGTATCTATCTATCTATCTATCTATCTATCTATCTATCTATCTATCTATCTATCTATCTATCTATCTATCTATCTATCTATCTATCTATCTATCTATCCCACAACAGTTTCACAGACCTCATATAGCTAGATGTATGGGAGTGGGTTTTATAGCTACACCACAGGCCTGTACTATATTTAATTATATTTTAATTATGAAGAATTATAATCTATCTATCTGTCTATCTATCCCCCTCTCTGTCTCTTTCTTTCTTTCTCTCTATCTTTATTTATTTCTATTTACCCTGTGTCTTTGTCCCTTTATTGCTCTCTCTCCCCCTCTTTCCTTTCTATTCTCCCTTTCTCCTACCTCTTTCTCTTCTTCTTCCTCTTCTCCTCATCTGCCTCCTTTTCTTTACAGTAACACTGTGCTTGATCTAAGATGAACTGCTTTTTGAACTATTTCATCACTGCTTCACACATCTTTATCAGATTTGACAAACAAGTTGTTGGCAAATTTGTTCTTTGGCCATTTACAGTTTACAAAACTGTGGATATCATGCAAAAGTGTGTCACTTGCTCACAATGGATCGTTCATTCCACAAAAGCAAGTATTCATTTTTCAATATTTCTACTACTTTTAGACACATTTTTTACACTTATCTAAAACAATTCAGTTGTACTTTTACTCTTAAGATATTCTTTCATCTGTATTAGTTAGTCTACTGCAGGGGTCATCAACTATATTTGTTGAAGGGCCAGAATCTTTCTCAACAGACACCTCGGGGGCCGGACATTCAAATAGGCCGGGATGAAATTGAATTCACCTTTTTGCCTAATAATTTATTTCTATTTTACCTGTAAGCTCATAATTTTCATTTATACATATCTTTGGTGTTTGGTATGATATAAAATGAAACATCTTGACAGCTGGACTTTCAGATACTCCCAAAGGCTGGAGCTTTACACTGCTGACTTGCCCTGTGATTTTCAGCCTAAATATGAAAGGAGGCTGACAATTGGTTCTGATGATACAAGTCAGTAGTCCCGAGTCGTCAGTAGTGTTTCTCTAATACACATTCTACATCTCGGAGGCAACGTTTTTCCACACATGGACAGAGCTCAGTGGGAAACAGTAGGGGAGACACAGGCCGAGGGGGAACCGGGACAATTGCCCCTCGGGGATAAATTAAGTTTTTTGAATTGAATTGAATTGAATTGAACACCAGAGGGGGAAGCAGGTCTTTGCAGCTGTGCGCCACGGACGTGCACAAAAAAAACAACCGAGTGGCATCAAACACGCGCCGCTAACGCATCGTTTTTGGGTTGTGAGCGCGCATGACACTAAATGGGTTTGAGTGCGCAAAAGACGCTAAATCTGAACGGCCCGCCCGTGCACACCCAGTTTAACTAAGGCGGCGGCCAAACTCACCCAGCTGGCCTCTGCAGACAGGCAGGGAAAACCCTGCAGTCCAGTCGGCTCCCTAAACTTTCATGCACGGTGCTTTGGGTACCGCGGCGTTTCCTAATCCCAGTGCAGGGACTCACAGGCACACACAAACACTGAGCGTGTCTGCGTGTCTCTGTGTCCCAGCGCATTGACTGACAGGCGCACACAACGAGAGGCCGAGAAATATAATACTTGTAAACTATTGGAACTCAGTCGCGGGCCGGATTGGAAGGTTCGGCGGGCCGGAGTCGGCCCGCGGGCCGCCAGTTGATGATCACTGGTCTACTGGTTTAACAATGTTTCCAAACTGTCAGTTTTAATGTATTTGAGGAGACATCAATTTCTCATTTTCTTTATACTAATCTTTAACAATTCAAGTGATATTGCTCTGCTTTTTCAATATTTCTACTGTGTTCAAACCTTTATCATATATCTAGCATATCTTTATGAGGATGAATAGCCTACATCTAGACAGCAGACCTCAACTGTGTTTTGGACAAAGGTAATGTTGCTCTATACAGTGAAGCCAAGGAAAGTAAGAACAGGAGAACCAAAGTCGAAAGGAGGAGCATCGGCCACCTCAGTTTGACTACATTCCAGCGCCGATCATTGGTCAGATCAAAAAAAAAAGAAAAACATTAATCAAGGTTAGGTCGTCACACAACACTGCAATAGCAAGACACGGGCCGACAACATCGCTGAAGGCAGTGCTTACAGAAAAGTGAAACGTATGCACTATGAAGTGGCTGCTGGTGAGGACAGGAGGAACACCAGTCCACAGTGTCATGTTATTTTAGTTGAGTAGCCTATATCCCTACTTTCTTATATTCAATGAATATTAAACAATAAAACAGTGTCTTACAAGATTTATTAAAAACATCATTTTATTCAATCCTACTGTTTTCAGATTAACACAGGCCTAATGAAAAGACAGAGCATTTCTCATTGATGTGGGATGTAAAAAAAAAAAAAAAAAAGTTCCGCGACCTGCACGAGCCTGGATTCGAACCCGCACTCCCTGTATCGTAGCCGACGATGCAAACCGCTTCACCAAGAGTCCCACATGCCCTAATAACTTGGTTAGCACGTTATTTATTGATGAGTGAGTTTACTGTCAGTGCCGTTAAACGCCACACGCTTCTCCTTACTGGTACTTCCTGAATGCTTCTCTCTGATATCTCCGAACAGTTAATCCAGAAATCTGCTGATATTTCCTTTCAAATCGATGCCAATATCTCTGAAAACTCCGTATTTCCTGTGCTGGAAGCAGCATGAGCAGCAGGGCTGAGAGTGAGAGTTTGGCGCACATAGCAACAGTAACCAAGGGGGGTTGGAGAACAGTCATTGGACCAACCTAATGTCAATCTTCCCTCCTCCCTTAGCGCGTCATTTTACGTGTCTTGGCCAATCACAGATCAGCATGAAAAAAAACCTCATGGAAGGAGATCCCGCCCCGAGGTGTCTAGAGGAGGACAGAAGGGTCGTGGCCATGGATGTATTATATTATAGATCCATGGTCGTGGCTAGGTGGAGTCAAGACTGTAAAAGGATGGAGTACATGATCAATTCGGAATTATTATTTCCATGTAAACTCGAAGGAGAATATTTTAATTCCAAACTATTTAATTCAGAATAATTGATTCCGAATTTTAAAAAAAACATCATGTAAACGTGGTAACTGTTTTACAAGATTTCTTAAATACAACATTTTTATTCAGTCCAACTGTTTTCAGATTACAGTAACACAGGCCTAAAGAATAGACAGAGCATTTCTCGTGGATGTAAAAAAGTAAAAAACATTTTAAAAGGGTTTTCCGACGCACCGTATGAGGCCGGTCTCAAACTCTGAACGACTGCGTCGCAGGCAACGATGTTAACCGTTTCACCATGAGTCCAACATTTCATAGTAATCTGGTTAGCACGTGTTTTATGGGCGAGTGAGTTTATCGTCAGTACCGAACTGCTACACGCTGTCATTTCTCGTTACTTCCTGATTGCTTCGCTCTGATATCTTCAAACAGCTGATCCAGAAATCAGCTGATTTGACCCTAACCCTTTTTTTTAATATATATTACAGATGTTACTGGTTCAAATTTGCGGACTTCACGCGTGGTCCACGTCAAGACTCAGGCTTTTTTTTTCTTTGGCGAGACAAGAGGTTTTAATGAAAAGCCTCAATGTGCCAAAACAACCACCAGGTGGCATCTGTGAGAACGGAGGACGACAGGCGGATGACTCAGTGATCTGTGCAGTAATCCACAGCTTAAACTCTAGGCTATTAAACTAGAACTAACTACTGTATACCCTGCCTAAATCACAGAAACTATTGTAATATGATAAAGCCTGTCTTGCTTTATGACTTGATGATTATGTATCACAAATTATGAAGGATCATCTGCGCAAGGCAAAGATGATAGCATCAACAAACCACGGCGTAACACACGCGGCTGTATGGGACAGGCTTTTATTTAATTCAGAACAAACCGCTTAGCAAAAATGGAAAATATAGTCTATAATAATTAATTGATCTGTTGTTTGGCCACTGTTTGAAAATAACCCGAATTATGCCGGTGCATATTCTCATTTGTCCAGGTCATAGTATTTCAAAGGAGGTTAAATCGAAAGCAACTGGACTTAGTTATTTGTCTAGGAAGACGTTTCACCTCTCATCCAAGAGGCTTCATCAGTTCATGTACGCAGCTAACCAGGCTGGGACTGGTCCAACTATCTGGTGTGGAGACTCACTATTTAACCTCTTGTGTGGGCGTTTCACAAGGGTGATGATGTCACTGGTTCCCTTTTGTGCTCCAAGTGCCAACGACAGTCGTTGGAGTGATAGTCGTTGGTGGGAAGTTGGTTTCGACTTCGTTAGTGCCCTATTGTGTTCTAACGACAGTCGTTGGAGTCACTTGCCACTTGTGAACAGTAGTTGTTCTTTGAGGCTAGATTGTTGAGTCTCCTGGGAAGGGATGAAAGGGCAGCATTGTAAATTGGGGATAGGTGGTGTCTCGGACCTCCTCCCCTGTTGAGGGTTGGTTTTTCTACTTTTACAAAAATGGCTTCTTTAACTCCTCTTTGTTTGAAAGAGGAGTTAAAGAAGCCATTTTTGTAAAAGTAGAAAAACCAACCCTCAACAGGGGAGGAGGTCCGAGACACCACCTATCCCCAATTTACAATGCTGCCCTTTCATCCCTTCCCAGGAGACTCAACAATCTAGCCTCAAAGAACAACTACTGTTCACAAGTGGCAAGTGACTCCAACGACTGTCGTTAGAACACAATAGGGCACTAACGAAGTCGAAACCAACTTCCCACCAACGACTATCACTCCAACGACTGTCGTTGGCACTTGGAGCACAAAAGGGAACCAGTGACATCATCACCCTTGTGAAACGCCCACACAAGAGGTTAAATAGTGAGTCTCCACACCAGATAGTTGGACCAGTCCCAGCCTGGTTAGCTGCGTACATGAACTGATGAAGCCTCTTGGATGAGAGGTGAAACGTCTTCCTAGACAAATAACTAAGTCCAGTTGCTTTCGATTTAACCTCCTTTGAAAAAAAAAAAAAAAAAACCCGAATTATGAGCAAATAATCTGATCCAGAGCAGCAGTCATAATCAGACTTCTTCTAAATAAACCTAAACATTCAATAACTGGGTCAGGTCGGACCATGGGATTCTTTTTTCTCTTCTTCTTCACAGGAGAAAATGAGGTGCGCTGCGCTCACGGACGCGTTGATGTTTTGTGATTTATCTGCTGCCTTGACTCTGCCCTTTATACACGTGCGTTCAGATTAACAATAAGACAAGCCATGGTTGAGTTTATTGAGTTAATAATCAGCATCTTAGTACCTCTGATCCGGAGCGATAGTGTTATGAAAATCGCTACAGTTGAACTGGTCTGGTTTTTAGCTGCTCAATCTCATTGTTTTAAAGAAAAGGGATTGATTTTTATAACGAAATGAAACGAAAACAATATTATATTGATACATTGTTGTAAAAAAAATCCAAAAGAAACGAAAATGAACTAAAGAAAATAACTTTCACACACACATTAAAACAGTGCGATTGGTTGAAAGCTGATAATTAGCCATGTGCTTGCTGATTGGCCGAAACCAAGAACAAAGCCGCGTGAATGGCCAATCGCCATGTGTTAACGGCCGACATGTAAATCAGCTGTTTCGATGGGCGTTATATGAATAGAGATGTTAATGTGTCTCATAAGGTACTTTGCACATAGGCTACTTTCTGTAACTGGAAGAAAAACAGCCAGCTGGAAGAATGTGTTGCCTAAATCTTTTACTGTGTGGGAGATCTCCACCAACGTAGCCGGGGAGAAAGCAAGTGGGACCGTTCTGCCCAGTCTCTGAGCAGCGCACGTTTCACAGATAAGCTTCATAACGGGAGTAGCCTAATGTCAGTAGTTTCTGTTTAAAACATGCTGTTTCAACCGCCCCTCCTCTGTGTCTCAAACGACCCGCATAGGTGGGACGTTTGAGACAAATAACAACATACGTTTAAAGTTATAAAACACACACACACACACACACACACACACACACACACACAGGAATGAGTTTTGAAGCGGGCCGACATATAGGCTAGTGAGTGTAGATTCATTGATAAAACTGTAAGGCACACACAATGCCATAGCCTACAGTACACTATTTTCAACATATGTAATGTTGTGTGTCGTTTTTTTAATGATTATTATTATAACTCTCAGTTAATGTAGGCTTAATTTCCACTAATTTATCCATAAACGGACGATGGACGATGTATTTCACCGGCGAGGAGCTGTCATTACGCGCGCGCGACTATTACGCACAGCGGAGGTGATTCGTAGTGGGAGGAGTAGGGGCCGGGGTGGGGGAGGGGGTCTTTCCCATATACATTTGCAGAAGTGACAGAACAACTTATAAAAGAAGCCGCACCAAATGCAAAATAATTCAGAGTCCAGCACTCGTGAAAATAGGAATGGGGGCCCGCTTCAAAACTCATTCCTGTGTGTGTGTGTGTGTGTGTGTGTGTGTGTGTGTGTGTGTGTGTGTGTGTGCACGTGAGAGAGAGCGACAGAGAGAGAAAGAGAGTGAGAGACGGTGCGCCGTGTTTGCCTGACACCAATATAATAGGAAAACAAAGGACTTGCATGTAAAAATCCGATGTTCAGCAGCAGGGAACAATATAGCCAACAGCATTTTGCCAATATTTTAGACCCCCCCCGCCCCCCGGCCTCCCCGTAGTTCGCACTCTGCATACACACACACAGACCCACTCTTCCTCACACTCGCGCCAGCTCAGTTTCTCATCGAGTGCTGGATTCTGATTTATTTTGCATTTGATGCGGCCTCTTTTAAGTTGCATGTTCTGTCACTGCTGCAAATTTCTATTAAGCTGTGCGTAATAGTCGCGCGTAATCCTCGCCGGTGAAACACTTCGTCCATTTATGGATAAATTAGTGGAAATTAGTTAGTAGCCAACATTAACTGAGAGTTATAATAATAATCATTAAAAAAACGACACACAACATTACATATGTTGAAAATAGTGTACTGTAGGCTATGGCATTGTGTGTGCCTTACAGTTTTATCAATGAATCTACACTCACTAGCCTATATGTCGGCCCGCTTCAAAACTCATTCCTGTGTGTGTGTGTGTGTGTGTGTGTGTGTTGGAAGCGAACTTCAGCGTCGTTGCTGGCGAATCAGCTGTTGTCCTGATGGGAGCGTGCCTATGTTCCCACAGCCCTATGTTCCCACGGCCCTATGTTCCCACAGTTCTAAGGTTTTCCTCAAAATTAGGCCCTATGTTCCCACTGGACTCTCTCTACCTATCTGGACTCTATCTATCTGGCCTGTCTAGCCTCTACCGGGTCTTTTTACTAAACTTAACCAACTCTTTTCTTCATTGCCTAAACCCAACCAATGGTGGGACCAAAGGGCTGTGGGAACATAGGGCCTAATTTTCAGTGACAACAAAAGTTAGAAATGTGGGAACATAGGGCTGTGGGAACATAGGAATGACCCCGTCCTGATACACACTGTGACATTTTTTCATGATGATTCTGAGAGCTTATAGATGACGGCGTAACGTGTGAGGCCGTTCAGTCTAACTCTGAAGGCTGATGAAGACCTGATGAAGTTTGGTGCGAGTATGACAGAGGTTTTCCTCAGACCATATACCTTTTCATCTGAGGTCTGACACTGAAGTCTGATCCTGAGGATGTCCTAAAATGTACACCGTACCTATGTTTTATCGCCCAGCCCCAAAGTGACACAGACCCGTTCATTCACAAGAAATCATCCAGCTGCACTCTCAAACAAGGTGCGGAGTGAGAAATCTGCGGCACTACTGCACAGTCTGTAGTTGGCTCATTTTAAAAACACATTTTGGAGATGACGAGACAGATGACCGAAAAAAGAGAGTGAGACGTGGGCTATAGTCTACTGTAGCTGCCGTCGTTACATTTTGTCATTGAAAAACTAGGCTACTATATTATTTACTGTCCGCAGCTAGTTCTCCTTTCATCCTCTTGTATTCTGTATCATGAACAGCGCCACTCCTAATCGCGGCTACATTGTGTGACGTGTCAGCATTGGCCCCAAAACGTCTGAGCAGTATTTAGTACGGTGCTGCCACCTAGAGGAAAACAGTTGTGGTGAAAAGACACGCGTTCACGCGATCCTGCAGTGCAGGAAAAACCCCGCAATTTTGAACCAGTAACATATTAAGTGGTGGCTGGTGACTGAAAAAATTGGAGGAACACCAGTCCACGGCGTCATACTAGTTGACTACTTATTCAATGAAAATTAAAGATTAAGATTTTTTAAAAACAACATTTTTATTCAATCCTACTGTTCTCAGATTACAGTAACACAGACCTAAAGAAAAGACAGAGCATTTCTCATGGATGCAAAAAAAAAAAGAAAAAAAAAAAGGCTATGTTGCAACCTATATGAAGCTAGCTTCGAACCCTGTGCACCTGCGTCACAGGCAGCCGCTTCACCATGAGTCCCAGATAACAATAGTTATATTATGCTATAACATAGTGGTTGGTCTTTTATCGGTGAGTGAGTTTACCGTCAGTACCGCTAACCGCTTTCTCTGAAAGTTTGGCGAGAACTATCATTGGACCGACCAGATGTCAATCTTGTGTTCTGGTTGCTGATTGGTAACATCACCACTGCTGCTCCAGCCCCTGAGCCAACGCCTGCACAACCACTGGACCCACTAGCAGGCCCGGCTCTAGCCATTTTGGTGCCCTAGGCGAGATTACTCCCAGGCGCCCCCCCCCCCCCCCCCCCCAACAATGATCAATAATGATTATAATGATAACGTACAGTAGCAGTGTATCTGTATGTCCCCTCTGACCCTGAGATACACAACTTGCACAACAATCAGTAAAATTTCATTAAGTAAATCCTGGGTGAAGACATGAAAAAAATGAGTCTCTCTACAGTCATGAGAATAACCTGTTGTGATGCTTGAAATGGGTATATGAAAGTCTTAGCTTCACAAAAGCAGTGGAATATACTGTATGAATAAAAGCTAATAGATACGTGTGGAAAACAAAAGAAATTTTGTGAAATTGCTTTTTGAGCATAAATGTTATCTGTCATTCTATTTTCACCAAATGTCTCAAATGTAAAATAAAAGAAGCTAAATATTGACTTAACATTACATTTCAAACTTCATGAGATGTGTGTAGCCCTAAATGAGAAATTAGCTTTTTTTCTACAAACAAAATATCAACTAAACAGACAAAAAACACAACATTTACAATATTTAACCTATATAATGTACCCTCCATGTGTTGTCACTGTGGTGCTGTTTGAGAGGTAAAAAAATGGTTTGAGAGCTCAGCAGGTCTGTATACAGAGCTGGAGCTGTGGCCCTGCTGTAAGTCTCAGTAAGTAAGTCTCAACTCTCTTCTTTTTTCAACATCTTCCTCATAAAATTAATCAAAACTTTCAGCCTCTGAAGCACCTTCATCCTCCTCACTGCTTCTCTCTCTCCTAACGATCCTGCGGGGTCGAAGCGTTTCACAGCTGTTCTTTTGATTGACAGGTCGTCAAGGGCGGCGTAAAATGACCGAAATATAAACAAAAACATATCGAGACGGTCGCGCAAACGAGCTGGCATTTGTGCCGACTTTGAGGATTAATGCAACCAAGTATCCACACATCTAGCCTAATTAAAAATGTGGCGTTTCTAACAAGAAAACGGCTTGAAAGCGTTCCCACTGCAGACAGGTAGGCCTACCTCTGCTGTGTGTGTGCTGCGGGGAGAGCGGAGGGCATGTACCAATGGGCATGTGGGGGGGGGGGGGGGGGGGGGGGGGGGGGGGGGGGATTTAGTAATGTTGTAACATATTATATTATTACTTTTTAATAGGTATTGCTTTGCATTTAAATTAACGTGGGATTATTTTTTGTATTAAGAAATAATAGTACCAACTAGTTATAAAAATAGTGAAAGTTACACTTTTTTTTCATTCCCATTTGTGGCGCTGGCGCCCCCTGGATGGACGGCGCCCTTAGCATTTGCCTATACGGCCTATGCCACGGGCCGGCCCTGCCCACTAGGGTCAGAAAGAAGCCTTCTTGGCTTAACGATTATTCATTCATTAATAATTTCTTTCCTGTCCAACATAAAGTAAATTATTATAAATTAAAGTTCCCTAGGGTTGATAATCTGTCAGATATGTACAAATGTCAGCTGAAAATGGTTGAAATAGCTGTTTAAAAAAAAAGAAAAGAAAAAGAAAAAAAGTTTGTAACTGTTATGTGAGGTAGAGAAGATTGAATATAGAAAAAAATAACACAAATACTGTTTATATGAGGCCCACAACAGTTTCACAGACCTCATATAGCTAGATGTATGGGAGTGGGTTTTATAGCTACACCACAGGCCTGTACTATATTTAATTATATTTTAATTATGAAGAATTATAATCTATCTATCTGTCTATCTACCCCCCTCTCTGTCTCTTTCTTTCTCTCTTTCTTCATTTATTTCTATTTACCCCATCTCTTTGTCCCTTCATTGCTCTCTCTCCCCCTCTTTCCTTTCTCCTCTCCCTTTCTCCTACCTCTTTCTCTTCTTCTTCTTCCTCTTCTCTTCCTCTGCCTCCTTTTCTTTACAGTAACACTGTGCTTGATCTAAGATGAGCTGCTTTTTACAGTTAACTATTTCATCACTGCTTCACACATCTTTATCAGTACACATGTTGTTGGCAAATTTGTTCTTTGGCCATTTACAGTTAATGTTGCTTTTCACTCATCTTAAATTGTTCTGGCTTTTCTCATCCGTGACACAGAATTAATTGACTTTTTACAAGTTTTACTTTGACTCATCAGATAAATGTTCATTTTGTAGTAAATCTTTAACTATTTTAATCTGGTTTTAGTTGCTAATATATTTGAATAGGCTGTAACTTTAATGTTCAACAAGCTGGTCAGCTGAGTAACAACTGTGACACAGCTGGCCTAGTGACACAGGATTATTTCAACAATCATTGGATACAGACAACGTATCAAGGAGATATCAAGAACATTTATTAAATAAATGAACAAACAAATACAATATTGAACAATAACATAACTAACTGAACAGTAAAACAGTAACAAAAAAAGAGATAACAAAAAAACAACCTACTCTATTGACACAATGGAACCATCGACAATTATGGCCATAATTTTCACTGGCTCCTTTTCAAGTGCCTCGGCGTGTGGTGCCCACAGAGCCTCGGGCATCGCCAGGGTGTCCCCATTCTGGAGCATGACACTCACAGTGTCACCGCCGGTCTCCATGACGCCGACGATGG